>NC_139611.1:12044422-12411922 GCF_964270895.1 Podarcis filfolensis | reverse complement strand
GGAATAGCTGAACTTAATTACTAGCTTAGTACAGGCAGAGAATGAGTTCAAACTAATGTGTAAAATTGATTCCCCACCAGCCCCTTCTTGCCTCTAGTTCCTATCACCTCCATCTTGTCAAAAGGTTTTCTTAGCTTGGCTGCCTCTTGGGATTTCTTTCCAGTCTTTGACCTGCCCTTCAAAGCTATTACTGTCTTTAGGACCTGTGTGATTGTATTAATCCCAGCCAAATTGAAACATTTCCCCTTCCTTGAGCACTTAGGAAGTTTGTGAACATTCTATGCCTTCATGTCAGCTCAGCCAATCTGCATTGGAAGCCACAAATTCTATATAATATGTGTCCTTCGCCCAATCGTTGGCGTGCTCATATCAGGGCTTGGTTTTGCTTTGTGGGTCACTAAGTTGATTTGTTTTCGTTGTCACTGATGAGCATTAGTGAGAAGAGGTTGGGACTCTGCCCTCTTTCCCAGGGTAGGAGGGTGCCCCCCCCCGATGTGTCTTGATTCTCCTGCAATCCTACACTGAAAACCTCGCATGAACCCCTTTGAAATGAGAGTTGTGCAACATGTTCCCAGTAATATTGCGCCCAGAGTTGGCTGCGGTTTTGAGGTTTCTGTTTGCAGCCAACTCCCCCGTTCCCATACCGGGAGAAAGTGCTTTTAAGTTTTGTGTTATAAGACTTGTTTACATGCAAGTGGGGTGGGTAAGAAGAGCAAGAAGAAATAACAATGATCCAGTTTGAATTGCAAATGAGTTAATAATCGGATTTGTGCTTGCTGTTGCAATTTTCTTCTCCTCTGGCTTCTTCTGGGTAGGTATTAATTTGATTTTAAATGAGCAGGTGTCTCATGCTTCTTAAGAGGGATTGAGGATGTGATAAGAAGGTTTCTGGGTTGATAAACAACCTAAGTAGAATCTTGCTGGATCAGGCTAAAGAGAAACCATCTCTGGTCCAGCATCCTGTTCATAGCAGTGGCCCACTAGATGCCTCCAAAAAGCCCTCAAGGAGAGTATGGAGGCATCGGCTATCCTTAGGAAGATAGAAAGCTGCCTTCTTCCAAGACAGAGCATTGGTCCATCTAGTACACTGTACTAGATGGTACAGTGTACACAGTACACTGACTGACACATCTGGGTCTCAGACAGGACTCTTTCCCATTCCTCTTGCAGATTTGAACCCAGGACCTTCTGAATGTAAAGCGGGTACCCCACCACTGAACTATGGCCCTTCTTTTAGAACACATAGGAAGCTGCCTTTGACTGAGTCAACTGCTTTATCTAGGGTAGTGCTGTCCATGTTGACTGACAGCAGCTCTCCAAGATTTCAAACGGAACATTCCCAGCCTACCTGGAGATGATGGGAATTGAACCTGGGGCCTTCTGCGTACAGTACAGGTGCTCTTCCACTGAACTGTGGCCCATGTTTGTCCCTAGCACCTGACAGTCATAGGTAAATTGCGTCGGAAGATGGTGGGACAGTTTAGTGGTTGATAAGACTTCCCCTTCATGAAGTTGTAATCCTTTCATAAACCATCTACAAAGTAATGATGGATATTGTCAGAGCTTAGAGCAATTCCATATTCATACTTCTTTAAAACAAAGCATAATCACACAACAAAGTACCTGTGGGTCAGTGCCCAAAATCCCCTAAGTGCCAGGCTCATTTTGCGATTGGCACAGGCCCAATTGTGACCATTTGGAGATCTCTGGATGCTTGGTTGGTGACAACCTGTCTGGCCCCTCCAGCTTTCTTAAGCAGGTAAGCAGAAGAGCTTATTTATTGCATTTATATGCGTACTTCTATATCTTGAGAAGTGGGTTTAGTGAGCCCCTTTGTGCACAGCAAATTTTGAGGCTGCTGAGTTTGATGTGAGTGTGTGTAAACTGTTGGGTTTCACAGAGTTCACAGTAAGGTGGAGTGATGAAGACTTCTGTGAAATGTGAGAGCTTGCATCAATGTGAAGCTGTCCCATTAAAAAAGTCAGCATTTGACTTATTTGTGGCTGGTACTGCAACTGTCCCTCCTACCACAAGGTATTTGGTTTAACACCTTACTTCTCGTCCCCACCAGTAACCAAGCTTAAGTACTGCATTTGCCTTTGTTTGCCCCTTGCTAACCACCCACCTCTTTTCTGTTTTTGCTGCAGACAGCTTGGGAAGAAGTAGCCTTTTGCACATCTTCATAAAGAGACATGTTATCTTGATGGTGTTTTATATCCAGGATGGGGAACCTTTGGCCTTCTAGATCAAACTTCCTCAAAGTCGGCCCTCCAGATGTTTTTGGCCTACAACTCCCATGATCCCTAGCTAGCAGAACCAGTGGTCAGGGATGATGGGAATTGTAGGCTCAAAACATCTGGAGGGCCGAGTTTGAGGAAGCCTGGTCTAGATGCTTCTTAACCACAACTCTCATTATATCCTTGGCTATTGGCCTTGCTGAGGCTGGGAGTTGTAGTTCAGTAACATCCGCAGGGCCAAAACTTGCCCACACCGGTTCTAGATGGGTCAGTAGTCTCACCTGGTAGAGTATCTGATATAGTAACTAGCCATGATGGTTATGTTCTGCCTTCACAGTCAGAGACAGCAGAACTTCTGAATACTGGTTGATTAATCCACAGCAGTGGCAAACAGTCGGATGATCTTGCCTCTGTGTGAGGCTGCAGTAATGAGGGAACCATTGAGAGATGGGGCCTGGTGTGCCAGTGAGGGAACCATTCAGCATCTGACGCTGTTGCCCTCGTCCTACTTGAGGGTTTCCCACAGGCATTGGCTTGGCCACTGGACTAGATGCACCATTGGCCTGATCCTGCAGGCTCCTCTTCTATCCTGTGCTCATAAGCAGGGGAAAGATCTTAGGTTTCCGGGCTGCCCTCACAATAAACTGCTGCGGAGGAGCATGTAGATCCCCTGTCGGTGTGCATGCCCCCAGCTCTTGCTTGAACTGAACACACGCCTTGTTCTGAGGATTGCGCAAGGAATTGACTCAGTTTTTCCCAGCCGAAGCCCTGCCAGAGGTTTCCCAGCGGGAGTTTCTCACCGCCTGCTTGAACTGGGCCAGAGTCGTGTTTAGGCACAGGCACTTGGCCCAGAGCGTGAAAGGGAGCAGTGATGCTCATTTCGCATGTATCAGGAATTAATGACATGTACGCACAGAGCCAGGGCCGCAGTTGCAGAGGTAAGCATAAATGAGCTTTGCCTAGTTGACGGTGGCATTCCAAACCCACCAGGGCCCACATAATTCTCTGGGAACACTTTCTGATTTCCTTTTTTGCTGAATCCAAACGTGCAGGCCTGATAAATCCTTAAGATGTAAAGCCATTTATAAATAAAAGTCCATATATTTATTCAGCAAATGTTTCTTGTTTTGTTTTTTAAAGCAAAACATGACTTGCAAAAACTTCAGGAAAACAAACAACAAGGCAATGAAACATTTTTTTATTTTTTAAGATTTCCCCCAGAGTATCCTGAAAATACATTATGAAAATCTGTATTCCCATACATAGAACGGTATACATCTGTAAAACATGTTCTTATAAAGTGATCCGCAAGAACATGCTTTACAGATGTATACTGTTCTATGTATGGGGATACAACTAAATTTCAGGCATCTAACTCTGAAAAAAGTGGTGTGTGTGCTTGATTTGCCAAATGGTTTGCTGCTCTTTCTGGTAAGCTGCTACTGGGGCAGGTGCAAAGTGCCTGCAGAGGGTTTTTGGGTTGTTTTTTTTTAAAGGAAAGGGTTATGTCCAATCTTAGTCCTACCCACAGTAGACCCACTGGAATTGGTGGGCATGAGTGCTTTAATTTCAATGAGTCTACTCTGACTCCGACTAGGGCTAACACTTCAAACCTTATTTGGCCTGAAAACTCTGGATTGTATCTCATGTTAATGCTACTCAGAGTGGAGTGGACCCATTGAAATGACTGGGCCTAGGTAAGCTATGCCCATTAATTTCAATGAGTCTACTCTGTTGTTTGATACAACCCTCTTTGCCTCCAGTTCCTACCCAGAATAAGTTTCAGCTTATTAGGAGCCTTGGAGAAAAACTCTCTCCTGTTTTGCTGTTATAACAGGAGGTGGGAAGTGAACTTGATAGCTTCTGCTGATGAAGTGTGATGTGAAAGGCATCCCTGTTACGTATGCTGAACACATCCATGTTCTTTTTTTTTTTTAATGATATTTTATTAGGTTTTTCCGTAATATCTCCAATCATACAATTTTTTAACATCACATATTTTAGCTTAGTAGACCTCCCTCGACTCCTCTGACAATCATTCATGCTTACATCCTATCCACACATTCCTTAGTATAGTATCGCCTTTTGATACATTTTTCCATCCTCTTTTACATTTTTACGATATTCCTTATTTTTTCACAAAGCTTCTTTGAAACACACTAGCGTTATATTTTCTTCACATACAGTTTTCAAATATTCTCTAAATTTTCCCCAGTCCTCTAAGAACTTATTATCTCTCTGAAATCTAACTTTCCCAGTTAGTTTATCAAGTTCTGCAAAATTTGTTAGTTTTACTCTCCATTCTTCCAAGGTTGGAAGTTCTTCCTGCTTCCACTTTTGGGCCATCAATGTTCTCGCAGCTGTTATTGCGTATTGGAAGAGTTTACAGTCCCTCTTATTTATGTCATTTTTAGTTATTCCCAAAAGGAAGGATTCTGGTTTCTTTACAAAGCTATATTTCAGTATTTTCTTTAACTCATTGTAAATCATTTCCCAGAATCTCTTCACTTTTTTGCACTCCCACCACATATGTATAAATGTACCTTCCTTTTCCCCACATTTCCAGCATTTGTTACAGATTTTATACATTTTTGCCAATTTAGTTGGGGTCATATGCCATCTATATACCATCTTCATAGTATTCTCTTTCAACGTAGTACATGCTGTAAACTTCAAGTTTTCATTCCATATTTTTTGCCAATCTTCCAAATCTATACTATACCCTAAATCTCTGGCCCAGTGAATCATTACTGCTTTGACTTCCTCGTCCAACGTATGCCATTCCAGTAAGATTTTATACATTTTGGAGATTATCTTATGATCATTATTAATAATTTCTGTTTGAAATTTCGAATCCTTTTCTTTATACCCTCTTTCTTTCACCTCCTTTTTAAACATATCACTTATCTGATAATAGTGTAACCAATCAAATACATGTTCTTTTACTTGCTCATATGGTTTCAGTCTCCATTTCCCATCTTCTTTTATCACTAAGTCTCCGTAAGTAATCCAATTACTTCTCATGTTGATTTTTTTGACTCCCATAACCTCTAATGGGGATAACCAATGTGGAACCCCCATTTCTAATATATTCTTATATCTGTCCCACACTTCCATTAGCGGTTTCCTGAAGATGTGATTTTCAAACGATTTATAACCCATTTTCTTCCCTTGCCATAAGTGAGCATGCCACCCAAATCTAACATCAAAGCCCTCTAAATCCAATAGTTTAGTGTTTTTTAGTTTTATCCATTCTTTTATCCAGCAAAGACATGATGCCTCATAGTACAGTTTTAAATCTGGCAGGGCAAAGCCTCCTCTTTCTTTTGCATCTGTTAGTAATTTATATTTGATTCTCGGCTTTTTGCCCTGCCAGATATATCTTGAGATCATTCTTTGCCATTCCTCAAATATCCTTACTCCTTTTAATATTGGGATCATTTGAAATAAGAATAGCATCTTTGGGAGCACGTTCATCTTGATCATTGATATCCTGCCCCAAAAGGATAATTTTAGCCTTCCCCATCCCTCCAGGTCTTTCTTAATTTGATTCCACACCGGGACATAATTATTTTGGAACAAATCAATATTTTTTGGGGTTAGCCATATTCCCAAATATTTGACCTTTTTGACGATTTCAATACCCATTTGTTGCTGCAGCACTTCAATCATTATTTGATCCATATTCTTGATTATAATTTTAGTTTTTTTCCTATTTAATCTAAAGCCTGCCACGTCACCAAACTTTTCGATTAAAGGAAAGGGTTATGTCCAATCTTAGTCCTACCCACAGTAGACCCACTGGAATTGGTGGGCATGAGTGCTTTAATTTCAATGAGTCTACTCTGACTCCGACTAGGGCTAACACTTCAAACCTTATTTGGCCTGAAAACTCTGGATTGTATCTCATGTTAATGCTACTCAGAGTGGAGTGGACCCATTGAAATGACTGGGCCTAGGTAAGCTATGCCCATTAATTTCAATGAGTCTACTCTGTTGTTTGATACAACCCTCTTTGCCTCCAGTTCCTACCCAGAATAAGTTTCAGCTTATTAGGAGCCTTGGAGAAAAACTCTCTCCTGTTTTGCTGTTATAACAGGAGGTGGGAAGTGAACTTGATAGCTTCTGCTGATGAAGTGTGATGTGAAAGGCATCCCTGTTACGTATGCTGAACACATCCATGTTCAGCAGCGGCAATGCCACTGCTGAGAGGCGGGCTGTTTTTCCCGGTGGGGTGGGCACAATTCCACTCCACTTCCACAGAAGGAGCTGCGAGCTGAAACAGCCCTTCCTCATCCTTCAAAAGCAGTGAAGTTGGCCTGTTTTGAAGTTGTCATAGTGGTGGGTTTTGAAACAATTAAATGAAGGAAGTGATCTAAGGCGCTTTAATCCACTTGTCGCTGGGCAAGTGACTACGAGAAAGCTGCTCCTTTCCAGGCAATCATATCTGATGGCTCCCTTCTGGGCACCCACTCCTTTGCAAGCCATGTTGTCATGTAGAGCCACGCCTGTACATGAACTGGCAACAGCCTGCAAGTTCATAAATTGCCCGCTCCTCTCCGGAAGACACTAATGTGCCTTTTGCCTCTAATCCTTTGTTTGTTTTGACATCTTGGAATAAAACACTTCAAACTATTAAATTTTCCTTTCAAAATACAGCTTTTTAAATTATAAGGATTTTCTTTTGAGGGTGGGGAGGTGATCAACTTGACCTTCGATTGTAGTTTCCTGCAGTTTATAATTTAGGGGATTTTCTGCTTCCACTCAGATAGACATTGGACAGGTTCATGGCCTAACATCATAAGAGCTAAATGTAGGGTTGCCATACGTGTGGAATTATTCAGCCCCCTTAAGCAGTACTCAGACGGAAAGGTCCGGGAAAACAACCTTGAGCAAAGGATTTTCACTTTTTGAAATATGGCAACCCTAGCTAAATGGAGCTTCCAGGTTTGGGTTGGCCACTGTGAGAATAGGATGCTGGGCATCTGAAGGCAGCCCTGTTTAGGGAAGCTTTTAATGTATGATGCATTACTGTATTTTAATATTTTGTTGAAAGCCGCCCAGAGTGGCTGGGGAAGCCCAGCCAGATGGGTGGGGTATAAATAATAAATTATTATTATTATTATTATTATTATTATTATTATTATTATTAATGAGCCATTGGCCTGAGCCAGCAGGCTTTTCTTAGGTTCTTAAGAGACCAATCTGTTCTCTTCTTGTAGGTGGGTGGAAGGTAATTAGGAGAAGTCTTATTCAGCATCTGTTGATCTAATAAGCAGTGGGATAAGTGGGGGGCAATAAAGGGGGGTGTTGTCTGGCTTCCCAACAGCTGCAGCTGTGGGGGTCCGATGCCTGGGGAGAAGGAAAGCTTTGAGGATGGGTTCTGTGGGAGTGAAATAATACTGCGGGTTGCTTTGAAGTCTGAAGCTGGAGCAGAGAGTCTGGGAAATTGCTTGTGCCCCTGTATTCCAATTCCGACTAGCTGGCATAAGTCGCCAAACTGGAAAATACATGGTGACTCTGAGGGATTAGGATTAGACTTCAAAATAGCCCTTCTGTCTGTAGAACTTGACTGATTTGGAAGACCAAATCAGTGTCAAGCTGATCAGAACTGTATGAAGAGCCAGTTTTGGTGGCAAATGCAGGGATGGGGGTGGAGAGAGAGAGAGAGAGAGGAGATATCTGCATGCTCAGGGGGGACCCCAACATTTGCAGTGGTTAGAGTGTTGGAGTAAGACCTGGGAAACCAGGGTTCAAATCTCCACCTTGCAAAGAAGCGCACTGGGTGTGACCTTGGGGCCAGTCACTGCCTCTCAGCTTAAACTACATCACAGGGTTGTTGCAGGGATTAAATGAGAGGGAGAATCACGAATGCCATCAATAAATACACAAGTGCAAGACATATTTTATAAAGGAAACCCCAAGGGGCAACCTTCCTCCCAAATAGCCCAGTACAAAGCAGTAAACTTAGCAGCCAAGGGATGTTGAATTTCAGTTGTAAAGGAAAAATTATGGTGGGGAAAAAAAGCAGAATGGAGTGTACTGGAAAAGGGCAAAACTGGCTTTCTGGAACACTGAGTAGCAGCACCTTGGTGAAGGATAAAACTGCATGATTTTGTTGCAGATCTCACTTGTCTGCATTAAAATATGGCCAGGTGATAACGTCCATTTGGCCAGTGCTTATATGAAAAGAATGTAGATTAATTGCCTCCGCAAACCTGACATTTGGCAGGATTGCAGCTATTGGAAAAGGGTCTTCTATCTTTTATTTTTTGAGGAGGTGGGAGGAAAGAGGTGAATTGACAAGAGGCCTTAAAGGAAAAACCCAATTTTAATGAAATTGGAATGACATTGTATATGGCAATGGCTAGTGTAGCACGTGCCTTTGGTTTGGAAAAAAAACTTTGCATCTAATTCATCTTTCTGTGTCATTGCTCCATTTGCAATACTTACAGATGGTGCAACAGAGTAAAAATTGGGGGTTAAATTAATCTGTGGCAGAGAAGATTGGCATTTGGCATGGGGTGGGTGGGGAACAAAAGCACAGTTCCTGCCTCCCCAAGGATTGAGGAAAGAAGTTACAGCCAGGCTGAACTGATTTCAAAATCCAATTTGAGGCTCTCCCAATGTGCTGGCTGGGAATTGTACTCCACAACATCCGGAGGGCACCAAGTTGGTAAAGTTCAGTATGTTTCGTTCAGGAACATTCCCCGTGCATTGATGGGACCCACAAATGGTGTGTGAGGCCCTAACTCAGTGCCGGGTCAGTTGGATGGGGTTGCCCGGAAGTCCCATTTCCTCCAGGCCAAGTGGCTGAAGACATCTCAAAGAAGAAAACCACTTTCCTCGAGTCTTCCCCTCCTCTTGTGCCTTTCCTGGCTCTGGAGGGAGGGAGGGAGGGAGGGAGAAGCAGGAGGGGGTCTTGGACTGCAAGATATTTGGCTTTTATCCCCTGTCCGTTTGTTTTCCTTGTAAGTGAGAGCTTTCATCTTTTATTGTTATGAAGTTAAAGGCTGGCTTGGAGGTGCCGGTCTTTAGTGGAAACAGCTGCCTGCTGCAGTCCCTCGATGTCCCCTCGGTCAGGTGGGAGGCCCTTCTGGAGCAGCGCCTTGCCCTCTTAAAAGGAAATTGAGCGTGCAGCTCCCCAAAACGGCAAAAGCCATCGGCTGGTGTGGCTTTTTGCCTCTTTGCTGGTCCCTTTGTACAGTACCGTCCATAACCAAACTGGCAACTTGGTCATTTCACCTCTAGGGACTTCACCTGCATGAGACTCATTTGTTCCAGCAGCGTTTGTGTCTAGGAAAACCCCCAGTGGGGTTGGACACACACGGCTTCAAAAGATTGACTCAACCTCCCCTTTGCTTTCTTGGTGACATTAAGGAGATGACCGCAGAACCACAACAACCTCCTGGTTGGATGAAGAACTATCCACAGCAACAGTTTCATAGATCTTAATTCCTGCTTGTGCTTTGAATTTGGGGTGTGTTGAATTGCAGGCCAAAACTGTCCTAGATAGAAATTATTTGAACCGAGCAGCTGGTTGGGCAGACAGAGGAGGGGGGGAAACATTTGCCGCATTTTCTTCTCAATAAAGACTGGCGGTGCCCTCCATTATAACCCTTGGCATGTGACATCAGTCTTTACGGCCCTCCAGGTTGCAGTGGAAAGCTGGATAGGACATTCTTGAAAATCTACCAAAGTTGCCTGACCCTCACAGCCATTCCCATAAGAAAGCTGCCCCTTTACTGAATCCAGCACATCTTCCTCACTCGATCCAGCCTTCACCAACCCTGTGCCCTTGTAGATGTTGCTGGGCTACAGCTCTCATCAGCCCCACCCAACACAGCCCATGGTCAAGGATTTTATTTAGATGATATCTTGCTCTGAATCTATTCATGGAGGATTAGGTTATCAATGGCTACTAGCCATGATGTCTGTGTTCTGCAGGCTCTTATGTTCACTCCTAACTCATCTGGAGGGCACCAGTTTGATCTACTTAGAATGATCTACTTGTCCCCTCCCCCAAGCTCTGTGGTTATCGTATTCTGGGCAATCATCGGACATTGGTTTTTCCCTAACAGGATGGAAAATGGTAACAGAAGCAACTGTTTAAAGGTCGGTGTTCGCGTGATGCACGGTTCATCTCCCATGTAAACCATTTCTCATTGATTAGCTAACTTGTTTAAGTTGGCAGAGGGGGAGAGATAGAAGCCATCCTTGAGCAGGAAGTCTAAGCCTGGACCGCAGCATGACTTGCTGAGCTGGACAGTTTGAGCAAACGCCCATCTCATCGGTCCCCCCCCCCACCTTCCCCCAGTTCTGCGTGTTGAAATAATTATTTTCTCTAAACAGCCTGATTTCCAGCAGTGGTACTGGAGAAAGAAAGGAAAGGCAGTGTGTAGCAAGGGAAGGAGTTTGTTTGAGCCTCGGGTCAAGGAGGCCAAACAGTTTGTGCTTTTGATGGATCTGTGCAGATGGTAATTTGGGTTTAATAGCATAAACACCCTTTCCACACACACCCCCAACACCAGCTGTTCCATGGGGAAGCTGGAGTAGGGTGGGGAGACATCGGTTGTTGCTAATAGTTATTCGTGCCTTGATGCCTGCTTGACTACAAACTCTAGGTGCACCCTGCCGCCCCCCCCCCCCCCGGGCATCTTTTTAAAATTAAATTTATTTTCTAATTTTAAAATTACAAACCCACAAAAATCATGCTTCTAGCTGTGTGGTAACACTGGTTGCAGTATCCAAGCACACCAGTCAAAATGTTCTGTAATGTGAGGAAGGCGATGCCTATGCGCTGCCTCCATGGTTGGAAGCAGCAATGCTTCTGCTGGAAACTACAGGAGGGGAGAGTGCTCTTGTGCTCGAATCCTGCTTGTGGGTTTCCCTTTGGGGCAGCCTTTCTCAACCTGTGGGTCCCCAGATGTTGTTGAACTACAACTCCCATCACCCCTAGCTAGCAAGGCCAGAGCTCAGGGATGATGGGAGTTGTAGTCCAACAACATCTGGGGACCTACAGGTTGCAAACCGCTGCTTTGGGGCATCTGGTGAAAACGTCATGCTGGCCTGCCTGACCCAGCAGGGCTTTCCTTAATAATCTTTATGGTAGATAATATCCTGTCATCTCTTCTATCTTGCCAGGAATCATCTTGCAGTATCTTACAATCCTAGGGCACACCATCTAAATATGATTTCAGATCTTGTCTGCCCTGTGCCCCGCTGCCAAGATAAACAAATGAGTTCCCGTAATAGATTCAGCTTAACCTAAGCTGTGTAAGATATCATCTAAATAAAATCTCAGGAAGAACTTCCTGCAAAATCCACACACTGTCTTGATCTGTGGAATCTTCTTCCAGATCCAAATCTATGACTTACGTTGACGTATAAACGGAGCTTGGGACTCTACTGCAGGAGGGGGTGCCAGTGTTCAGGACGTGACAGTATTCCAGAGCATGGGCAGAGTGTGTTTGCTTTACAGCTGCCATGAACAATAAACCAGCCATGTCGGTTTGGGGCCTTGCACGCTCAATTTCCTTTTAAGAGGGCAAGGCGCTGCTCCAGAAGGGCCTCCCACCTGACCGAGGGGACATCGAGGGACTGCAGCAGGCAGCTGTTTCCACTAAAGACCAGCACCTCCAGGCCAGCCTTTAACTTCATAACAATAAAAGATGAAAGCTCTCACTTACAAGGAAAACAAGCAGACAGGGAATAAAAGCAAGCAAAGGGCCCCGCTTTGGTTCCCACCTTCCCAAGCCACGATGAGCACTAGAGGAGACCGCAAAGGAAGCAATTTTCCTCCGAGACGGCTCCGGGCCACTTGACTTGGGAATAAACTGGCCTTCCAGGCGACCCCATCCTGTTGACGCAGTTAGCGCCCCATAGACCATTTTAGGGGCCCATCAATATCTGGAGAACATTTCTGAAGGCTGCCTGCTGCCTCCACGTTTAAATCCAGAGCGAGCCGTGCCACGCTTGCCAGGGACCACAGCTCAGGGCTGAAGGAGCACATGCTCTGTGTGTAGAAGGTCCCATGGCTCATTATTGGGTAGAAGGCCTGGGGAAGCCTTTGGCAAGCAGAGCAAGTACTGGGCTAGCTTGGCCAATGGCCCGATTTGGCATCGGGCATCCGTAGGAGGCCTGTAGCAAAACGGTAGGCACTCCTTCGCATGTAAAAGGTTGCAGTTTCAGTCCCTGCCGTCTCTGCTAGTAGAAGCTAATAAGCCTTTTCCTTCTGTTGCTGTGCTTTTGTGCGCTTTTTTAAAAAAAGAAAGAAAGGGAGAGGCAGTGCTGGCCACCAAATTAGAGAACTGGGCAGATTCCAGAAGATTAAGGCTATTGATGGTTACTAGACACAGTGGCTATGCTCTACCTACACAGCTGGAGGCATCAGTAGTTCTGCATACCAGTTACTAGAAACCATGGGAGGGGAGAGGGCTCTTGTGTTTGGGTCTTGCTTGTGGGTTTCCTACTGGAGCATCTGATTGGCCGCTGTGAGAACAGGATGCTGGACTAGATGGGCTATTGGCCTTATCCAGCATCATCTTCTTATGCCCTGCAATGAATAGTATTGTTCCCACGTGGGCACGTGGGGAGGCCTGGCAGGCTCCGCTAACCCTTTCCTTCCTCTTGCAGGTGCTGGCTTTGGGTTGGGTGTCGTCTTCTCGGTCATCTTCTTCAAAAGTAAGTGATGGGTAGCTGCCAGGTGAATACCCCGCTTCCGCCCCAGGTTCTTGTCTTCCTGACATCCATTCTGAGGGGACCTTGTGCCACCATCCCTCCCTTTATGCTTTTGGATATTGGCCGGCCAGTGAAGATGGCAGGGCAGCAGGGACCCATAGCTTAGCGGTAGAGCACTTTGTTTGCATGTGAAAAGGTCCCAGATTCAGTCCCCAACACCTCCCGTTAAAAAGATCAGGTAGGCAGCTGATGACGACGACACTTCTGTGCCTGAGATCCTGCAGCTCCACTGCCGACCAGAGTTGGAGATACTGGGCGAGTTCAACCATTTCCCCAACTGGTGGGTCTCCAGTGGTTGCTGGAAGCCCCACCTCCTGTGAGCCCCCCACCAGCACAGCCACAGGATCAGGGATGACCAGTGATGTGTTAGTAACTCTATGTGTGTTTTGCAGCCTGAGTTTCAAAGGCAGGTTTAGTAGCCCCTTCTAAATAAAGAACTTCCTCACAACGTACTGCGGTATTTGCTTTCTCTAAATAAAAGCTGCCTTGTTGACATCAGGTTGGGATTTGAGCACACGGGAAGAGCCCTTTCCAGCAGCCATTTGCAGCTTGATAAACATTTTTAATATATATTTATGCAATAACTTCCTTCTGTTTAAAAACAACAAGCACTGTGGAGCCCATCTGCGTGTTTCCCCCCCACCCGCAAGCCCAGCACCGTGACCCATTTTTAAAACAGGTTTTACTCCACCATGCATTTTGTGGGATAGGGTGGGGTGCAGGTTTTTAGGATTTGCAAACAGAGATGAGCCACTTGAAAAGATCAACCTGGTAGCTGTGGAAAGAGGATTTCTTTATAACCAGGGGTGAGGAACCTCCCTTGCTTCGCCACCTTTGGAGGGGGCAATCTGTCAGGGGTCGGCTGCTGTCAGTGTGTGGGAGGCGGGCCAAGCCAGAGGTGACTGGAGCCACTTCCCTCCTCCTATTTCCTTACCAGGGGAGGGAAAGTAGCTGGAAGTGGGGAGGAAGAAAAGGGTCCTCCTTTCCTTCCACTCTGCAGTTGTAATCTGAAATCTTAGGCTCAGCGCTGCGCCCAGAGCTCAGAAACTGCTCCCGCTAATGAAATTCCCTGTTGCAAAATGTGCCTAAAACATTGGGAGTTTCAAACACTGGCTTTGGGGAGTAAAAAAATTGGGAGGGGGGCATGTATGCCACCTTGATCTCCTTGGAGAAAAAGGTGGGATATAAATACAAGGCAATCAATGAAATAAACGAACAATAATTTTGTTATAGTGGTCTGCATGTGCCACCTAGTTACAATCCCTACAACAGCCCTGCGAGGCGCGGGTGTGGAACCTTTATCAGCCCAAGTGCCCCATTCCCTCACTGGCAGTCTTCTCGGGGGGGGGGGGGCAGAAACCACATGTCAGTAGTGGGCAGGGCTAGGTGCAAATGTGGACAGAGCAATCGATGGCTTTCATCTCTTATCTAGTAGGCCAGCCTGAGGCTTCTGCAGCCTCCCTCCCCAAATGCCTCTCTATTCAGGCAAGCAAGAGTCACTTTTCCCAGTTCAAGGACGTATTCCAGCTAGGCAAAAGCACTCAAGGAGAGTGGCAAGTGACAAAAATTTAAAATTCGGCTTTGTAATTCGGAATTTATGTGATGTGATTTGATTTGATTGGTCGGTTAATAATTTTTTTTTTAAAAAAAGGAGAGTGGCAAGTGGGCCATTGATGGGGCACAGAACTGGGGAGAATTCCAGGGGCCACTTAGGAAGACCTGGAGGGCCATTTCTACTATAAGGCAAATCCCTATCAGTAATATCCCCCTGTTTCAGAATTAAGCCTGAGAGTCGCTTGCCTAAGACCCACCAGTGGGCCCATAACAGATTTGATCCAAGAACTTCCCCATTCAGAGTTCAGTCCATTAATCTCTCACTGTACTGCTGTACCAGCTATCATTGATGCCCTTGCAGAATTTCTTGTTTCGTTGAAGCATTGCAAATTATCTGGACCTTGATTCGGACCACATTTCATAATGACATTCCCATCGTTCTTCCATCTCTGTCCTCTCTCTTTCTCTCTTTCCCTCCTTCTCTTTCCTTCCACCTTCTTTTGTTCCAGGGAAGACGTGGCCCATCACTCTCGGGTCAGGGATGGGCTTAGGAATGGCTTATTCAAACTGCCAGCATGACTTCCGGTCTCCTTACCTTCTCCACGGGCGGTTTGTCAAGGTGAGTCTGCTTTTGAGAACTCCTCTCTTCGGTCGCATCCACATAATACATTAAAAGACAGTGTTCTCTAAGCTACTAACATGAGTTTGACCAAACTGCGGGAGGCAATGAAAGACAGGAGTGCCTGGCGTGCTCTGGTCCATGGGGTCACAAAGAGTCGGACACGACTAAACAACAACAAATACCACTTTAACCTCCCCAAAAGATCCTGGGGACTGTAGTTTGTTAACTGCTAACTACGCTTCCCATAATTCTTTAGGGGAACCATGACAGTTTAGAGTTTCTTAAATGTGCTTAAAATGTGACCTTATAGATATTTGCTTGGTCTGGGGCAGGGAGCAATTCCTAAAAGCACAGCAGGCACCTTCTGTGCCAACTTTTAAACGCCTGCTGAAAACCTTTCTATTCTGCCAGGCCTATGCGGGCAAACAAGAATACCTGTTTCCACAGTGGTTAATAGATGCCCTGTTTTTAACTTCTTTACGTTTTTATTGTATGGTTCTCTGTTTTTATTGCTTTAAACCACTTTGATGTTTTTTATGGCACAGCAGTATACAAATCATAGAATCATATAAATATTTTTATAATTAAATATTAAACTCAGGGGAAAGCGGGTAGCCTTCCAGATTCCCCCCCCCTCCTTTTAACTTAACAACCAGTGCAGTTGAGAGTATGAGGTTTGTGGGTCTAGCAGACGGCCGTCTTAAAAAAAGGGCTATGGGACACTGTTGTTTTTGAAAACAAACGGATGTCTTGCAGCAAAGGTTTTCACATGCTGGAGTCGAATGCTCTGCACATTTGGCAGAAATGCACACGGCTCTTTGGGGTGGGGCGATTGTAACCAGTGGAACCAAATGGTCACGAAAATTAAGAGAGTAGAAGTCTGTGACAAGTATACATAAAGTTTAAAAGAGTGCTAGGTGGTCAACGTGATCGTTTGCAACAGCAATAATTGGGGGATAAATTTCACACCTGTAGTGGGTGAGGAAACCCTGGTCTTTATTTAAGCCCTCAACTAGAACTATGAAAGTTGTGGATTGGGGAGTTGCATCCAGTGCTAGCCCTACTCAGAACAGACCCACTGAAGTTAACGGGCAGACCTGATTTAGGTTCATTCATTTCAGTGAGCCTGTTCTAACTTAGTTGGATACAACCCAGTTTCTGATTCAGCTATTTTCCCACGGTGCAGCAGGAAACCCTGGTCTCGGTTGAGCCCCAGCGTGTAAGATCTAGTTCCGCCACTTTTCTTTGGCGAGGGGGCTCTGAAGTGCTGTCTCTTCTGATATAAGTCTGGAAATGTAGCCAGAGTACAGCTATGGGGCTTGGTTGCAAGAGCTTCCTGGCCTACTCAGCCAAGAGTGGGGTTTTCTCCCCACACTCTTGTTGATTTACCAAACCCCCTTTCCCTTTGCTTCTCTCTTTCCTCATCCTCTCAGCCAAACCACCCTTGAGCCAACTTAGCCTCTTTCTTGCTTGCAGGTTTCCTGCCACCTAATTCTCCCTTGAATTTTCTTTGGCAATTGCTTCTCCTCCCTCCCTCCCTCCCTCCTTCCCTCTTGGAAATTGGCAAGCTTTGTGCTTGCCTGCCCCCCCTTTTTTTGCTAGAACCCCAAGATTTACCAACCAGAGCCTGGTGCAAAAGTCTTATTGTTAGAATTGAAGAGCATTTTCTTCTAGCATCCTCTTCTAGGATGACCGGTCAGATACCTCTGCAAACAGGACCTGAATGCAACAGCAACACTCTCCACTTGTGTTTCTGATCAACTGATACTCAGAAGCATTGCTGCCTTCCGATTGCAGATTTACCCAGAGATCTGCTGGTTGATCCTAAACTCCATTCTGCCCACCTCTCAGTCCAGCCCTCAATTGTCTGGCCTTGCACACTGTCAGTGCTAATTAGTTTGATGACTTAACTCCCAGCAAGCGTTGGTTGTGGCTTTCTTCCAGATGGGAGAAGAAGTTGCTAATTCCAATTTGATGACTGGTATAGGTGGGGTGGGGTGGGGGGAGAGACCCATCTAGCAGCCTCACCATTCCCCCCCCCCCTCGAAGAATTGAGGCCTCCAGACCACTCAGCTGTCCACATCAAAACTGCGTCATGCTTCCCGCAATGTTGCGAAACGGCCGTATAAAGTTTATAACAGACTCTGTTCGTGGTTTCCCTTCCTCCCACAAATGCACAAAACCTCTCTTATGGAGGAGCAAATCACCTCGGAGATGAATAAGCCCTCTAGTATGGCAAGTTGTGAATCTGCACACTCAACTTTACCTGTTGCTTAATGTTGGGGCTTGGTGTACATAATACTTTCTGGGGGCAGATTGTTTTATGTAAAAAATAGAATTACAATTCATTACTGCAGGTATAATCAATGCAGGCGGAGATCTAAACAATAGAAGTTCATTATTCCCTCCATCACCCTCCCTCAAACGACCTAATACAAACTCTCTTGATCTTCAGATATTATATTCATTGTTTACAGAGTCTGTTACATTCCATAAAACCTATTGCTTTCTAAAAAAAAATTAATTACTGTCTATATGGGAGCAGAAGGAAGGGGTTGATAAGGATCCCAGCTCTACAATTCTATGTTTCTGTGTCGCACACACACAAACATATATTAGCACTTCTTTTTCTTCAGACTGTAGGGGAGCAGGGAGAAAAAAATTATTCTTTTGCTCTTATCATAGAATTGCACAGTTGGAAGGGACCATGACGGTCATCTAGTCCAACCCCCTGCCCGACGTGAGGGTCAAACCCACGACTCCGAGGTTAAGAGTCTCATGCTCTACTGAAATGCCACCAGGCATTTGGCTCTGTAGGCTTTTGAATGTGTCTTTGCAAAGGCAGCAGTAGCACAACAGCACCTTTCCTTAAAGCTGAGACTTCCTGGATGCAGGGTTCCATTTCCCCTTATGTGCTTGGAGACCAGGGAGTCCTCATGTCAGGGATCTAAAGGGAGGGGGATAGCTGTGGTCGCAAGGGACCAGGGTCCTGCAGGACTTGACATCTTTCCGCAGGGCCTGCAAGACAGAGCTGTTCCGCCTGGCCGTTGGTTTGGACTCAGTCTGACCCTTATGTTTCCCTCCCCTTATGGTTTTGATCTATGGGCTACTATTAAAATGAGGCTGCATTTTAAATAGTATTTTTAACCTGTATTTTAAATTGGTTTCTCTCCCCCCCCCCATTATGTTTTTATTGTAATTTTTTTGGTGTTAGCCGCCCTGAGCCCGGCTCTGGCCGGGGGGCGGGGCGGGGTATAAATAAAATATATAGAGCGGGAGATCCTCTCATATAAAGGTAACTCTTGGATGGCTGTGAGAAAGGATTGGACAAATCCATGGGGAGGAGTGGGCTGTCAATGGCTATTAGCCACAATGGCTATGCGCTGCCTCCACTATCGGAGGCAGCACGGGTTCCAAACACAAGTTGCTGGAAACCAGAGATGGGGAGAGGTCTCTTGCGCTCAGGGTCTGCTTGTGGGTTTCCCACTGAAGTGTCTGGGTGGCCGCTGTGCCATTGGCCTGGTCCAGCAGGCTCTTAATGTTCCTCTGTTAAAGTTCTGCAGCAGGAACAGACCTGCAACCCTAAGGCCGAATGAGTAACCACAAGCCCTTTTTTCCCCTTCCACCAGGAGCAATGACGCAGGCCCGACCCACGCCTCTCTTTTGCCAGAGGATCAGCGGCACCTTGGCAATTCCTCGGGAAGGTCGAAGCGTCCCGGCCTTGAGGCAACGGCCTTTGGAAGCGCTCAGCCCGTTGCTCTTTTTCCCCGCGACACCTGGAACCGAATATTGGGTTTTTTTGTAATCCCCCTTTTGGAAACGAAAAGGGGGAAGGTGCTGTTCTGGAAAGTGAAATAAAAACGAGAGTCCACCCCCTTGCCTCCTGCTCCGTCTGCTGTGTGTAGAAAGGGAATGTGTGGGACGGCTTATTTTTCCGTTTGAACTAGCAGCTGTGGCCACCTGGTTAAGTTCCTCTTTGAAAGGCAACCCCCCCCCCCCCCGTGACAGCTGTCCTCTGTTCCTTTCCCACTTGCAATCAGCCCCCGCTGAAGTTTACAGTTTGCGTTTAAAGAAAAGCAGCCCGACCCCATAGATCACCCTCTTTATCTCTGCTGTAGTCGGGAGATGTTCTTTAGCAGCAGCGACTGTCTTTAAAGAAAAAAGACCAAAACTCATAAATGAGCAGGCAGATAGAAGAGGATCTGGGGGTGGGGTCTAGCCCTCTAGCTGGAGACATCGGCGTCCTGCACCGATGGGGAAGGAAGATGGGGGCCTGTAGCTCAGTGTCAGATAACAGGAGGACATGGGATCAGGGCAAACACACTTCTAATCCGACATCCTGTTCTCATGGCGGCCAGCCACGTTCCCTGAAGGGGAGCCTGGGAAGCAGGAGCTGAGTTCAAGAGCAGGGCTCTCCTCCCCCAGCTTGTGATGGCAGCAGCTGACACGTCCAAAGGCTGCCTCCAGGAGGGGAGCGCGCTCTTGTGTTCAAAACTGGCAGGAGACCCTCAGGTAGGCACCATCCGGTCGGGCACTTGTGAGAGCAGGATGCCAGACTAGATGGACCATTGGCCTGGTTCCTGCAGAACTCTTCTGATGTTCTGACCCGCTCTGTATGCCAAAGGCACCCAATTTCAGTCTCCGCCATCCAGACAGGGCTGAGACGTAGTTCTGCCAAACCCTGGAGAGTCGCTACGGCTGCTGCCTCCTGTCAGCATTGACTGTTCCAAGCTAGTTGGGTTGAGGGTCCGACTGCTATGAGGCAGCTGCCTATATTCTTGCGCCTTAAGGGGAGGGCCGTAGCTTAGCAGCAGAGCACCTGCTTGGCATTCAGAAGGTCCCAGGTTTAATCCCCAGCAACATCTCCCAAGTAGGGCTGGGAATGTCCTCCATTTGAAACCTTGGAGAGCTGCTGCTGGTTAGGATAGACTAGATGAACCAAGGGCCTGGCTCACTGCAAGGCAGCTTCTTTGTTTAAACCAGCCCTTTATTCAGAACCATGAGCACTAGAATATTACTTTAGGAGAATCATAGAATTTCAGAGTTGGAAGGGACCCCATGGGTCATCTAGTCCAACCCCCTGCAATGCAGGAATCTCAACTAAAGCATCCCTGACAGATGGCCATCCAAGCTCTGCTTAAAAACCTCCAAGGAAGGAGAGTCCACCACCTCCTGAGGGAGTCCACTCCGCTGTCCAAACAGCTCTTACTGCCAGAAAGTTATTCCTGATGTTTTGTCGGAATCTCCTTTCTTGTAACTCGAAGCCGTGGGTTCGAGTCCTACCCTCCAGAGCAGGAGAAAAGAAGCTTGCTCCATCTGTCCTGCGACAGCCCTTGAGATATCGGAAGATGGCTGTCATATGTCTGCTCGTTCTCCTCTTTCCCAGGCTGAACATACCCAGCTCCTTCAACCGTTCCTCATAAGGCTGGGTTTCCAGACCCTTGATCATCTTGGTTGCCCTCCTTGCCACACTTTCCAGCTTGCCCGTATCCTTAAATTGAGGCGCCCAGAACTGGGCACAGGACGCCAGGTGTGGTCTGACCGAGGCAGAATAGAAGTAGCACAGATCAGCTGCAGAGAGCATCTGCTTTCTGTGGAGGTCCTCTGCATCTACGAAAGCCGTTTTGGTGGATCCGTCTCGGGAAGGGCCAGTTCACGTGCTGCTGAGTTGATCATGGCTTGTTGAGAAGGAACATCAGAAGCTTGCCTTGTTCTGAGTCAGAACCTTTGGTTCATCAATCTGTCTACACTGACTGGCAGTGGCTCCCCAGGGTTTCAGACGGCAGCGGGGTGGGGTGGCATTCCCAACCGTAAAGGGAGATGCCAGGGTTTGAACCCTGGGACCTTCTGCCTGCAGAGCTGGCGCTGTGCCACTGAGCCACGGCCTTTCCCCATTCCTTGCATTCCTCAGCAAGCTCCAGAATGCAACTCTGATTCCCTTCCAACGAAGTGCTTGCCCATCTCTTGTTTTCAACATCTGGTAAACGAAGGAAAGATGGGTGCACAACATCCTGCTTCTTCCCCAAGGCGCCCGGCTGGGAGCCTACCTCCAGGGAATCCCGCATGCAGGGCACATAGACAACAGCTCCACCCTGGCGCCGCTCCCCTCTGTAATCAGCCATTATGATCCCAATTCAGATCTGGCAGGGGTTAGCAGCGTTCGGGCAGTTTTGTAGCGCCAGTGAACCTGATTCCCTAATGAGAGATGTCATTCCATTTCCCTAAGGCTTGGAGGAAATGCTTAGATCTCCTCCTTTGCACCTAACCTAACCACACAGCTGCCCAGGGCTGTGAGGTTTGTCTCTGGATTACTACTACGCAGTAGTTGAACATGGGCAGGTGAGCTGAATGATCCCATAGGCTTTGTGGAAGCCCTGCATCTGGAAAAGCAGCCTGTCATAGAGGAAGGGGGTGCCATGCTAGCTTTCTAGATGCAGGATTCTTCTCTATTCCCACTCCCCAACATGGAAGAACTCCACCATGCTCATTCCTCTGCCCTGTGTTTTGGATTGGGTCCAGGCCCGCAACAGCTGGATGTAAAAATGCTAGATCTGTAACCACTCTGGATGTGTGTGTGGTCGTCTTTGGTGATCACTTGTGGCCAAGTAAGATTGTCTTCCATGAACACGATCTTAACGGTGTCTCTGTAAGTGACTGTGGAGGCTCAATCCTTCCACAGCGGGGGGACGTAGGTTTCCTGGCGGGAGTTGGTCACGGTGAGGATTTGCCAAACATGTAAGAATGAGCTTGCCCCAAACTCAGGCATTATTTGTTCGGTTTGCTTAGGAGCACCTTGCCTGCGGTGAGCACAGTGCCAAAGGTCTGTTGCGTGGAGGGCTGTTTCTGTTGCCTTTCTTTATCGCCACCGCAGCGTTTTTCCGTCAGATGCTGCCGGCTTTGGAAAACATCCTTTTGGAACGCAAATGGGAGCCAGAATATCTCCGCATCCCCTCTACGTTCTCATCTCTGCATGCAACCAGGGCTGTGATGTCGGAACAAAAGCAATTAACGTGCATGGAAGGCGGAGCGGAGGGCAGCACTCTCTTTTTACGGGGCCCAAAGGAATGCCAAGTTTACTAAATAGCTTCATCTGCAAGCAATCAGATTCCTTCTCTCCCAGCAGCCCCCTTGCTTTTAAGCAGACTGATAGCACTCCTCCCCCCCCCCCCCCGGCCTTTAAAGCAGAGTGCACAAATTTGACCTCGGAAGGTGTGCTTTAATTGACAGCAATCAGATTATTATTTTTTAAAAACAGTTTTGGGGTGGGGTGTGTGTCTAGGTTTAAATGCATTTTGGTCATAGATCAATGCAAAAGAAATAAGGGCTTGAGGTTTCATAGGGCAATGTATTTGTTGGTGGGCTTCAGATGAGCCTGCTGGGTCACAGAAAAAAGGCCCATCTAGTTCAGCATCCTAGGGACGTGGGTGGCTGGCGCTGTGGGTTAAACCACAGAGCCTAGGACTTGCCAATCAGAAGGTTGGCGGTTTGAATCCCCGCGACGGGGTGAGCTCCCATTGCTCGGTCCCTGCTCCTGCCAACCTAGCAATTCGAAAGCACGTCAAAGTGCAAGTAGATGAATAGGTACCACTCCGGCGGGAAGGTAAACGGCGTTTCTGTGCGCTGCTGTGGTTCGCCAGAAGCAGCTTAGTCCTGCTGGCCACATGACCCGGAGGCTGTACGCTGGCTCCCTTGGCCAATAAAGCAAGATGAGCGCTGCAACCCCAGAGTCATCCGTGACTGGACCTAATGATCAGGGGTCCCTTTACCTTTACCTAGTTCAGCATCCTAATCTCACAGTGGCCAACCAGATGCCGCAATAGGTCTGAATGCAACAGCTCACTGCCCACCTGAAGTGCTCTGCCACCCTGCAGTTCCCAGAAACGGGCATTCAGAGGCCTCTGACAGTGAAGGCAGAACATGCGTCATTTTCGCTAGTAGCCGCTGATAACCGTAAATTGCCTAATCCTCTTTTAAAGCCATCCAATTGGTGGTCACCACTGTCTCCTGAGGGAGTGAGTACTACAGTTTAATTATGTTCTGTGTGAAGGACGTCCCTTTATCTATCTGTTCATGGAGGTGCAGGTCAATTCTGTATCCAGGGCTGCTGTCTACCAGCTCCATCTGGTACGCAGGCTGAGACCCTCCCTGCCCACGGACTGTCTCACCAGAGTGGTGCATGCTCTGGTTATCTCCCACTTGGACTACTGCAATGGGCTCTACGTGGAGCTACCTTTGAAGGTGACTCGGAAACTGCAATTAATCCAGAATGTGGCAGCTAGACTGGTGACAGGGAGTGACCGCCGAGATCATATACCACCGGTCCTGAAAGACCTACATTGGCTCCCAGTACGTTTCCAAGCACAATTCAAAGTGTTGGTGCCGACCTTTAAAGCCCTAAACAGCCTCAGTCCAGTATATCTGAAGGAGCGTCTCCACCCCCATCGTTCAGCCCGGACACTGAGATCCAGCACCGAGGGCCTTCTGGTGGTTCCCTCACTGCGAGAAGCAAAGCTACAGGGAACCAGACAGAGGTAGTGGCGCCCGCCCTGTGGAACGCCCTCCCATCGGATGTCAAAGAGATAAACAACTATCTGACTTTTAGAAGACATCTAAAGGCAGCCCTATTTAGGGAGGTTTTTAATGTGTGACATTTTGATGTATTTTTAATCTTTGTTGGAAGCTGCCCAGAGTGGCTGGGGCAACCCAGCCAGATGGGCAGGGTACAAATAAATTATTATTATTATTATTATTATTATTATTATTATTATTATTATTATCATCATCATCATCATCATCATCATCATCATCAACATCAACATCTTGAATCCTTCCAGAATTCAGTTTCATTGGATGCCGGCAACTGAAAAGTGTTAAGACAGAGGGAGAAAGACATTTTCCTATCCAGGCCATGCATCATGTTACAAACCTTTCCATGTCGCCACTTGTGATATTTTTTTTCTAAGTTAAAAAGTCCCTTTCCTCACCGGGAAGTTGCTCTATCCCCTTGATCGTTTTGCATGCTAATTTTCTGAACCCTTTTCGACTCTACAGTATCCTTTTCGAGGCAGCCAGACCTGATACACTGAGCCAGGAGGGCAGTTGTTAACTGGTGACAACAGAAGAGCCATAACTGATCGGGGCCGGGAAGGAAACATTAAAACCTTTCTCCGAGCCGGCAGCAGCGATGACGGATGCCTCTTCCGCATCCATGCCAGCCCCGGCCTCCCCTGGCACCGTGCCCTGTTCTCTTTGCCCTGGGCATGACTTGCCAAATGGCAGGGATTTAGCAAGAAAGGGGGAAAATCAGGGGCGGGGAGCATCTCTCCGTCCAGAGGGCGGCCACGATGCCAACCTTGGTGCATGGAGCATGGAACGGGGCAGGCATGTGCCGCATTCCGATGCGCTGAGAGACAGACACAGGCGGCGGGGGGCGGGCTCGGGCGGGCCACCCACAGTGTGAACTCCCTGCAAAGTGAGTCAGATCAAAACTGGCCGGGTGGGAGGGGGCAGAAGAAGGGAGAGCAGGTTTTAACAGTTCATCTGTGGGCATCTCCCTATCAAAACAGCTCTTGTATGTGAAAAGCAATGCCCTCCTTCTTTTAGGAGCCATCTGATGCAGGCCTGACCAATGACTCTCTATGGGTGGCACGCAGCGCAGGGTTGTTGTGTCCCTGGTCCTGAATGGCGCAACTCTGCCCCTGAAGGACTAGGTACGCAGCCAGGGAGTCATTTTGGACTCACAGCTGTCCATGGAGGCGCAGGTCAATTCTGTGTCCAGGGCAGCTGTTTATCAGCTCCATCTGGTACGCAGGCTGAGACCCTACCTGCCCGCACACTGTCTCGCCAGAATGGTGCATGCTCTGGTTATCTCCCACTTGGACTACTGCAATGCGCTCTATGTGGGGCTACCTTTGAAGGTGACCCAGAAACTGCAATTAATCCAGAATGCGGCAGCTAGACTGGTGACTGGGAGCAGCCGCCGAGACCATATAACACTGGTCTTGAAAGACCTACACTGGCTCCCAGGGAACCAGGCAGAGGGCCTTCTCGGTTGTGGCGCCCTCCCTGTGGAACTCCCTCCCACCAGATGTCAAAGAGAAAAATAACTACCAAACTTTTAGAAGACATCTGAAGGCAGCCCTGTTTAGGGAAGCTTTTAATCTTTAATAGGTTATTGTATTTTAGTGTTCTGTTGGAAGCCGCCCAGAGTGGCTGGGGAAACCCAGCCAGATGGGCGGGGTATAAATAATAAATTATTATTATTATTATTAAATGAAATAGGGGAGTGGGGAGGACAGCTGTGTACTCCATCTCGAGATTCTTGGAGGAAAGGTGGGGTATAATTGTAAAATTGATGGTAACGGCAGCCAGACAGGTTATAGCGAGTAATTGGAAAAATGCAGAAGAGCTAGGGGTGAACCAGTGGAGGAAAAAACTGAATATTATAATTTTAGAATATCTAACTGTGAAGATACACAGGACGAAAGGGTTTAAGGTCAGTGAGAAAGAGGAGGATTGGTTTGAGAAAATGTTGAATTATTTGGGTAGGTTTGAACAATTTGGGGCAATTAAAATGTCAAAAGTTAAATAAACCTTGTGGCTGGAGGAGTGTTAACGTATATAAAATTGTACATATGGTTGATTCGAATATGTTATTATTGATAATGTATACCAATGTATCAGCTGCCTGGGGGTTTCACTGTTTGTGTTTTGGTGGTTGGTAAAAAATAAAAAATTTAAACATTAAAAAAAATGTAAATAATATGTAGAGAAAGAGTAAATAAAATCCCCAACGGAAATTAAAGCAGGCATCTAATTTTCAAAGAAAGGGCCGCATGCAAGCCTGGGATTTTATCTACAAGCCTGGTCTCCCCCCAACCCCCTAAAAATAATCTAAAATGGCAAAGGACAGGAGTGCAGCAAGGACACCTCTCTCTCCCTCTCTCTTTTTCTCCCCGCCCCCTGAAAGAAAGGTTGACAGTGTTGGAGGAAGCAGCTGCCTCTGCTCTGACCTGTGGGAGGCTGCATTTGGGGGGCCGCAGGAAGAGCAGCTTTTGCACCCCGCTGCTGAGGCACATTCCACATCGTGCGCTGAGCCCAGATGTTTCCAAAACAGCTTTTCGGGGGGGAGGGGGGGAGGCCTTTCTGCAGCCTCTGCCGAGCCTTCCTCATGCCACAGAGGTGGGATTGCGCATCCCGAGAATGGCAAAGCTGGAAAAAACATGATCCGGCCAAAGAACCTGAGAGATCAGGCAGGCAGGCAGGCTGTGTTAATAGCATATGGAAAGGCCCATCTAGTCCAGTCTCCTGTTTTCACAGTGCCCAACCAGACGCGGGTGGCGCTGTGGGTTAAACCACAAAGCCTAGGACTTGCTGATCAGAAGGTCGGGGGTTCGAATCCCTGCCACGGAGTGAGCTCCCATTGCTCGGTCCCTGCTCCTGCCAACCTAGCAGTCCGAAAGCACGTCCAAGTGCAAGTAGATAAATAGGTACCGCTCCGGCGGGAAGGTAAACGGCGTTTCCGTGCGCTGCTCTGGTTCGCCAGAAGCGGCTTAGTCATGCTGGCCACATGACCCGGAAGTTGTACACCGGCTCCCTCGGCCAGTAAAGTGAGATGAGCACTGCAACCCCAGAGTTGGCCACGACTGGACCACCTAATGGTCAGGGGTCCCTTTACCTTTAACCAGATGCCCATTATGGGAAACCCTCCTGCAGAACCCGAAATCGAGTCTCCCCTCCTGTGGCTTCCAGCATCATTTCCTGCTTCCAGCCATGGAGGCAAAGCATAGCCTCTGTGGCCAGCTGGCCATTGGTAGTTCTCTCTGAATTTGTCCAACCCTCATTCAAAGCCATCCAAGCTGGAGGCCATCGCCACCTCTTGAGGAGAGGGAGTTCCGTAGTTTAACTTGCACTGGGTGAAGAAGAAGAAGAAGAAGAAGAAGAAGAAGGAGAAGAAGACGACGAAGAGGAGTTTGGATTTGATATCCCGCTTTATCACTACTCTAAGGAGTCTCAAAGCAGCTAACATTCTCCTTTCCCTTCCTCCCCCACAACAAACACTCTGTGAGGTGAGTGGGGCTGAGAGACTTCAGAGAAGTGTGACTAGCCCAAGGTCACCCAGCAGCTGCATGTGGAGGAGCGGGGAATTGAACCCAGTTCACCAGATTACGAGCCCACAGCTCTTAACCACTACACCACACTGCCTCTTTTTAAACAAGAAGGCCTGTTTAAAATCTGCCTGGGGAATCTCTCGACCAGAAGAGGTTGGGTTGCTGCATTGTGCCAACAGCCTACTATCCCACAGCAGTCGTGTCAATTGGAAGCCCACAAGTGTGCTGTGAAGAATACGAATAAATACAGTGGTACCTCGGGTTACAGATGCCTCAGGTTACAGACGCTTCAGGTTACAGACTCCGCTAACCCAGAAATAGTACCTTGGGTTAAGAACTTTGTTTCAGGATGAGAACAGAAATCAGGCAGTGGCAGCGGGAGGCCCCATTTGCTAAAGTGGTACCTCAGATTAAGAACAGTTTCAGGTTAAGAACGGACCTCCAGAACGAATTAAGTTCTTAACCCGAGGTACCACTGTAATACAGTGATATAATGAGAATCACAGCTAAAGGATCCTTTGGAGGTGAACACACAAACTCTGCTTAGAAACCTTCAGTGAGGGGGTGTCCGGGAGAGAAGAGGAGAAGCGGCCAGCCTGCTCATGCCCCCACCTGTCGAAACATCCACCACTCTCCCATGCGCAAACCACTCCCATCACAGCTGCCTCTTTCCCTGCACAGGTGTTCGTTCTGAGAACGAGGTGTGCAACCTCTATCCGTCAGGCCCTTCGGATCCCTGATCAAGTCCCAACAACAAGTTTATTTTCTTTCTCTTCTCCCTTTCATTCTCCCATGTACCAATCCTTCCAGCTCTCACGCCCACGCGGGTCCCTGCTGCGTCTTGACATGTTCAGAGAGCCCTGGCAGCGGCGCAGGGAGCCGGAGCCTCAGATAAAACCAATTGCCAAGCAGATGGCGCAAGACAGAACCCTTCGGTCCGTGTTCCCTCTGTCCAGGCTGGACAACTTGCACCCCTCCAGATGTTGATGGGACTCGCTGTCACCCCTGACTGTTGGCCATGCCGGCTGGACATGGAGTTGGTGTCTCCAGGGACATCAGGAGAGCTGCAGGTCGCTGAAAGAGACAGTCACTTGCCTTTACTGCCCCTAGCTGTTGTTGTTTAGTCATTTAGTCGTGTCCGACTCTTCGTGGCCCCCTGGACCAGAGCACGCCAGGCACTTCTGTCTTCCATTGCCTCCCACAGTTTGGTCAAACTCATGCTGGTAGCTTCGAGAACACTGTCCACCCATCTCATCCTCTGTCATCCCCTTCTCCTTGTGCCCTCCATCTTTCCCAACATCAGGGTCTTTTCCAGGGAGTCTTCCCTTCTCATGAGGTGGCCAAAATATTGGAGCCTCAGCTTCAGGATCTGTCCTTCCAGTGAGCACTCAGGGCTGATTTCCTTAAGAATGGATAGGTTTGATCTTCTTGCAGTCCATGGGACTCTCAAGAGTCTCCTCCAGCACCATAATTCAAAAGCATCAATTCTTCGGCGATCAGCCTTCTTTATGGTCCAGCTTTCACTGAAAGTGAAAGCCCTTAGCTAGCTCCACCACAACTCTGCCATCGTTACAGGACGGGGAATTGGTGGCCCTCCAGATGTTGCTGGCCTGTTGGCTGGAGCTCAGGGGAGTCGGAGTTCAACCTCTGGAAGGCAGAGAGTTCTCCATGATTGAACTAGTCCATCACTTGCCTTTAGTGCCCCTCGCTTCCTGCATCACAACTCTGTCGTTATCAACCTGTTGCTGGACCATGGACCATGATTCCAGGAGCTTGTGGAAACTGGGAGTTCAGCAACATCAGAAGAGCTTCCGGTTTCCAATTCTTAAAGCGGACCATCACTTGCCTTTAGCGCCCCTCGCTTCCTCCATCACAACTCTGCCATCTTTTAATGCAGGGATGGGGATCCTGTGGCTCTCCAGATGTTGCTAGACCATTGGCTATGATGGGCTAGAGCTCATGGAAATTGGAGTCTAGCAACATCAGAAAGGCTGCTAGTTCCCCATTCTTGATTTAGACCATCACTTGCCTTTAGTGCCCCACGCTAGCTCTATCACAACTCTTACTATCTTTCAAGGAAGGCGGTGGGAACCTGTGACCCTCAAGATGCTACTGGGCTCCCAGCTCCAGTCATCACTGACCGCTACCCATGCAAGCTGGGCTGATAGGACTTGGGAGTCCAGGAACACCTGGAGACTTAAGAAGCTACCTTTTTTAGCACACTGTTTCTGACAGCACTCGGCTAAGTGCCTCTTGAAGGCTCACCAGCAGGGAATGAGGGCAATATCCCTCCCTCGTTATTTGTCCCCAGCGGACCTGTCATTTGGAGTAGACGGCCTCTGCCCATGGAGGTTTTCCTTTACTCATTATCGAATGTATAAGAAATTTAAGAAGGGCCCTAGTAGGTTATTAGGGATGTGGGTGGCGCTGTGGGTTAAACCACAGAGCCTAGGGCTTGCCGATCAGAAGGTTGGCGGTTCGAATCCCCACAACAGGGTGAGCTCCCATTGCTCGGTCCCTGCTCCTGCCAACCTAGTAGTTTGAAAGCACGTCAAAGTGCAAGTAGATAAATAGGTACCGCTCCGGCGGGAAGGTAAACGGCGTTTCCATGCACTGCTCTGGTTCGCCAGAAGCGGCTTAGTCATGCTGGCCACATGACCCGGAAGCTGTATGCCGGCCCCCTCGGCCAATAAAGCGAGTTGAGCGCCACAACCCCAGAGTCGGCCACAACTGGACCTCATGGTCAGGGGTCCCTTTACCTTTACCTTTACCTTTACTGGGTTATTAGTATTAGTATTAATGTCAATATTTTGCCTTTCCCCCAAACTGGGGACTCAAAATGGCTTGCAAAACAGATAAAATACAAAAGACTAAAAAATTTTTTTAATTGAATTGCATCAGAATTAAAAATAAAACGTAAACAACTACTGTAATGTCTTTAAAATATACAGCATCCTGGATCCAAGCACCAGAGCACCCTTCCTGCGGTTTCTAGCATCTGCTACCCAGAAGCATGTGGTGTCCCCAACCAGAGCTCAGCCATCGTGGCTAACAGCTGTCCATCACCCTCTCCTTGCCCATGAATCTGCCCGGATTCTCTTTTAAAATTGACCCCAAGTCACCGGCTGTTGCCGCCTCCTCTGGGAGCCGAGTTCCGTAGTTCGGCAAGGCAGGTAGAGTGCCCCTGCCCAGGGAGGCTCTACCAGCCTTGCCTCCCCCTGGCCAAAGATCCCATCCTCAAAAGAAAAGGAAAAAAGACTAGGAAATTTGACACACACACACACACACACACACACACACACACACACACTTCTCCCTCCCTCTCATTTCTTGTTTTCCTTGGAGTCCAGACCCCTTTTGCCTTCCCAGCCACTTTTGCAGGAGTTTCTTGGCCCCGTCTCCAGTCCGCGCTGCAAGAGCAGGAAAGCCACCTCGCCCTTGAGAGAGAGAGAAAAAAAGAAAACAGGGTGAGGGCACTATCTCCCATCACCAGCAGCCATCGCCACCCATTCCCCCCTCGTCCTGGCTAGCTGGTTCTTGTCTGCTCACAATATAATCTTGCTCCACTGAAGAGGCAAAAGAGGCAGAGAGGATTTGCTTCCCGCAACTACACCACCTTTTTCTTTTTTTCTTTTAAACAGGGAGCAGTCGAAGGCTGGGGTTGGTTGATTTACCCGGAGGAAAAGGGAGGAGAGACGAGGGGGGGGGGTTGATTTACTAGGAGGAGAGCCCTGCTGTCTGTCCTTTTTTGAGCCTAGCCAGAAAGCACCGAGAAAGTTCAAATCTCCCCCTCTTTCCCCCCCCTCTTAGTCTTCAGAGTTGGAAACTATTGCATTTTTAGGAAGCTTCGATCTTTCACAGGAGCTGCGCCGCACTCTGCAAAACTCTACTTATTATAATTGGGTTTTTTCCGCCTCCCCCCAAAAAATTATTACGCCTGCATATTGTTTTGAAAGCAGCAGCAGCTTTTAAGAGTTCCTCCTCGCTCTTTTCCTAGCCTTCTTTCAGCTCCGATCTCTGATTTACTTGGGGATTTTTTTTTTAGGGTGTGTGTGTGAAGCTTTCAATAGTTCCACCCCCCACACTTTTAATTATTGACCAAGGGGGGAGAAAAAAAGTCACTCTGAATGGACTAGTGGGTTTGCCCCCCCCCCGGACTTTTTTGATCCCGGTGCCTGGTTTGGAAATAATTTATTTTTCCTCCGTTCCTGAGAAGGAGATAAAAGTTTTGCTGAAGTTCAGGTTGCAAGGAATTGTCTTCTTGTCCAACGCCCCGCAAAAATACCCTTTCGCGTTTCGCTTAAACGTTTGGGATGAACTGGAAATAAACCTTTGGAGGAAATTTGCTTACAGAAAGGCTAGGAATCGGAGCCCACACTTTACTGGATAATGAGGTGTTTTAATTTTTGAGTGCCCTCCCCCTTAAAAAAAAGAAGAGACAAGAATATTATCCGAGGAAGTTTTGATGGAACGCCTCTCCGACCAGTCCATTTAATGGTAAGTAACCATTTTTGGGTGCCTTCTCTGCTATGATTGTGTATCCCTTCTGGCTCCCTGTGGGTAGCTGAGATTTAGCTTACTTATGAAGTGTCTTGTGTGACCCGAACATTTTGCCAATTCTGCCATTGGCCAAGTTCAGCGACACGAGATTTTAGACCATTAATGCAGTGTGTGAAACTTGCCGTACAAATAAAGAAAGAAGATCGATATTAAAGCAACTGTTGTTTTTTTAAAAATATAAAAATGTGGGCTTGTATCCAGCATGTCGCACTCAGTAGTAAGACCCTATGGGTATTGACAAATGTAGGTCCATTAGTTTCAAAGGGTATACTCCTGAGTAGAACTTTGTTGGTGCTGTGCTTCTGAGGTTGATATGAAAAGGCATTAAAAAAAACCCAGAACGCACATCTGATTTTAATAATGTAGGTTCTCTGTTTTCCAACCTATCGTAACAGCTTTTGAACATCTGTGGCATGATGCTTCTTTACGAAGATGATTCATACATCTCAGATGGTGTTGCGTGAGTGGCACAGTTGCCCCGTCAGGCTAGAACAGGGAGAGATATGGAAGGAAGTAGGTGGTGGTCATCATTTCAGGACCTTTCTACACATATAGTAAAAGTGGAACGCGGTCGACACTTTTCCTCCACCCACCAGTGATGACCTGTACCGCATCTTCTTTTGCTTGGTGGCCGATGCGCCTATATCAAAGCATCTGCAGATTATATTTTCCAGTGGATTCTACTGCTTTTCAGCTGACACCAAACCATCCCCTAGTTTACTCCTTAATGGGGAATAGGAAGATTCAGTCTGCACTGAAAGGTGAAACTAGCGAATTTGTGCTTTCCGAGAAAATCTGGTGCAAAGCGAAACGTGTCCGTCCTTTGGAGTTTGTGCTTTGAATGCATTTATTTGATTTTATAAACAACACACAGAGTACAGTCACAGGGCGGCAGGAAAAATAGGTGCAGGATACAAGAATTAAACCCCTTGTGGAACGACAGGTGACAATTTCGTTGCTTTTCGAAATTTTGCAATGGGGTTCTCCAGCCGAGTGATGCATACGAGAAGAAAACACAGGCCAGGGTAAAGTGTCTAGTAAAATCCCTCTATTAGCGAAAATCACATACAATTTTGCATTGTATTAGGGAACACGGTTTTGCAAAAATGCACACATTAGACAAAACTGGTTGCAGACTAAATTGCTGGTGCAATTGCTTGAGGACTTCTTCCATCTGTCCGTCCCCCCTGAGGCAAATTGATATGGAAAAAGGTGTCGGGCTGACCTCTGGGAACGGGATCCTGAACAAGATAAGCCACTGGCCTGATCCAGTGGCCATTCTGAAAACGACAAACTGAAATGGACTGATCCACCCGTCCCTGCTCCCTTCATTAAGTGAGTTTACAATTCCTCCAGCCGGCTAATTCTGGCGAACTTCGTCACACACCTTGTCCTGTGTTGAATTGTGGCAAACACGCAAACCGTCCCTCTGGTTGCCGCAGAGGTAAGCTATCTCTGGGAATCCACACAACTCTTTCCAGGCCCATGACTCAGCCTGCTCTTCTGGGGCGAGTAACTCTCACTCCTAGGCGACCAGCTAGAGAGAGAAAGAGGCACAGAGGGGGGGGGGGGCTTGGTGAAAGGGAAAAGAATAGTGTTATATCTTTCTTTTTCATCCTGTCCATTTCAAGTGTGGAAGGCGGGCGGGCATGCAGGCTAGTGATCTCTGTGGACTTATTTGCAAGGCTACCTTCATGTCCCCCCTTCCAGCAGCAAAAGCAGAGGTGGCAGCCATCAGACACCCTTGCAAAGTTTCCCCCCTTCTCCTCCACGCTCCAGGGGGAGCCTGAAATGAAAGCAAACCTGTCTCTCTCTCTTTCTCCATTTATCAAGACCAGATTTTTACGCTTCTCTCCCCCCCATCCCGACTTTTCCTCCCCTTTTTCCTGCTGTGATTGATGGTTTGAAAGAGGAGAAATAGCTCACAAATAGAAATCAGTTACAGATGAAGCCGGGGTAGGGTGGGGGGGGGCATAGCTTTCGAGTCATTAAAATATTTCCACCTCCCACCTTTTCCTCTCTCCTGTGAAGAAAGGAGCAAATCCGTGAAGAATTGCATTTTGGAAATTTCTTTTGTGTGTGCCCATTCTCTGATCAAGTCTCTCTCCCCCAACCGTTTTTCTTCTTCTCTTTTTTCCTCAAAAGGGGGGGGGGGAATAACTGAGCCAAGAAATCTGAAATTAATTCATTTGGGGTGGGGTGGGGGTTGGGGGCAAAGGGGAGGGAGAGGAGCTTGAACAAAGAGAAAACAAAAGATTTCCATTTTCAAAGAAAAGTTAAAAGGTTGCATATGTTCCAATCTGCATGCTTAGAAGTATTTGCTGTCTTGCTGCCATGAGATCTTTCAAAACCAGTTTAAAAAAACCCAGTGACATTTGCTTGCACCCCCGTAGAAAAGCACATATCTGAAGGCATCGCAAATTGCTCAGTAATAGATTTTCTTAGTGGGTTTGACTGACAAAAGCAATCTGGGATGGCTTTGAAGGGCTCTTTCTGCCTCCTGACCTTTCTCGTAAAATATATAGTTTGTATTCACATCTTTTCACATCCTCTGACCTCCGGGGCAAATTTTTCCTAAATACATCCAGATTCCTTCCAGAGGACTTTGCTGGGGAAGTTCCTGTTTCCCCTGAAAAATCCCAGTGGGTCCTCAGTTGTATCAACACCCACCCTTTGAATTAGAGCGAAAATGTTGCAGATTAAAAGTTTCCCCAAATTCCTGAGGGCTAGGGAAGATTCAAAGTCTTTCTCCATTTTAATACAAATTTTAATACCCCCCCAAAAAAATTGGGTCCTATGATGGAGTTTCGGTGGGGAAACCCCACTGAAAAGCGATGAGGTTGTAGAATGTTGCGGTGGTGGTTTAGACATCACTCCCGAATTTTCAAAAACATTCCCTCGGTTCAGTCATCCCCCAGAGATGATCATTGCGCCTAATTTTGGCTTTCTAGCTTTTGTGAAAGGTGGTTTAGCACACACGTCGGCTGGTTCTTGGGATTTGCATATATTTATTGTCGAACAAGATCCCCCTACCACAGCCTAACCATTTTTAAACACACCCGGTCAACACAACCGGCTTTTGAGGATCTTAATTTTGTGAGGTCAGATTCTGTAACTGTGCTATCTATCCAAAACTTCCCGAAATCTTAGCATTACTGGGTTCAGTTCTTACTCCTGGCAAATTACCACTGTGAGCAAGGTACTGGCAACTCTCCATCTTTGTAAGATAATGGGCTTGTATTGTGAGTGAAGATGAGAAAGAAAAGCGTTTCTTTGCTATAAAATCTGTGCAGTGAAGTCATATGTGTGCCTTCCTCTTAAGAACACAGAAAAAAAATCCCTGCTGGATCCAGGCCAGAGATCCATCTAGGGACTAGATCACTACACCCCCTCCCCGATCTAGACCCTCAACTTTCCCCCCATAGTGGCTTGTCGGATGCCTCCAGTATTTGACATTCACAGATAGACTGCCTCCAAGTGTTGAGGCTCAATTAAATGGTCATGGATAATCCTTGCTGGTAGGCCTCTCTCTCCTCCATGAAGGTGCCTAGTCCCACTTTAGAGCCAGCTAAGTCTGTAAGCCACCTGCGCATCTTGTGGCAGTGGGTTCCATCAGCTGATTTGGTGTCGCGCAAACAAGGATTTTCTCGCATCTGCCCTTAACCTCGCTGATTTCACTTGGGCGGTGGCTTTGAGTTCTTGTATTATGAGATAGGGCAAAAGCTCTCTTTATTCGCGATAGCAGAAAATCTCCGTAATATCTATCCTTTCCTTTAGTCACCTTCCTGCTAAAAAAAAATTAAAGGCGAAAGTCAAATGCTTTCCTCTTTTTTTCCTCGCAGGGAAGATTGTGCCCCCCCCCACATGATTTGTCCCTTTCTGCATCTTAGAAATGATTTTCAGTTTATTTTTAGGGCAGAGATGGGGGACCTGTATATAGTGGTACCTTGGATTAAGAACTTAATTCGTTCTGGAGGTCCGTTCTTAACCTGAAACTGTTCTTAACCTGAAGCACCACTTTAGCTAATGGGGCCACCTGCTGCCACTGCGCCGCCAGAGCAAATTTCTGATCTCATCCTGAAGCAAAGTTCTTAACCTGAGGTACTATTTCTGGCTTAGCGGAGTCTGTGACCTGAAGCATCTGTAACCCGAGGTACCACTGTACTTGTAGGCTAGTCATTCTCCATTCCGGAACTAGACCTTCGCTTGCCTTCACTGCCCTAGCTACTCCCTTAAAAACCCTACCTTCTTTCGGTGCAGAGGTGAGGAACCCCTGGCATTCTAGATATTGCGCTAGACTACAACTCCCTCAACTGATGGCCATTCCCTGAATTAGACCATCACTTGCCCTCACTGCCCCTAGCCATGCCCATTGTAGCTCTGTCCTCTTGCAATGCGAACTTGCAGCTCCCCACATATTCCCGGACTACAACTCCCATCATCTCCCCTGACTGTTGGCCTTGCTGACTTAGGACCTGAAGGACCGCACTGGTTCTCCATCCATGTCTGGGGATAAACCCCTCAGAGATTGCTTACTTGGACTGTGCTACCGGGAGGTGCGGCTGGGTTCATGGTCCTCTGCTCTCTCAAAATCAACCCATCAGGCACCGGCGAAAGTTTGTAGGCTCGTCCACACAATGGCCCAATGCCATCCTGCGGTTACTGCAGGGATCGCAGGATGAGAGGCCAACGTGGGCCTTCAGCCCTCTCAGACAGCCTTCCCCCAAGTCGTGCTCCTCCTGCGGCCACACCCCTTATGAACCCCATTCCCCACCCCCCAACCTGCCTTTTTCCTGGCTGGGGTGTGTCCTTAAACTGTGGCAATGCCTTCTGCCCTACCACTGTCTCGCCAGAGTGGTCCATGCCCTGGTTATCTCCTGCTTGGACAACTGCCATGTGCTCTACTATCTTTGAAGGTAATAATAATAATAATAATAATAATAATAATAATAATAATAATTTATACCACGCCCATCTGGCTGGGCTTCCCCAGCCACTGTGGGCGGCTTCCAACCAAATATTAAAATACAGTAATACATCAAACATTAAAAGCTTCCCTAAACAGGTGTCTTCTAAAATATGTCTTCTAAAAGTTTGGTAGTTGTTGTTCTCTTTGACATCTGGTGGGAGGGCGTTCCACAGGGCGGGTGCCACTACCAAGAAGGCCCTCTGCCTGGTTCCCTGTAACTTGGCTTCTCGCAGTGAGGGAACCGCCAGCAGGCCCTCAGCGCTGGACCTCAGTGTCCGGGCTGGACAATGGGGGTGGAGGTGCTCCTTCAGGTATACTGGACCGAGTCCATTTAGGGCTTTAAAGGTCAACACCAACACTTTGAATTGTGCTTGGAAACGTACTGGGAGCCAATGTACAGAAACCACAACTAATCCAGGATGTGGCAGCTAGACTGGCGCCTGGAACCATTTAACACCAGTCCTACGTTGTCTCCCAGTACGTTTCCGAGCACAATTCAAAGTGTTGGTGCTGACCTTGAAAGCCTGAAATGGCTTCAGTCCGTCTCCGAAGACTGCATGTCCCAGCCCCTTCTGGATAAAAGGGTCCCTCAGTGAACATACATCCCAGTAGTGATGTATGGAAGTGAGAGCTGGACCATAAAGAAGGCTGATCGCCGAAGAATTGATGCTTTTGAATTATGGTGCTGGAGGAGACTCTTGAGAGTCCCATGGACTGCAAGAAGATCAAACCGATCCATTCTGAAGGAAATCAGCCCTGAGTGCTCACTGGAAGGACAGATCCGGAAGCTGAGGCTCCAATACTTTGGCCACCTCAGGAGAAGTGAAGACTCCGTGGAAAAGACCCTGATGTTGGGAAAGATGGAGGGCAGAAGGAGAAGGGGACGACAGAGGACGAGATGGCTGGATAGTGTTCTCGAAGCTACCAGCATGAGTTTGACCAAACTGCGGGAGGCAGTGGAAGACAGGAGTGCCTGGTCCATGGGGTCCATGGGGTCACGAAGAGTCGGACACGACTAAACGACTAAACAACAACAACAACAACAACAATGAACATGCCTTGCCCAAGGACACCCCAAATTCTGAGGCTGTCTCTTCTCCACCCAGCAAATGTGAATATGTGTGTGTGTTAGTGTGTGTGCTAGAGAAGAGGATACAATTTGGGCTGAACCAGACCGGTTGTCCCCCAGAAGTCCAGGAATACTATTAACGGGATTTTGGGAAGTGATGCAGAGCAGCAAGAAATACATCAGAAATTAAAAGAAGGAGCTGTTCTAACGAGATGTTGCTCTTGAGAACAATTTGATCTGAAATGTACGGTAGTTATTTGGAAGTACAGCTTAACTTGCTTCAGCAAAACTCTTTCCCAAGTTGGGATGCTTGAAGGATTACGAGGTAGGTTAATTTTTTTTTAATGTGACAGAATAATAATAATAATAATAATAATAATAATAATAATAATAATTTATTTATACCCTACCCATCTGGCTGGGCTTCCCCAGCCACTCTGGGCAGCTTCCAGCAAAATGTTAAAATACCGTAATACATCAAATATTAAAAGCTTCTCTAAACTTTTGTAGGATTGCTTCATGGCAGAGGGTTGGACTAGATGACCCTTGGAGTCCCTTCCAGTTCTACAATTTGATGGTTCTATGCTTGGGTGTGTTTGTGTTTGCACGTACAACCTTTCATTGCCAGAACTGATTACAGGGGTTGCTGTTTACGCAAACGGCACACACAGATCCCTTCCACAGCGGTGATGGAAGTCTATCCTAAACCTCTACAGCGCATAAAACTGTGTCTTTTCCTGAGCCAATTTAAGGTGATGGGAAAGTGTGCAAGGTTTGGAGTTTCACAGGTCTCTTTATTAAGTGGCATTGGGGAAAAAACAACAACAGGAAAACCTCAAGCAAGAGAACATGCAAGATTGGTTGTGGGTTATTTGCAAATTTCACTGGCAGCGGTCTGAATGCCTCTACATTTTATAAACCATTCAGAATTTGCAAGCGATTAGCCATCATTATAATGCCGCAGAGACCCCTGATTTTCAAAAAGTCTCTTGTGATGTTGTGTGCTTTTATCAATAGTGACTAATTTTTCATCTCCACCCACATCTTTTAAAAGTGTTTCATAGCTTTGCTCCATAAGAGTGGAAATGGAAGATAATTCTGATAAGGAGCACATTTGTTGGGTGTTTGCATCGAATGCTAATCCTACATAGAACAGACCCGTTAATGATAAACTGAGGTCTATGAACTTCAATGTGTCTACTCTGAGTAAAACTTAGTAAACCTCCAGAAAGTATTTTGCATAGTTTTTACCTCTAACTTCAATACATTGTATTTTATTGTATTGCTATGGCTAGTGGCTGATTCAAATAAAAATTCTTCCCATTCTGATTCTTAGTTGGAGGCAACTTTCAATTGTCTCTTGGCAATTGCCTACGTAAATTTAGGTTCTATCTGGAGACAGCATCTTCATCAATGCAGTTAAAACAAAAATAAAAGCAGAGGGCATGGATGGCCACCTATTTTTTAACATTTTTTATTTTTAAAAAGGTTTGTTTTCGTGCTGGGTTCACGCTGTGCAGGGCAACATTAACTGGGACTGATGTCAAGAATTTCTGTCCCGTAAGGACCGGGTTGAGGTACGGCATGGAGATTTATTTGCTGACTTGTGATGTTTGGCAAAATCAAGTATATGTAGACATTAAAAAAAGTGTAATGTGACTTTTTTTAATGGGGGGGATTAATGCTCGGCTTCTGTGGTGCTCATACCCTGTGTTAATTAATCTGGAATAATCTCTTGTTCTGAGATTCCGTTCCTGCAATTTATGAGGTCTGTTAGAGAGACCCTTCCGTCACTCTTGTAGTGTGAGTCTTAGCAAGGTGTGGGAAAGGCTGTTCAGTCCAGAAGGCAAGTGATCTGCTATAATACACACTCTGCTGGAAAAATGCAACATGTGCTGCTAATAGAAGTAGTGCGATTCATGTAACGCGTTGGCGATTAATATACACAGAATAGTAAATTATACATTCTTTATCAACCTTCTGAGAAAAATACAAAACCTTAAGCAAAGCCACAGAGACTTGCGAACTACCCAACCTAAGATGAACTTATAATGTCTGGTTTCAATAGATTTTTCAAATGCTTAAAGGTAAAGGTAAAGGGACCCCTGACCATGAGGTGGTCCAGTCGTGGCTGACTCTGGGGTTGCAGCGCTCATCTCGCTTTATTGGCCAAGGGAGCCGGCGTACAGCTTCCGGGTCATGTGGCCAGCATGACTAAGCCGCTTCTGGCGAACAAGAGCAGTGCACGGAAATGCCGTTTACCTTCCCACCGGAGTGGTACCTATTTATCTACTTGCACTTTGATGTGCTTTCGAACTGCTAGGTTGGCAGGAGCAGGGACTGAGCAACGGGAGCTCACCCTGTCGCGGGGATTCGAACCGCTAACCTTCTGATCAGCAAGTCCTAGGCTCTGTGGTTTAACCCACAAATGCTTAACTCACTCTATTAGATAAGTTCATGAAGATACCAACAAAAGGTAAGTTTGGTGTTATTCACAATACCGAGAGATGCTAGTGGAGTTGTAGACAGATGTTAATGAAGTTGTAGACAGGGTGCTGGCGTTTTGCACCTGTTTCGCCCTGGCAGTCCAAGTAATCAAAAGGCCGTCGTCTACCCCCGATGGGGCCCTTTAACTGGGGCTTGCTGGAATTGATGCTTTCAAATTCTGGTGCTGGAGGAGACTCTTGCAAGAAGATCAAACCTATCAATTCTGAAGGAAATCAGCCCTGAGTGCTCACTGGAAGGACAGATCGTGAAGCTGAGGCTCCAGTACTTTGGCCACCTCAGGAGAAGAGAAGACTCCCTGGAAAAGACCCTGATGTTGGGAAAGATGGAGGGCACAAGGAGAAGGGGACGACAGAAGACGAGATGGTTGGACAGTGTTCTCGAAGCTACCAGCATGAGTTTGACCAAACTGCGGGAGGCAGTGGAAGACAGGAGTGCCTGGCGTGCTCTGGTCCATGGGGTCACGAAGAGTTGGACACGACTAAACGACTAAACAACAACAGTTCCGTCCAGCACATGTTTAACCTGAAGCACAAAAGAGGGCACTGTTGCACATAAAATCTGCTCGTGCTGATTTGTAAATATCGATGTAGGTTTAGAAAGAAGATCTGTCCTTTAAATGGAAATGTAATACATCTCACCGTGACAGGGAGTATTTATGACCGGTATGCTGGTGGCTAACTGTTGATGAGCAACATCAAGGCATCTGTCAAGTTTTCATTATTTAGGACATAGAATCAGAGAATTGTAGGGTAGGAAGGGACCCAAAGGGCCCCATGCTGAGGCAAAGGACAATGCATTTATAGTCCTTTTGTACCACTTTTAACAGTCGTGGAGAGTCCTGGGAACCATAATAATAATAATAATAATAATAATAATAATAATAATTTATTTGTACCCCGCCCATCTGGCTGGGTTTCCCCAGCCACTCTGGGCAGCTTCCAACAAAGATTAAAAATACATCAAAATGCCACACATTAAAAACTTCCCTGATGTCTTCTAAAAGTCAGGTAGTTGTTTATTTCCTTGACATCTGGTGGGAGGGCGTTCCACAGGGCCGGTGCCACTACCGAAAAGGCCCTCTGCCTGGTTCCCTGTAGCTTTGCTTCTCACAGTGAGGGAACTGCCAGAAGGCCCTCGGCGCTGGACCTCAACATCCAGGCAGAACGATGGAGGTGGAGATGCTCCTTCAGGTATACTGGGTTGAGGCCGTTTAGGGCTTTAAAGGTCAGCACCAACACTTCGAATTGTGCTTGGAAACGTACTGGGAGCCAATGTAGGTCTTTCAAGACCAGTGTTATGTGGTCTCGGCGGCCGCCCCCAGTCACCAGTCTAGCTGCCGCATTCTGGATTAGTTGCAGTTTCCGGGTCACCTTCAAAGGTAGCCTCACGTAGAGCGCATTGCAGTAGTCCAAGAGGGAGATAACTAGTGCCTGCACAACTCTGGCGAGTAGTTTGGGTGCTGGGGATTGTACCTCGGTGAGATCAGCGCTGTTAAGAAACTGCCATTCCCAGGATTCTGGGAATGACAGTTAAAGTGGCGTCATGGTGTACAATGTCACACTCCCTGCATGATTAAACGCCCCCAGAATGAGGATATTTTAGCAGCTCTGGGATAGGAGCACAGGAAACCTTCACACCAAATCTGAGCCTAAGTACAGTAGTACCTCGGGTTAAGAACTTAATTCGTTCTGGAGGGCCGTTCTTAACCTGAAACTGTTCTTAACCTGAGGTACCACTTTAGCTAATGGGGCCTCCTGCTGCCGCCGAGCGATTTCTGTTCTCATCCTGAGGTAAAGTTCTTAACCCAAAGTACTATTTCTGGGTTAGCGGAGTCTGTAACCTGAAGCGTCTATAACCTGAAGCGTCTGTAACCCGAGGTACCACTGTATTATTGTCTATAGTTGCCCTGGCTTCCCGGGGTTTCTTTCCCAGCCCTCCCTAGCGATGCTGAGGATTTGAACCCGGGACCTTCTGCATGCAAAGCAGGTGTTCTGTTGCTGAGCCAGGGGCCCTTTGCAGCTCGCTATTCTGGACTGGCCTCCACTTGGGGTTAGGAAAGAAGGCCTTCTGGAGAAGCTCAAGGGCATGAGCAGAGTCTTCAACAGGATCAGGCCAGTGGCCCATCTAGCCCAGAATCCTGTTCTCATGGTGGCCAACCAGATGTCTCTGAGAAGCTCTCAAGCAGGAACTGAATACAAAAGCCCTCTACCCTCCCAGGGCTTCCAGAAACTGTCACTTAGAAGCATCGCTGCTCTGTTCATCGAGACAGAGCAGAGCCAGTAGCCACTGATACAGTCCTTTCCTCCATGAATTCGCCTCATCCTCTTTTAAAGCCATCCAAGTTGGCGGCCATCACCGTTTCCTGTTGCAGCGAGTTCCACAGTCCGACTGTGCGCCGCCTGAAGAAGTCCTGTATTTTATCTGTCCCGAGACAAACTTCTGGTGCATCCCGGACAGCGTTCGAAACTCCCATTGTTCTAGGCGCATTTTGCGACCGGCAATTTCATGAGCGCGAGCAGTTTCTGAGCTCTGGGAGCGGTGCTGCGCCTAAGATTTCAGATTAATTGATTGTGATTTTATGTAAACTGTGTTATTTTTACTGTTGTTAGCCGCTCTGAGCCCGGCTTCGGCTGGGGAGGGTGGGATATAAATAATAATAATAATAATAATAATAATAATAATAATAATAATTATTATTATTATTATAGAGTGGAAGGAAAGGAGGACCTTTTCCTGCCCCACCCCTCTTCCAGCTACTCTCTGAAAACTGGAAAAGAGATCCTCTTAAGAATATTAGGTGGGCAGGGGAAGTATGGCTTTGGTGTTTTTGCAGTCTTCAGATGAGGACTAGACCATGTGAAAAAATGAATATAAGATTTCAGCCGCAGTTCATTCATTTTCAGCTTTGTATTCTTGTTATTAAAAAAAAAAAGCTCGCCTAGACATTCCGTTGTTGCTCCCCTAACCTAGATTTAAGGTGCCATTTAGCTCCTATCTTTCCTATCTCAGTTTCTAACACTGAACTTGAATCTAAGGGCAGTCCCAGATTTGACCAGATCCTGGAATGTCCCGCTTTTCCTTAAAGGTAAAGGGTAAAGGGACCCCTGACCATTAGGTCCAGTCGTGACCGACTCTGGGGTTGCGGAGCTCATCTTGCTTTACTGGCCGAGGGAGCCGGCGTACAGCTTCCGGGTCATGTGGCCAGCATGACTAAGCCGCTTCTGGCGAACCAGAGCAGCGCACGGAAACGCCGTTTACCTTCACACCGGAGTGGTACCTATTTATCTACTTGCACTTTGACATGCTTTCGAACTGCTAGGTTGGCAGGAGCAGGGACCGAGCAACGGGAGCTCACGCCGTCGCAGGGATTCGAACCGCCGACCTTCTGATCAGCAAGTCCTAGGCTCTGTGGTTTAACCCACAGCGCCACCCGCGTCCCATACTCGCTTTTCCTTAGGACACCCCTATTTTCATCGGAGAAATGTTGGAGGAGTTCTGCAACCCCCCGAGCTGAGGAGTTAAGTAACTAGACAACCTTTAGAAGACGCCTGAAGGCAGCCCTGTATAGGGAAGTTTTAAAAAAATATTTAATGTTTTATATATATGTTGGAAGCCGCCCAGAGTGGCTGGGGCAACCCAATCAGATGGGCACGATAGAAATACAACAACAATAGAATAGGATGTCGCTGTTTTCATCAGAAAAAGGTTGGAGGGTATGCGCTTAGTGCAACATCCCAACGACATTTCCAATGCCTGTATGGTGACATTTCCACCAGATCATCCCAAGTGTAGGAGTTTTTGCTTTCAATGTTGTCCTCTTTCCCCTGAAAGCTCCAGGCCTGCTGACTTCATCTGTCCGTGCGGGTCTGAGCTCGCATGACGGAAGGGAGATCTTTATAAACAAGGCTCTGGGAAAGATCGGGAGGGTGGTGATTGAGGGCTGCTCATGGCTTTGCGCCTTGGCTGCCGTACAAGGGCGGTTGGGCAAGAGTCCGTGTCGATACATGTCTGTTTGGGTACCCAGTTGCATCTTGCCTGTGTACCCGAGACCGGTTTTCTGCCCGTGCCAACGCGGAGTACGAAATCCTCTTGGGGCAAGTCTGTGCAGGGAACCCCAGCTTGACATCTCGACGCAAAGACTTGCAAGTGGCTGGTTGTTTTTTTTAAAGGCCATGAGCTTGCGAAGCCAATAAAAAAATAATGAACAAGTCCTTTTAAAAACACGTCTTGTAGCTGAGCAATGTTGAAAATGGTGTGAGATGTTAACATGCAAAATCAAGGAGAGCCAGAGAGTTTACCAAGTCTACTATATCTTGTACAGTGGTACCTCGGGTTAAGTACTTAATTCATTCTGGAGGTCCATTCTTAACCTGAAACTGTTCTTAACCTGAAGCACCACGTTAGCTAATGGGGCCTCCTGCTGCCGCCGCGCTGCTGGAGCACGATTTATGTTCTCATCCTGAAGCAAAGTTCTTAACCTGAAGCACTATTTCTGGGTTAGCAGAGTCTGTAACCTGAAGCGTATGTAACCCGAGGTAGCAGTGTAATATTATAAGACCACAAGAAGAACTTGCTGGATCAGTTTGTCTAATCCTCTTTTAAGGCCATCTCGGTTGGTGGATGTTTCCCACTTCCTGTGGAAGTGAGTTCCATAGGTATTTTTTAAAAAATCTGTCCTAAATCCTCCAACATCCAGGTTCACAGAGTATACACAAGTTCTGATGTTATAAGAGAGGGAGAAAAAAACCCTTTCTCTATCCATTTTCTCCATGATGCGAATAATTTTATAAATTTCTATCATTTCACCTCTTACCTTTTCTCTGAACCAAAACACTCCAGCTGCCCCAACCTTTCCTCGTAAGGGAGCTGCTCCACACCCACCCACCCTTGTTAAAATTTTGGGTTTCCCTTTCTTCGGAACCTTTTCCAACTCTACAATATCCATTTTGTACACGATATTCATAGAATCTCAGAATTGGAAAGTTGGAAGGGCACCCCAAGACTCATCTAGTCTGACCCCATGCAATGCAGGAATCCGAGCAAATGGGGATGTACCACAGATTTTGTATAACGGCATTGCAATAGTGGCCGTTTCATTTTCAATTTCTTTCCCAGTGGTTATGGATTTCATAGTACTCCTGAGAACCAACGGAATGCATTCTTTATATTAGAAAGTGACAGTTCCTTCCCAACGCTCCGGTCAGATCAAAATGCTTTTGATCACATAGTAGTATTGGAGGCAGTGAAGGGAAGTGAAGGTCTAAGTTTAAGGATGATTTTACAGCGTGCAAATCATGTGTTGAGGATGGCGTCTTCTTAATTGCCGCAACAGAGCTTGTCCAAAATTTTCTCTTTTCTTCTGTTGACCATAACATACCAGAACCAAAGGAGCTCACTAATTAATCAGCTAAAGCTCTGGTTAATTGATCTACTGCTTTAAAGCTTGCCAACGACGTTTTGAGGACACTGTGTTTTTAACACTGGATTGTTTTATTTGATGTTTTAATGCAGGCATAGGCAAACTCGGCCCTCCAGATGTTTTGAGACTACAATTCCCATCACCCCTGACCACTGGTCCTGTTAGCTAGGGATGATGGGAGTTGTAGTCCCAAAATATCTGGAGGGCCGAGTTTGGCTGTGCCTGTTTTAATGTGTTCTAAACAGCTTTGAATTTTCCCCCTTAAAAATATAAAGTGGTGTGGATAATAATAATAATAATAATAATAATAATAATAATAATATACCACCTCATTCCTGGGAGAAAGGATGGAATAAAAATAAAAATGGACTACAATAGTACCTTGATTTACAACCATAATCCGTTCCGGAGGTCCGTTTGTAAACCAAAACAGGTTGTAACCCAAGGGATGCTTTCGCCAATGGGGGCTGCAAAAAAAATTTGTTCGTAATCCAAAAAAAATGGTTTGTAATCCAAAAAAAGGTTGCAAACCAGGATACGCACTTCCGGGTTTGACGTGTTTGTAATCCAAAACCTATGCAAACCAAGATACCACTGTATTTGGCAGCATGAAGAGAAGTATTACCACTGTCTCAAACCGCCTGAAAAATTACCAGCCCCACATAATTTATTTTAAATTCATTTTATTTTTTGAGATGGTGATATTGCTTCCCTTCATGCTGGTGAAGAGCCAATTTCTTCACATTCTGCTGGTACTAAAGGCAGAAGAGCATCCCAGGAAGATTTTTCTGTGGTCAGTTGGCAACCAGGGATGCTAACGTGAATAAAATATTGAGGGCGGCGGGCAGGTAAACCCCACCCTGCTTATAGGTCACATGATGTTCCTAAGGGATCTAAAGGAATGGAAGTGAAGAACAGAGGTAAAGGAGAATTAAATACAGTGGTGCCTCGCAAGACGAAATTAATTCATTCCGCGAGTTTTTTCGTCTAGCGAATTTTTCGTCTTGCGAAGCACGAAATCCCATAGGAATGCATTGAAATTCAATTAATGCGTTCCTATGGTCAAAAAAAGTCCAAACAAAGCCAAATTTGGTACAACAAGAGTTTATTAAGTGCTCTTTAAAGTCACACATACTGTAAAGAGCATTTCAAAATTCAAACCCAGAATTTTTTTAAAAAAACAGCAGAGTGGCCCAATGGTCACAGAAAATCATAAAAATGCAGGGGGGGAAAACAAGCTTCCAGATTCTTGCAAACCCCTCCCCAACTGTTCCCCCAGTCACCCAGCACACAGAAATTCAAACCCAGATATTTTTTTTTTAAAAACAGCAGAGTGGCCCAATGGTCACAGAAAATCATAAAAATGCAAGAAAAAACCACACAAGCTTCCAGATTCTTGCAAACCCCTCCCCAACACCAAGTCCTTGAATTCTAAACACCCCAACCCAAAATCCAACCCCCCAAAAAAAGTTTTAAAAGTTTAACTTCCCAAATGGCTGCAAAAGAAGTTTTGGAAAAGCTTCAAAAATCACCAAAGTCTTCAAAAACCTCAAAAAAGGCTACCACACCGCTTGCTATGAGTTGCTCCTCGAAGTCAAGTCGCAACTGTACAGTATTAACGGTTTTAAGAAAAAGGAAACAAACTTGCAAGACGTTTTCGTCTTGCGAAGCAAGCCCATAGGGAAATTCGTCTTGCGAAGCAGCTCGAAAAACGGAAAACCCTTTCATCTAGTGAGTTTTTCGTCTTGCGAGGCATTCGTCTTGCGGGGCACCACTGTAACAAAAGAAGTGTGGTTTAGGTGGTGGAAGTCTTTTAAGATATTTTAATTAAGATTTGTATTTTATAGTGTGTGTAAGTGTAATTCTGGAATTACTGTTTATGGAAAACAGCATTTTCTTTTTTCCTTTTTTCGTTTCTTCTTACTCTTTATCTTCTTTCACATTTTATGTTTGGCAAATAAGTAAATAATTGTGATTTTGCAGATATGTCTGGAAAATTGATTGTATTATTCAATAAAGTTATATTTTAATTTTTTTAAAAAAAGATCACATGATGCAGCACATGCACACTATTTGAATGGCAATGCTCATTAATTTTTTTGGGGGGGTGGCCCCCCTCAAATATTTTATGGGGGGGTGGAGGGACCTCAACCCCTAGGAGTTGGCTCCTATGTTGGCCACCGTCTTCCCCCAAATAGATTTTACACCAGAACTTCCTAGTTTGTCTTGCCCTGGAGCTCCACCTACTGGCCACACTCTGAAATATCGGCTTTCTGTTAGAAACATGGAAAACTGCCCCATGCACACTTAAGGGGCAGTGTTTCTCCAGGGGTTTGGGGGCAGGGGGTCCCTGGAGATGCCAAAGATTGCACCTGGGACCTTCTGTATGCAAATCAGATGCTCTGCCCCTGAGCTACAGCAGATGCTTCCGAACACCAGTTTCCAGCAGGGGAGAATTGCTCCTGTGTTCGAATCCTGCTTTCGGGTTTCCCAAAAGAGGCATCTGGTCGGGCCCTGTGAGAACAAGATGCTGGACTAGATCAGCAGGATTCTTCTTCTATTCTTACACCCCTAATCCACTCGCCAGCAAGCAATTTCCACTCGCCCATGGCGACTCCCGGTCAAGTCCTTCATTGTTGTTGTTTAGTCGTTTAATCATGTCCGACTCTTCGTGACCCCATGGACCAGAGCACGCCAGGCACTCCTGTCTTCCACTGCCTCCCGCAGCTTGGTCAAACTCATGCTGGTAGCTTCGAGAACACTGTCCAACCATCTCGTCCTCTGTCGTCCCCTTCTCCTTGTGCCCTCCATCTTTCCCAACATCAGGGTCTTTTCCAGGGAGTCTTCTCTTCTCATGAGGTGGCCAAAGTATTGGAGCCTCAGCTTCAGGATCTGTCCTTCCAGTGAGCACTCAAGGCTGATTTCCTTCAGAATGGAGAGGTTTGATCTTCTTGCAGCCCATGGGACTCTCAAGAGTCTCCTCCAGCACCATAATTCAAAAGCATCAATTCTTCGGCGATCAGCCTTCTTTATGGTCCAGCTCTCACTTCCATACATCACTACTGGGAAAACCATAGCTTTTACTATACGGACCTTTGTTGGCAAGGTGATGTCTCTACTTTTTAAGATGCTGTCTAGGTTTGTCATTGCTTTTCTTCCAAGAAGATACGATACAATATGAATATATAATGCCGATTCTTCTGGTGTTCTGACACTTCTTATACTTCTCGAACCCCTTTCCCCCAGTTCTAGGATTTCGTCGGAAAAGGCCAAGATGCTGAAACTCCTGGTGACCACCCTCGTCCCGGCCTTGATCCTGGCGGCGCCTCCTCCCATTAGCAAGCTGGCCCTCTTTCCGGACAAGAGCGCCTGGTGCGAGGCGAAGAACATCACCCAGATCGTTGGGCACAGCGGGTGCGAGTCCAAATCCATCCAGAACAGGTACAGTACTGGGCCAATGGATCCAACATCTCCAGATCTCCCATAGCCATCTTCCCCAAGCTGTGTCGCACTCCCAACTTCCACTGTAGCCTTATTGGACTTTACCAATTGGTAGGGTGAGTGTTGCTCCCGGACGGAAGGAAGGAAGTCAAATGACTTCCTTCAGAGAAAGAGTTCTTTATTTCTGCTCTCCGGAGCAGCAGAAAGGCACTTGCATGGTCAGTCCACAGCAAGTCCAAAGAAATGAGAGATTTCATGCAGTATATATAACCTCCAGGCACCCTCTCCCCCCCCCGCCTTCCCCAGGAATCCAGCCACGTCAGCTTGTACATGCAGGTTGACATCACAGATGTTCCTGCTCCGGTACTCTTAGCCATAAAAGGGTTTTCCTTCCTCTACTTCTGACCATAAAAGGGTATTCCTGTTCCTATACTCTTACCTTGGAGCAAGAGGTCACCAACTCCAGGAACACACTCTGGCGCTGTTCCCAGACTAGGTCTGTGCATTCTGTGTGTTCAGAATGTAAGATAAGACCTAGACGTGCCATCCCTACTCCACTGGAACAGCCAAGGTCATCCTTTGCCGTGACTGATAAAGGAGAGAGCTTTGTTTATACAGCTGTGTTCTTGTTATGCATTTGCTCAACAGCTCGTTAATGCATTTTAGAAATGCTCTCTTGGAGAAAGAAGAAAAAGGGGGGTTTTGAGTCAGTTTCAAACTGACTGCACAGGAACCCGTTCCTTCACCACCAGCTCTGGCCAGCACGACTCCGGAAATTAATTTCTGCCTCTTCCTGTTAACATATCACAAGTAAAAGCACCGTGGCTGTAAACCGATTTGCAATTTTCCGCCGTGATGAAAAGTGGCACACATGGCACTGTTAATAGTTCCACATTTGTAAGAACTCGATTTTTTAAGGTGGCAGCACCCAGTCTTTGGAACTCCCTGCCTTTTGATATCAGACAGGCACCTTTAATAATTTTATTTTCTTTCACTTACTATACTGCTTTCAGTGGCTGCTAAAAAATTTTGTTATTGTTGTTTAGGCAAGCCTACCCAGATATGTAGAATATCCACATGTATTCTAATGTTTTTTAGGTTATTTCATTTTTTAAAAATGTTTTAAGTTGCTGTTTTTATCTGTTTTCACCCATAATTTCGTTTTATTCTTTTTGCAAATCGCTTTGAGGTGGGTGTTGTTGTTGTTGTTTTTATAATCAAGCAGTATATAAATCTTATGGCATAAAAGAAACGCTAAAAAAAAAAAAAAGAATAATAAGTAAGTAAAAAATGTTGAGAACCCAAGACAGCAATGACCTTGTAAAAAAAGGGATGTGAAAACTATGGCCCTTGAGCTGTTGTTGGGCTTCAGCTTACACCAGTCAAAACCAGCATGCCTAATGGTGAGGGTAGATGGGAGTTGGAGTCCAGAAACAACTGAAGTCAGAGATGTGATGGAGGTAGCTAGGGGCAGTGAAGGCAAGTGATGGTCTAGTTTGGGGAAGGGGAACCTGGCGTTCTCCAGTTGTTGTAGGACTCCATTTTGCTCTCTAGCACCACCTGTTGGCCATGCTTGGGCCCAGCATGACCAATGGTCCCCTTCCCTGTATTAAAGGTAGCTAGGGGCAGTGAAGGCAAGTGATGGCCTAATTCTAGCTGTTTTCAGACTTCAGTCCCCAATGGACGCAGCCAGCCTATTGCCAGTGGCCAGAGTTGTAGTTGAGAAACCTTTCAAGAGCTGCAGGTTTCCCATCCTTTCATTAAAAGATATCAGAGCTGGGATGGAGGTAGCTAGGGGCAGTGAAGGCAAGGGATGGTTTCTTTTTTTAAAATATACATTTTTATTAATTTTTTAACATATCAGTTCCAACAGTCATACAACATAACTTCTCATCTTATACAACATTTTTAGACTTCCGTCAACACCTCTGATGATTTTCCGTTCTTTATCACTTATTATGCATTTCTTAGTTTCGTATTACCTTTAATTATCCTTGACTAATAATTCTCCTCATTATCTTTCTTGCAATACTTCAAATAATTCACCTTACAAAACTTCTTGCAAACCTACTCGCATAATCTGTTCATCACCATTGCTTTTCAAATTGTTCGTAAATTCACTCCAGTCTTCTGAGAATCTCTGGTCCCGCAGGTTTCGAAGCCTTCCTGTTAATTTATCTAGTTCTGCATAGTCCATCAGTTTCATCCTCCATTCTTCCTTCGTCGGTAGTTCTTCTTGCTTCCATTTTTGTGCCAATAATATGCTTGCTGCCGTCACTGCATATAGAAACAACTTACAGTCCTTTCTATTTATATCATCTCCTACAATGCCAGGTAAAAATGCTTCTGGTTTCTTAATAAAGAGGCAAGGGATGGTCTCAATCCACGTGGGAAGTTTGGCGCTCCTGAACACCACCCTCCCTGATTCTGAACCCAACCCTCATCTCGCAGGCTTTTAGCATCTTCCTAATCTTCACCTACGGCGTTTCCATGTGCTGCTCTGGTTCACCAGAAGCGGCTTAGTCATGCTGGCCACATGACCCGGAAGCTGTCTGCGGACAAACGCCAGCTCCTTCGGCCTATAGAGCGAGACGAGCGCCGCAACCCCAGAGTCGGTCACGACTGGACCTAATAGTCAGGGGTCCCTTTACCTTTACCTTAATCTTCACCTGGGACGTGGGTGGCGCTGTGGGTTAAACCACAGAGCCCAGGACTTGCCGATCAGAAGGTCGGCGGTTCGAATCCCTGCGACGGGTGAGCTCCCGTTGCTCGGTCGCAGCTCCTGCCAACCTAGCAGTTCGAAAGCACGTCAAAGTGCAAGTAGATAAATAGGTACTGCTCTGGCGGGAAGGTAAACGGCGTTTCAGTGCACTGCTCTGGTTCACCAGAAGCGGCTTAGTCATGCTGGCCACATGACCCGCAAGCTGTACGCCAGCTCCCTTGGCCAGTAAAGCGAGATGAGCGCTGCAACCCCAGAGTCGGCCACGACTGGACCTAATGGTCAGGGGTCCCTTTACCTTTTTAATCTTCACCTCTCGTCCGCAGAGCCTGCTTGGGGCAGTGTTTCAGCTACAGCGTTCCCAACACCTTCCCACAGTCCACTGAATCCCTGGTGCACTGCGACTCCTGCATGCCAGCCCTCTCCATGTGGGAAGTGGTAAGTAATGCCGCTCAGGATGGGAAATTGCGTATCGAGACCCCGCAGCCACCCCCTCGTTGGAAATAACTCACACAAGGACACAGATATTAGGTTTATGTTATTGGGCAAATTTTGGCCACAACTTTATTGAAATTACAGAATGTGAGCGGTATTGGCTTAGGCAATACATCTGACTCCTAGACTATATCTGACTCCTGCCCATTGTGCAGGAAGTCCAGTAAGGGTAAGCCACCGGTAGGTGGAGCCCTGTCGATGTGAACCAACTCAAGCTCCCCCTGGTGTTCCCGATGGGGTCGTGTCAAGGCCTTAGCCCCCCAGCCAGGCTTCAGACTAGATCAACACCCCTGGATTCCTTTAACGGAATACCCTTAAGCATTGAGGGGCAGGTGATGGCCACACCTCCCCTCCCCCACACAAGGTCAAACAATGCCTAACCGCAACCCTAACAAAGTTGTGACGATTGCTACGAGGTAGGCGAAAACCAAGTGGCCAGTGCCAATTGCCAAGTGGAAAAATTCCTACCAGGCCCCTCAGACAACCAAGGCGACCAACCGAGGTCCATAGCAAGGTCATTGCCTAACCTGCAAAATAGGGAGGGTGATTGAGGAAGTGAGCCAAAGAGGAAGTCCTCTGGTTCGCTCCTCCATTTAAATGGCCCCGGCCATGCCCCCCCCAGCCGGCGGATTGGCTGGCCGGGCTCTGATGTGGACGGGATCCCCCAGGCAATGGGGGACAAAATCCCCCGCCCCCAGTGGGGAGTGGGTGGCCACGCGGTCCACCGCAACTCCTCCCCACTGGGAAGTGGAGCGGATTTGTGCGGCCATCGTCCAAGAAGGGCTGTTCGCTGAATACCCACTAGCATCCCTTCTCCAATAAATAAATAGATGGAATATTTGTGTGGAGGGGGGATTCACTGTGGGGCAGCAAGTAAGGGGCTAGAGTGGGAATCACAGGTGGGAAGAACGTTGCTGTTGCATCTGGTTGGCAGATGTCAGTACAGGATGAGGGCTAAGTAGGCCACTGATCTGGTAGCCAGACTTAAGTTTCTTATTAGACCTCACCCTTAGGTCCATACAAGACATTGCAATGGGTACTACATGCAATGGCTTTAGAAAGAGGATTAGAGAAATTCGCTAACTGTGATCACTACGCTCTGCTTGTATGGTTGGAGGCAGCAATTATTCTGAATACCAGTTGCTACAAAAAAGCAGGAAGGCGAGCGTGCTCTTATGGTCAGATCCTGTTTGCAGGTTTCCCATAAGCGGCATCTTGTTGGTCCCAGTTAGATCAGGAAGCTGGACTAGATGAAACTTTGACCTGGCCCAACAGCAGGGCTCATGATGTTCTTAGATGATGATAATATATTATTATTATTTATACCCCACCCATCTGGCTGGGTTTCCCCAGCCACTCTGGGCGGCTTCCAACAAAATATTAAAAATACAATAAAACATCAAACATTAAAACACAGTAAGACATCAAACATTAAAAGCTTCCCTAAACTGGGCTGCCTTCAGATGTCTTCTAAAAGTCAGATAGTTGTTTATTTCCTTGACATCTGATGGGAGGGCGTTCCACAGGGTGGGCACCACCACCAAGAAGGCCCTCTGCCTGGTTCCCTGTAACCTCACTTCTCGCAGGGAGGGAACCACCAGAAGGCCCTTGGAGCTGGACCCCAGGGTCTGGGCTGAACGATGGGAGTGGAGACGCTCCTTCAGGTTTCTGGGCCAAGGCTGTTTAGGGCTTTCAAGGTCAGCACCAACACTTTGAATTGTGCTCGGAAATGTCTTGGGAGCCAATGTAGGTCTTTCAGGACCAGTGTTATATGTTAGATGATTGTGGTGGCTCTCTGAAAAAAGAGGGTGAGCCAGATTTCGGGAGGAAGCAGCCACTGATGGCCACTAGCCCTGAGAGCTACGTAAGGCAAGAGGCAGCAGTGCTTCTGAATACCAGGAGAGGAGACGGGTCTTGAATTCAGGTCCTGCTTGAGGGGTTCCTACAGGTTGACTGCTGTGATAACAGAAAGCTGGACTGGATGGGCCTGATCCATCAGCCAAGCTCTTCCTGCGTGTTCTGATGTCTTCTCCTTCCCCCAGGTGACATTGGACTGCCCCAGCAATGAAGACATCCCCAGGGTGGACAAACTGGTGGAGAAGATCCTCCATTGCAGCTGCCAGGCATGTGGAAAGGAGCAGAGCCAAGAGGGGGCGCTCCTCAATGTCTACGTCAACGGCGATGAGAACCTGCCGGCTGAGGGTCCTCACCCCCACCCCTACGGCCACCACCATCCAGGAGAAGAGGCCTCCAACCACCACCACCATGAAGACGAGGCCAAGGACTGACCTCCGACCTTCCGGGGGGTGAACTGCCCCTTCAGCCCAGGCCTTGACGACTTTCCCCCGCCTCTCAAACACCCATCATGCTCTGCTCTTGGCAACGTGGTCGTGGGGAAGCAGAGGCCAAGCTGAAGGCGGACCTTTCACCGGGGGCGGCCAATGGGACAAGCTGGCAACCGGCGAGAGAATTGGGGGAGGGGGTGGTTGGGGGGAGGGCGTCACTGACGAAATTGCACACTGCTCTAATATATTGGGGGGGGGTGAGGGAAGAGGGAGGGGCAAAATGAGAGAGAGGTCTCTGGTGACCTTTCCTCTTGAAGGTCTGGCGGACACCTGAAACAAAGACATCCAAGGCGGCTTCTCGGTTTCTGGCTTTCCATCAAAACATTTCTCTCTGAAGACTACATATAGAATTGTAGACTTGGAAGGGACCCCCTTGCGATGCAGGAACCACAGACGCCGTGGGTCCGGTTCTGCCACTGGGGAATCGAGGATTGATCTTGAAGGAGCCGGACTGAACCCCCCCCCAAAAAACCATTTTGACAAAAGAGACTCTCCCCTTTGGTGCTTTTTTAGCAGCAGAAGCGAGACATTTCTTGCACGTTTGAGTTCTGCCCTCACTTGCCTTCACTGCCCCTGGCTACCTCCATCACAACTCTGCCTTCTTTTAATGCGGGGCTGGCAAGCTCGTGTCCCTCCGGGAGTCACTGGACTCCAACTCCCATCATTCTTGAACAGCGGCCATGCTGGCTGGGAGTGCTGGGAACTGGAGTCCAACAGTGTCTGGACGGCACCACTTTGCTTACCCCTGTTTGACTTCCTAGCAGCACTTTAATGAACGGAAGATAGAAGGGAGCAAAGGAAATTTTATTGGAGAGAGCTGGGCAAGGGGGAAGAAACAGGTGGGTCGGCTCCAGACCATTTTTAGCGAGTCAGATCTTGCTCAATATTGTCAACACTGGCTGGCAGCAGCTCAATAGGGTTTCAACCGTACCTGGAGATGACAGGGGTCAACCCGGGGACTTTCTGAATGCAAAGCAGACACTCTTGTCGCTGGGGCCTGGTTTTCCTAAAGATTCTAGTCCTCAAGGTTATGGATAAAGGGCTGGATCAATGAGGAGGTGCACAGAAGGTAGTCTTATTCCAAGACAGACCACTGGTCCATCCAACCTAGGATTGCCAACACTGACCGGCAGCGGCTCTCCAGGAATTCAGGCAGAGGACATTCCCACAATTACTTGGAGGTGTTGGGGAACGAACCTGGGATCTTCTGCCTACAAGAGCAGATACTATACCATTGAGCTACAGCCTTTTCTGTGGGAATTTAACGTAATCTGAATCTGACGTGAGTCAGATTATTGAATGAAGAGGCTGCCATCTTGCCCAACCTTTCCTTGAATTTTTAAACGTCTTAATCACTGAATGTTTAGCGTGAGATTCGAACTCTTGCCTTTGTATACACCCAGCCTCTCTCCTTGTTCTGATGACTACAACACTCTTCATGGCTTCTCTCTCTCTCTCTCTCTCTCTCTCTCTCTCTCTCTCTCTCTCTCTCACACACACACACACACACACACGTCATATATATTTCCAGCTTTATCGTTGTGTTATTCATCCCTCTTAATTAAATAAATTAGATCCAACATCCACATACCGTGTCACTCTGGGTCTTTTGTCGAGCGAGACAATATAGTCCTTTCAGAATGCAAATCCAAGAGCAAATATTTATGTGGGGCTGCTTCCCTCTAAGTCCTACTCAGAGTAGACCCGCTGCGGGTAACAGACTTAAGTCGGTCATGTGCAACAACTTCCGTGAGTCTAAGATAGTGTCATACAAGGGGCAGAAGAATTGGACACATAAGAGAGAGGCGATGGTACAACAGCATTTTAGGTCTTCCTATGCTGAAATTGACCTGCCCCCACCATAGGAGGAATTAATGCATGACATCTTATCCTGGTACAAGCTTATTATTATTATTATCTGGGCGGCTTCCAACAAAATATTAAAAATACATTAAAACATCAGTCATTAGGAGGTCTCTCCAGCTGCACGTTTCCTGATCTGCAGCCTCCCTGGCTGCCCACACTTCCTGATCTGAAAATGCCCCAGGGGAGGTGTAGGCTCATAATGGGAGGAGTTACCGTATTTTTTGCTCTATAGGACTCACTTTTTCCCTCCTAAAAAGTAAGGGGAAATGTGTGTGCGTCTTATGGAGCGAATGCAGGCTGCGCAGCTATCACAGAAGCCAGAACAGCAAGAGGGATTGCTGCTTTCACTGCGCAGCGATCCCTCTTGCTGTTCTGGCTTCTGAGATTCAGAATATTTTTTAAATTGTTTTCCTCCTCCAAAAACTAGGTGCGTCTTGTGGTCTGGTGCGTCTTATAGAGCGAAAAATATGGTAACTTGTGTTTCCCTGCCAAACTTTAATTGGCATACAGGCATCTGGGAGGTCTCCTCAGCTGCCCATGTTTCCTGATCTGCAGCCTCCCTGGCTGCCCGCACTTCCTGATCTGAAAATGCCCCAGGGGAGGTGTTATCTCATAAGGGGAGGAGTTAACTCATGATGTCTTCCCCTGAACTTTGATTGACATGCAGGCACCTGGGAGGTCTCCCTGGCTGCCTATACCTCCTGATTTGCAGCCTCCCTAGCTCCTGAAAATCCATCAGCATTTTTCTAAAGCACCCAGTTCTCGTAATCTAGACATTCTTGCAATCTTCCCCAACACAATACATTTAGGCCTGTTATTTTCACAGAGATGTGCATTTCTAGGTGCACGCTTCCCCTTGACACCTGCACTCCTTTGGTCGGGGGAAACTGTGTTGCAAAATTCAGGGAAGTGCAAAATTCGAGGACAGATGCATTTCAGGTCCCAGATGGTTTCCGGGAGTGTAAGCTAGATAGGTGAACAGAACCAAATTTCTCCCCCGTCTCCAGAGGCAACGTTCGCAAACAGCAGAGGCGCCTCGCTGCAGGATCAGTTGGTTGAAGGGGGAGAAAGGAGGTGAGTCTTTCTCGGGAAATGTGGTTTTTGGGGGAGCAATTTGAAAGGCGGTGGTAGGAGAAAAGGGGAGTGGCCCTTCCTGGATCTTTATGACCTGGAAGAAGGAGCTGTAGCAGGAACGAATAGGGTGAAAGCATTATCAAGGGGAATGGGGACCCACCCTAGCTCCGCACTCATATGAGAAGCCACCCTATTAATCTATCCAGTTCGATATACTCTAACAGTTTGTCTTGCCATTCCATTTTTGTTGGCACAGTTTCTTTTTTCCAGTTTTTAGCAGTTAGGATCCTTGCCGCTCCTGTGGCATAGAGGAATATTTTCTGATCTTCTCTTGCTATACCTGCGTCCGTTATCCCTAGTAGAAAAGCTTCTGTATTTTTTTTATAAAGTTATACTTAAACATTTTTTTAAGCTCGTCATATACTATGTTCCAGAAGCTTTTGATTTTTTCACAGGTCCACCAAACATGTATAAGTGTCCCCTCTGTTTTACCACACCTCCAACACAGATTTGTTTTTGTCTTATATATTTTAGCTATTTTGGTAGATGTTAAGTACCATCTATAAAACATCTTGATTAGATTTTCCCTCAATACTTCACAGGCTGTAAATTTCCAGTTCTTGTTCCATAATTCTTCCCATGCTGTTAATGGTTTTCCCAATTAGAGATCATACTAGCAAGAATTAGAGATCATACTAGACAAGAATTTCAAAAAGCATGGGGGAAATGCAGAGAATACTTCACAAAACAGTGCCCTAAAATTCATACCTGGACTTGTTTCAATTAATGTCTGCAGGAGACTTTGTGGATATTTAAGTTATAATTAGGAAAATCTTAATAATTATTCATAAAGGAAACAGCTTATAAGAAGTAAAGAAGGATGCCAGAAACAGGATAAAGGAAGTCTTTTATTTGGTTGTTTGTATTGTTGTAAATTATGCTTGTTGTTTGTTATGTTTGTGTCTGAAGGGGGTGGATTTTTGTGTTGGGGGCAGGTTGTGTTATGTTGTAAATAAAATTTCCAATAAAAAATTATTTTTAAAAAAGAAAGGAAAAAAGAGAAGCCACCCTAGCTCTGCAGTTCCCTGGGAAGCCGCCGCAGCGCTGCATTAAATTCCGGGGTTGCAACTGCCGAAAGGAGATTAATTTTTTTTTCCTGCTCAGAGATAGCAAAGCACCTTTGTGAGTTTAAAAGGTAAAGGGACCCCTGACCATTAGGTTCAGTCATGGCCGACTCTGGGGTTGCTGCGCTCATCTCACTTTATTGGCCAAGGGAGCCGGCGTACAGCTTCCGGGTCATGTGGCCAGCGTGACTAAGCCGCTTATGGCGAACCAGAGCAGTGCCAGAAACGCCGTTTACCTTCCCGCCGGAGCGGTACCTATTTATCTACTTGCACTTTGACGTGCTTTTGAACTGCTAGGTTGGCAGGAGCAGGGACCCAGCAACAGGAGCTCACCCTGTCGCGGGGATTTGAACCGCCAACCTTCTGATTGGCAAGTCCTAGGCTTTGTGGTTTAACCCACAGCGCCACCCGCGTCTGTGAGTTTGGGGGGAAGCAAATGGCATACCTTTCTCATAGCCTCTTTGCGTGCAGGGCACTTAATGAAGAAACACAGGAGAATGCTTTCAGCTCCGACAGAGCATTGGTCCGGCTAGTTCAGTGCAGGTTTCAAAATCTCTGATACCAGGTGTGTTTGTGTGCGTGTGTGTGTGTTTCCCAGCCCTACCTGGAGATGCCATTGGAATTCGAACCTGAGACCTTCTGCATGCAAAGCAGATGTTCCACCCCTGAGCAACACGAGACTTTCAATTCCACCGCCCTTTATTTCCGGACACACATTGGTTCCAAATGAACGTCAAGGAGCAAATGTTGGAGCCAAAGGAGAAATGGATTTCTGGGATGTGTGGGTGGCTAATCAAACCCATTCCCCCCCTCTATGGCCACCAGGTGGCACTCTGGGACTAGCAAAGCTCCGTGGGATGGGAAAGGGAGTATTTTGTTGATACAAATGTTGATGGAAGGAATCTCTTCCGATTAAGGTCAAGGTGTGTCTCTTGCAAAACACCTGCGCGTAGCCAGGAGCTATCTCCAGGGGGCGCAAGAGAGCACAGAGTTACAGGGATTTCTCTGCCTTTCTCCCCCCCTCCCCCCGGCATCACAACAATGACCCTGTAAAGAAGGTAAGGCTAAGAGCAACTGGACCAAGTTCATGGCTAAACTCGTGAACCAAGGGCCTAAAATATGAGGACTTAAGGCTACAGCTTCGTTAGCCTAATAGTTACTGCGGCCCTGAACTTTCCAAGGTTTCAAGCAGAATTCTTTCCCCGAGGTTGAACCCGTTTACAAGTCCTCGTCATAGTGTATCTTCTGTTTTCATATTGTGATTTTATTTTGTGAACTGCCCTGAGACCTGCGGGTATACGGCGGTACAGTGGTACCTCTGGTTACATACTTAATTCATTCCGGAGGTCCGTTCTTAACCTGAAACTGTTCTTAACATGAAGCACCACATTGGCTAATGGGGCCTCCCACTGCTGCTGCGCCGCCGCTGCACAATTTCTGTTCTCATCCTGAAGCAAAGTTCTTAACCTGAGGTATTAGTTCTGGGTTAGCGAAGCCTGTAACCTGAAGCGTATGTAACCTGAGGTACCACTGTATACAAATTTAATAATAATAATAATAATAATAATAATAATAATAATAATAATACTACTTCAGTTTCTCCCTGTGGGTTTGGACCAGGTCCAAGAGAGATGACCCCCTTGTTACTTCTTTTTATGATTATTAGCTATTTTTAATAGTTCTATGTATATTATCTTTATTAGAATAGAATTACTTTTTAAGGATTATGTTAGTTCTCCTGTTTTATCTGAAAGCCACCTTGACTCCCAGACCTGGAAAAAAGGAGGCATATGCCATGGCTCTCAATGGTCACTGGATCCTGCATGGGGCACCTGCTGGAGGAGAGGATCCTTTACTCGGGGCCTGATCCTGCAGGGCTTCCTACACAAATCGGGACTCCTCTCCTCCGGAGGAGACAAGAGGTTCCTCCTGCTCAGCTCCTACAAGACCTCGTCATGAGCTCCTGGAGGCTGCAAGCAGCGAAACAGAACTGCTGTTGCCTGTAGCGAGGGGGAACAAAGGCAAGAAGAAGAAGAAGAAGAAGAAGAGTTTGGATTTGATATCCCGCTTTATCACTACCCTAAGGTGCTGTGGGTTAAACCACAGAACCTAGGACTTGCCGATCGGAAGGTCGGTGGTTCGAATCCCCGCGACGGGGTGAGCTCCCGTTGCTCGGTCCCTGCTCCTGCCAACCTAGCAGTTTGAAAACACGTCAAAGTGCAAGTAGATAAATAGGTACCACTCCGGCAGGAAGGTAAACGGCATTTCCATGCGCTGCTCTGGTTCGCCAGGAGTGGCTTAGTCATGCTGGCCACATGACCCGGAAGCTGTACGCCGGCTCCCTTGGCCAGTAAAGCGAGATGAGCGCCGCAACCCCAGAGTCGGCCACGACTGGACCTAATGGTCAGGGGTCCCTTTACCTTTACCTAAGGAGTCTCAAGTGATGGCCAGTGTTGTGGCGGAGGCAGCTGGGGCAATAAAGACAAGCGACTGGTCTAGTTCGGGGAAGGGGAACCTCTGCCCTCAGGGCATTGCTGGTCTCCAACTCCCCACAGCCTCAGGCAGCAGATCCAATGAGAAGCAGCAATACGATCTGGGAACACCAGGAAGGTCTCAGCTTCACCATCCCTAATGCACAGGCAGTTCTGGGCTCACTGGGCCATTGAGCTTGAGGAGGTTGCCAATGGGGAAGGTTGGCACCTCAGTGGCCGAGCAGGCATCTGCCGCCAGGAAAGGCCCGATTCTAGATGAGGCAGATTTGTTTCTTGGTTACTGCAAGGAGGGAGAGATTTACAAGAGGCCACTGAGTCTGCCTCACCAGGAAACTCGAGGCCAGAGCCTCGGGGCAGCCCTGGAGTGGTTTGAGCAGGATGCAAAAATCCGAGGAGAGGGCGAGTTAACGCAGGTTGAACGGAGGGCAAGAACATCCATAAAAACGGCAGAAGGGCCAAAGCTCGTTTCGTAAGAGCGTCGTTAACGGCCTTGCCGGATCAGAGCAGGCTGCATCCTGCCACGCCAGGATAGGGGAACCTGAGACCTGACTGTTGGCCATTCCAGCTGAGTCTGGAGTGAGTTGAAGTCCCAAACAATGCATGGAAGGCACAGGTCCCCATTTCTGAGCTGGGCCATCACTTGCCTTCGCTGCTCCTGGCTATTCCCCATCACAACTCTGCCTTCTTTTAAGGAAGGAATGGGGAACTCCTCCAGATATTTTTTTGGGGGTGGGTAGGCAATGACAAACCTAGACAGCATCTTAAAAAGTAGAGACATCACCTTGCCAACAAAGGTCCATATAGTAAAAGCTATAGTTTTCCCAGTAGTGATGTATGGAAGTGAGAGCTGGACCATCAAGAAGGCTGATTGCCGAAGAATTGATACTTTTGAATTACGGTGCTGGAGGAGACTCTTGAGAGTCCCATGGACTGCAAGAAGATCAAACCTCTCCATTCTGAAGGAAATCAGCCCTGAGTGCTCACTGGAAGAACAGATCCTGAAGCTGAGGCTCCAATACTTTGGCCACCTCATGAGAAGCGAAGACTCCCTGGAAAAGACCCTGATGTTGGGCACAAGGAGAAGGGGACGACAGAGAACGAGATGGTTGGATAGTGTTCTCGAAGCTACCAGCATGAGTTTGACCAAACTGCGGGAGGCAGTGGAAGACAGGAGTGCCTGGCATGCTCTGGTCCATGGGGTCACGAAGAGTCGGACACGACTAAACTACTAAACAACAACAACAAAGGCAATGTTGGCTGGAGCTCCGGGGATCGAGAGCCCAGCAAATTCTGGAGGGCTGCACGTTCTCCATTCTTGAAACAGACCATCGCTTGCCTTCGCTTCCGCCACCCCTGGTCACAACTCTGCCTTCTTTTAATGAAGGAATGGGGAACTTCTCCAGATTTTTTTGGGGGGTGTAGGCAATGCTGGCTGGAGCTCTGGGGAGATGAGAGTTCTTGGAGAACTTCAGATTTGGAAAGCCTGGTCTATCACACCTCCTCCTTGCAGTGCAGTCCTGTACATTAGGGTCAGGGAATTTGTGTGTCTCCAGACTCACGCAGGGCTTAGTTAAACTATGGAACTCACTGCCGCAGGAGGCAGTGACAACCACCAACCGGGATGGCTTAGGAAAAGGAAAGGGCTATCAGCGACTACTAGCCAAGTTGGCTAGGCTCTGCCTCTACAGTCAGAGGCAAGGATGCTTCTGAATATCCGTTGTGGGAAACTGCAGTGGGGAAGGATGAGCTTGTGCTCAGATCCAATGGGGCACCAATGGATTCAAACTGCAAGAAAGGAGAGTCCAACTAAACATTAGGAAGAACTTTCTGAGAGCAAGAGCTGTTTGACAAGGGAAAGCCAAGGGAAGGATGGGATAGCCTTCTGCCATATGCCAGGGATTATTAATTTTTTTTTTTAAAAAAATAATTTTTATTGTTTTCCATATTTATCATATCACATTCTATTACATAACTCTGTAACCTGAAACCTTGCTCATACTGAGCAACAACCTTCTTCCCTCCCTCTTTCTGACTTCCAGATATCTTTACTAGATTCTTAGCATTTCTATAACCACTTTTTAAACTTCTATCTTATTTTTGTACTTCACCTCATTATATAATAATAATAATAATAATAATAATAATAATAATAATAATATTTTTTTATTTATACCCCGCCCTCCCCAGCCAAGGCTGGGCTCAGGGCAGCTTACAAGCAATAATAAAAACAAGTTGAATAAATACAACTTAAAAACAAGATTAAAATACGACAATTAAAATACTGAAACATTAAAATATTAAAATGCAGCCTCATCACAGGAGGAGAAAGGAAAAAGAAAAAAGAAAGAGGGGGAGGGAATCAAATTGGCTCCAAGCCAAAGGCCAGGCAGAACAACTCTGTCTTACAGGCCCTGCGGAAAGAAATCAGATCCTGCAGGGCCCTGGTCTCATGAGACAGAGCGTTCCACCAGGCCAGGGTTGAAAAGGCCCTGGCTCTGGTTGAAGCCAATCTAACTTCCTTAAGCCCCGGGACCTCTAAGGTGTTGCTATATATGGACCTTAAGGTCCTCCGGGGGCATATCGGGAGAGGCGGTCTCGTAGGTACGAGGGTCCTAGGCTTTAAAGGTCAAAACCAGCAACTTAAATCTGACCCTGTACTCCACCGGGAGCCAGTGCAGCTGGAAAAGCACTGGGTGAATATGCTCCCATGGCATAAATATGTAAATCAGTTTCTTATATTCACATTACAAAACATTTCAACTTAAACCTACAAACGTTTTCAGATGTTTACAATGCTCTTTCATATATAATACAAATTTGCTCCAGTCCTTTTGAAATAATAATAATAATAATAATAATAATAATAATAATAATTATTATTTATTATTTGTACCCCACCCATCTGGCTGGGTTTCCCCAGCCACTCTGGGCGGTTTCCACAGAAACCAAAAATACTCTAAAATATCATACATTAAAAACTTCCCTGAAAACTTCCCTTTTGAAACAGTTTGTCGCACTGATTCCGGGATCTTCCTCGTCAGCTTTGCCAATTCTACGTACTCCACCATCTTACTCCGCAATTCTTCCAATGTTGGAATTTCCGGCTCTTTCCATTTCTGCGCCAGAAGTATCCTTGCAGCCATTGTGGCATACCTAAACAAATTTACACCTTTTTTTGGAATATCCTCTCCAACTAAACCTAAAAGAAATGCCTCTGGTATTTTGTTAAAATCTGCCAGGGATTCTTCAGATGTTATTCCCGCATTGCAGGGGGTTGGACTAGATGATCCTTCGGGGTGGTGGGTCCCTTCCATTTCTGGTTGGCCACTGTCAGAACAGGATGTTGGACAAGGTAGGCTGCAGGCCTGATCCAGCAGACTCCTGTTACATTCCCTGCTTCTAAAAATATTCTGAGGGAATGACTCCAGGATTCTGAAGAGCTTGGAAAATGTTAACAATTGTGTGTGTTGTTTTTTTTTAAACAACAACAGCAACAACCCAGTAACTGTTTCTACGCTGCACTGGGCGATTGGAGCCTTAACTGCCCATGGAGGGAAATAAACTCTGCCACACACACAAGTTGGCATGTGGTTCTTGAAAACACCAGCTGCACACTCAGTGCTTCCTTCCCTCCCCACACCCAGCCGAATCTTCGGGGTGAGAAAATTCACATCCTTTGTAGCAACGGAGCAGAGCTTTTGCGAGAGAGAGCGAGAGATAGATGCAAGAGTGGCGGAGAGGCATCGGCGGTGCTGACAGCCAGCCGCATTCACGGCAGCTGGGAGAAGAGAGAGTGTGCCTCCTTTTCGTTTTCTTCCGCACGCCAGGAGAAGATCTGCAGGGAGCAAAAGTGGGGAGCCGTGGGGGTGGCAGAGAGCGCTTGGAGGATTGTGGCTTCTGCTGCTCCCCCCTCCGACTTTCCCAGTTCGCCTCTTGATGGCTCGGAGGCTGCCGACTGATTGATGGGGGTCTCCCTCTTCGCGGAGGAACGCTGTGCAGCTCTGGCTCCCGGCAAAGAGTGGGAGGAAGGAGAGAGGAGGAGGAGGAGAGAAGGAAGGAAAGAGCGAAAAGGGCACCGAATCCGTTCGCATCCTCCGAATGGCGAGCTCTTGGTGATGATCACCTAGCGCCGGCGTTCGGCCGAGCCGCAACCCCCCCTTCCGCCACGCTCTCCTGTCTTGTCAATGGAAGGGGAGTTGGGGGGCAGCAACGCCAGCGCGGCCGGTGGGGAATATTCCGCGCCGAGCGGCAGTGCTTGGACGGTTGCCTTTCTCGCCTTCATCGTCCTCTTGACCATGCTGGGCAACTTCTCCCTCATTCTGCTGATCTTCACCCAGCGGGCGCTCCGCAACACCTCCAATTACTTCCTGGTGTCTCTCTTCATGTCCGACCTGATGGTGGGCTCGGTGGTGATGCCGCCGGCACTGCTGAACCAGCACTACGGCCGCTGGGTGCTGGACGGCGCCTTCTGCTCCGTCTGGTTCGCCTTTGACGTGATGTGCACCAGCGCCTCCATCCTCAACCTGTGCGTCATCAGCCTCGACCGCTACCTGCTCATCATCTCCCCGCTCAGGTACAAGCTGAGGATGACCTCCTGCAGGGCTGTGCTGCTCATCTTGGCCACCTGGACCTTAGCCGCCCTGGTCTCCTTCCTGCCCATCGAGATGGGCTGGCACAAGATGGAGTTCGGCCCACGTCCCTTCAACGCCACCTTCCAGGCCGAAGAAGAGGGGCAGTGCCGCGTGGCGGTCAGCCTGCCCTACGCCCTCATCGCCTCGTGTCTGACCTTCTTCCTCCCGTCCGTCGCCATCCTCTTCACCTACTGCCGCATCCTGCTCGCTGCTCGGAAGCAGGCGCTGCAGGTGGCCTCTCTTACCAACAACGTGTCCGTCGCAGCCGACGAACCCACGCAACAGGTAGGTCCACGTTGCTCCATGTTTCTAACTGGTTTCTGACAGGCGTCAGGGCTCTGGGCCTGTTCCGAGGCCCAGCTGTTGTCTGTACAGTCGTACCTCATGTTCCGTCTGTTTCATGTTACGTTCTTTCAGGTTACGTCCCGCGGCGGCCCGGAAGTACCGGAAAGGGTTACTTCCGGGTTTCGCTGCTCGCGCATGCGCAGAAGAGCAAAGTGACGTCAGGCGCAGAAGTGGCGGATCGCAACCCACGCATGCACAGATGCGCCGCTGCTGGTTGCCCTCTTTTCATGTTGCGAACAGGCCTCCGGAACGGATCCTGTTCGCAACCAGAGGTACCACTGTACTTTGGGGTGGGGGTGGGAATAAAACTCAAGAGAAGGTCACACAGCTGTGCTGTCAGAGGACTCCTCTCCCAGAGTCCTAAGAAGAGCTTGCTGGACCAAGCCAAGGGCCCATCAAGTTCAGCATCCCACAAATAGGATTCGAACACTAGAGTATTATCTCCCTCTGTAGTTTCCAGAAACTGGAATCCAGAAGCGTTACTGCCTCTGACTGTGGATAGCCACCCACTGACAGCCATCTCCTCCATGAATTTGTCCAATTCTGTTTTAGAGCAATCCAAGTTGGTGGCCATCACTGCCTCCTGTAGCAGGCAGTTCCATAGGCCAACTCTGTGTCGTGTCAAGAAGTCCTTTCTTTTTATCACTCCTGAATCTCCCAACCTTCGGCTTCATTGGATATCCACAACTGCTAGTGCAAACGAGAGAATCAGGAAAACCTTTCTCTACTCCTTCCATGAGTAGTTTTATAAACTTTTATCATGTCACCTGAAGCCACAGATGCTGGAAGGAAGCGCCTACTACCGATAGGCAAACCTGCCCATTTCAGTCTTTCTCTGTTCCTTGACTTCCCAATCTTAAGTTCGCTTTGTAGCAAAAAATAATAAAGTTCTTGTGAAAGTTCACAGCTTTTCAGGGCAGTCTCTCCCGAAAGACTCATGACTGCACGTACTTTCCCCTAACGGACACATTCCTTGCAGAGCAATCTTCCCTGGCAGAGCACACTTTTCCTAATTATTTTCACAAATGGCTGCCTTTTGCGTGCATGATTTAATGTGATATATGCATTTTTTTATATATATTAAGCATTACTTGGGTGGTGAAACATGTTGCAAAATTTGGAGAAGTGTGAATTTTTATGGATGGCCGAGTTCCATTTTGCAGATTTTAAAGCAAAGTGTGAAATAGATAGATTCTCCTTTAAATGTCAACTGAATTTAATTCCCCCCTGGCCATTTCCCTCTATTGTTGCAAGGCCTCCCCTGGTGTGGACATGGGGGACACTCTCCCACCCCAGTAGTCTTCCCCACTGCCTCAGGCAATGCAATTTCTTAGGCCAGTCAGCCCAGAGCAAGACAGATTCATCCAATCCCGTTATGGTATTATATGCGCTGAGAGTGATCAATCATTCTGCCATGCACACATCAAAATGAGCAGCTCATTGTTTGGGGTTTTTGTCACCTTCCAATCAGCTACTATCACACCATGACAACCAGCATAATTGGTTCGTTCAAGGGGGCTGAGCCTAAGAAGCTGCCCGTTGCCTCCCTGTATGTCACCGCTGCAAACCTGAAGCCCCGGGAGCTGCTGCCAGCCAGTGTAGACAGTACTGAGCTAGATGGACCAAGGGTCTGGCTTAGTGGAAGGCTGTTTCCTATGTTCCTCTGTCCTCCCAACATCTCACTGTAAGTGGTTTAAAAACGTAAAGGGACCCCTGACCATTAGGTCCAGTCGTGGCCGACTGAGGTTGCAGCCCTCATCTCGCTTTATTGGCCGAGGGAGCCGGCGTACAACTTAAAGGTCATGTGGCCAGCATGACTAAGCCGCTTCTGGCGAACCAGAGCAGCGCACGGAAACGCCGTTTACCTTCCCGCCGGAGCGGTACCTATTTATCTACTTGCACTTTGACGTGCTTTCGAACTGCTAGGTGGGCAGGAGCAGGGACCGAGCAACGGGAGCTCACCCCGTCGTGGGGATTCGAACCGCCAACCTTCTGATCGGGAAGCCCTAGGCTCTGTGGTTTAACCCACAGCGCCACCCGCGTCCCTCGTAAGTGGTTTACAATTGTTAATATTAATATTGTTGTCAACTGCCCTGGGACCTGAGGGTGAAAGCAGGGAATAAATCGTAGTGGTCACTCCCCAGTATTTGCCACCTGAGGCAGCCACCCCAAACCACTTAATGATAGGGCCGGCTTGGTGCTTTGTGTGATATCTCCTGCAAGGAAAACATCTTCCCGCTCAGGAATCTGCCAATATATACAGGAACCTGGAACCAGTTTAAGAGCAAGATTAATCTGCACTTTCTCTTTTTGGCGGCGGCAGTGTTTGGAATCAGCCGGGCTTCTTCTTCGGAAGTCCTGTCAGAAGACAGGTGATAACACCGCAAATCTGGTGTGACTTGCTAGTTAACGGCTCAGTTTCCTGCTCGCAGTCGGGTGCTGTGTTTTCCCCAGATAAGGCCAATTCCTTTCATCTGCCTCCTCCTCCATTTCTCTCCCCGCCGCTGCTTTTGGGTGGCTTTTGTGGGGAAGAGACAATCTCATTATAGAGAGAATGAAATGTTCTTCGACTAACTTTGGAATGGTTTTACAACAAAGCTTCTCTCACAAATCAGGCTTTTGTGAGGGGTTTATTTGTCGCTGGTGGTGGTAGAGACACTTCCCCAAGCTTAGAATCCCACATCTGCTGCTAAGGAACTCAGAGGACATCTAGACCAACCCCCAGTTCAATGTAGGATCTGCAGTTCAGGATGCAACTCCTGAAGCATCCATTGGCTGTTGGTGCCCATTGGGGCTGGTGGGGAAGAAGGCAAGGAGCCCCACAGGAGGTGGAACCAGAGCCAATGATTGGCTGAGGAAGAACTATTGAACGGCAGAGCCAACTCATGACAGTTTTTACCCCATCTTCCTCCTCCCTGTTGAGGTCTACAAGGAGCAACACTGAGACCATGGAGGAGCAAGATGACAGGCGTGGCCTTTGAATGAGAACCTCCCCAGCTTGTTATTTCCTTTTAATACTTTAAAATTGTCAACAGACTAGAGGGCCTTGGCAGAAAGGCAGTCTAGGAATGCATGCATGAATCCATCAATCAATTGGTCAATCAATTACTCTACACTTCTTGAAATGGGTGCACAAACCGAAACCCAGCTGAAAACCTTTGAACATCAGACATCTCCAAATTCGGAAATGCCATTCTCCAATCAGAAATGTGTCTGCCAGTGGTAAAGTTGTGCATATTCTTCTGCAAATGACCTACCCTCGTCCCCAAGTGTGATTTCAGGGGGGAATTGTTTGCACACACAGAAAAAGTCTAGATCAGGAGAAATGGACACTAGATGGAATTAAAAATGAAGAACTGAAGCGATGCAGTAATGAGGCAGGCTGAATTTCAGCGCAGAAAATTGAGGAACAGAAAGAAACTGAAATTGATTATGTTCACCAGCCCCTAGCAGCTGAGAGTTGGAAAGGGCAAGCAAAATGAAGCCTTCAATAGTCCCCTCCTCCTCCATGAATCTGCCCAATCCTCTTTGAAATCCATCTAGGTTTGTGGCCATCACTGCCTCCTGTGGGAGAGAGTTCCACAGGCTAACACTGCACTGGGTGAAAAGGGGCTTTTAAAAATCCTTCCTGAATCGTCCGACATTCAGCTTCCACCAGTTTGCAGTGTTACAAGGCAGAAGAACTGTTCTCCATGTCATGTGGAATTTTATAAAGGTCTACCATGCAGGCTCTCACTCACCTTTCCTCTAAACTGAAAAGTCCCAAACACTGCAACCTTTTATAGAATCATAGAACCGTAGAGTTGGAACAGACCCTGAGGATCATCTAGTTCAACCCCCTGCAATGCCGGAATCTCAGCTAAAGCATCCACGACAGATGGCCAGCCAACCTCTACCTAAAAACCACTTTCCGAGGGCGTCCGTTCCACTGTCTTCATAGGGGAGTCGCTTCACCCCCCGATCATTCTGCTTGCCCTTTACGTGACGCACAGTAATTCCTCCTTATATACTTATATAAGCAGATAAGAAACAGGGGAAGTTGCTTTATTCTGAGTCGGGACACTTGGTCCACCTAGCTCAGCACTGCCTCCACTGACTGCCAGGATCTCTCCAGGGTTTCAGACAGGGGTATGTTCCAGTCCTACCTGGAGATTCCAGGGATTCAACTTGGGTTGCTATGCAAGCAAATCGAGGAATGCACATTTCTGTTTTGTTTAATAATAATAATAATAATTTTTTATTTATATCCCGCCCTCCCCAGCCGAAGCCGGGCTCAGGGCGGCTAACAACAATAAAATAATACAACATTCTAAAATCATTTCATTATAAAATTAATTCAAATCAAATTGATGGCAACCATTGGGCTAGAGTTCTGTGAAGATTGCCAAAGGAGGGAGTCAGGCTGTGCCCTGGCCAAAGGCCTGGTGGAACAGCTCTGTCTTGCAGGCCCTGTGGAAAGATGTCAAGTCCTGCAGGGCCCTAGTCTCTTGTGACAGAGCGTTCCACCAGATCGGAGCCACAGCCGAAAAAGCCCTGGCTCTGGTTGAGGCCAGCCTAACCTCTCTGTGGCCTGGGACCTCCAAGATGTTTTTGTTTGAAGATCGTAAGTTCCTCCGTGGGACATACCAGGAGAGGCGGTCCCGTGGGTACGAGGGTCCTAGGCCGTATAGAGCTTTAAAGGTTAAAAACAGCACCTTAAACTTGATCCTGTACTCCACAGCCAGTGCAGCTGGTATAGCACTGGGTGAATGTGATCTCGCAGCGAGGACCCCGTAACGAGTTTGGGGAGAGAAATCTCACCCTTTTCTCACGCTCTCTTTGTCTCTGACTCTTTTGTTCTCTCCTGAAGAAGATAGCTGAAGCCTCCGAAACGAAAACAGTGGAGGAGGAGGAAATCTGTCAGGCTCGTTGTCGGAGAATATTGAGGAGCTGCTGCTCATCATGCAAAGCGGGGCGGGGGGCGGGGGGGGGAGAAGCTACTCTGGTCCCCTCCGCAACCCGGTGCCATGTGTGAGTGGGCAGCAAGCAGCCGCTGCGCAGGGAAGAAAGAGAGCAGGCAAGGGACATGGAGCAGTGACTCCAAAAGCTCGTTTCCTACGCTCCAACTGTCCCTGTTTACCGAGGGCAACGGCTGTGCAACGCACGTGCCTTTTATAAAATGGAGATGATACAAAAGGAAGAGGCAGAAATGAAGCCCAAAGGTTACTAGTCCTCATGATTTCTGAACGGAACCTCCAGGGTCAGAGGCAGCCTACCTCATTGGGGCATTTTTTTTGCCTCTGTGGGGACAGGGTGCCAGATTAGATGGGCTTGTGGCATGATCCTTTATTTTATTTTATTTTATTTTTTATTATTTTATTATTTTATTTTATTAGTAAAAAATATTTTTAATAATAATTGCTGTCCTTCTGCCAGCAGATGAAGATTGTTTTATTCCAACAGGACTGTTCTGTCTTTATCACTTGTATTTTAAAATTTGCTTTTTACGTTGTTTTAGTTCGATTAGAATTCAATTATCTGTGTCGGTTCGATTTGTGTGTAAGCTGCCTTCTGGGGGAAGAGGGGGAATATTAAAATATTAATATTAATTATAGTTACAATACATTGCCTGCCTTTCATCTTAAGTTGGTCAGTTGCGACAAGTACAATCAAACAATTAAAATGCAACCTTAAAAAGATTTTAGAACAACTTTTCATTAGGGCGTGCGACTGTCTGTCATGAGTGCAGGATGCTGGACTGATCCAACAGAACTCTGCTTTTGTTTATACTGCCCTTAAGTAGATTCAGCTGATGGGCAGGAAATAAATTTGAGGGAGAGCGAACAATGCAGCATGCAGAGACACAACGAGCAATTCCAGACGTAATGGCTCACAGGTGAACATGGCAGCAGCTCTTTCAGAAAGCATCACATCTGCGGCAGAGTCTGAACCATTGAACATGTTACTTATTTATTTGTTTGTTGTATTCACACTTGCCCTTCCTCCCTAAGAAGCCCAGGCAGGCAGAATAAGGTGCACAAATCAAAACATTTCAGAACAGATCAAAACCCTCTAAAAACCAATGACGGTTGAAAACATCCACAGGCAAGAGGTTGCCTCTTATGCTATGCTGAAAGAGACTTAGTGTTAGTTGGACAGCACTGAAGTGCACTGAAGTGCACAGTCTGGTGATTTCTTTAACTGTGGCATGCTAAAGCTGCAATGGGACGCGGGTGGCGCCGTGGGTTAAACCACAGAGCCTAGGACTTGCTGATCAGAAGGTCGGCGGTTCGAATCCCTGCGACGGGGTGAGCTCCCGTTGCTCGGTCCCTGCTCCTGCCAACCTAGCAGTTCGAAAGCACGTCATGTGCAAGTAGATAAATAGGTATCGCTCCGGAGGGAAGGTAAATGGCATTTCCGTGTGCTGCTCTGGTTCGCCAGAAGCGGCTTAGTCATGCTGGCCACATGACCCGGAAGCTGTCTGCCGGCTCCCTCAGCCAATAAAGCGAGATGAGCGCCACAACCCCAGAGTCGGCCACGACTGGACCTAATGGTCAGGGGTCCCTTTACCTTTAAAGCTGCAATGCTCTGGTTGAAAAAAACAATGCACATTTGGGAGGGAGCCCTGCATTTGCAAGGGGGCAGGGGAGAATGCCCAGATTAACCCGCACCTCTCTGGAAATTAATCTTCACAAGGATGTAAATAAGTAAAACTTGCTAGCCAGCTCAGCCCAGCCAGCTCCAGACCTCCAGGATCCTGCTCTGCTCATGCTTGCCATGTTGGGAAAATCTAATTAACCCCATTGCCAAGTTCAATAAGCACTCCAACTAGGGGGAAATCGGACATGTCAGCAGGGCATATTTTTTTTGGGGGGGGGAGAGGTGAAGATTGGCAAACCCTGCGATGAATAACATAATCTTTCTCCCGGCATTTGAGGAGGGTGGGGATCAGATGCATCAGTAAGATGAAAAGCAGCCTCCCCGGCGCCACACTTTTCTAATGCCACCCTCTGACAAATGACTAATGTTCTAGGCAAGCGAGATTTAATTTGCCAAGACCATTTAGTCACTAGCGTGCTTGTTAAGGGGAAATGGAGCTGTTCCCAGGCCTCTCTCTCTCTCTCTCTCTCTCACTCCCTCCTTCTCTGTGTGTGCTGCAGTTCAGCAGATGTGCAAGATCCAACTCTGGGAGCATGGATCCAGCATCCCAAGAATGCCGGCTTGCAATAATAAAACACATGTCAAGGTTCTGGTCCTTACAGGTGCAGAACCTAGCTTCTCAGCTTTCTTTTATCTTCCCGATTTTCCTTTAAGTTCCTTGTCCTCATAGCTTTCCTTCCCTCCCCTCAAAAATAAGAGGCAACAGGCTGCAGACAGCTTTCATTCTCCAGCAACCTCATCTATTGACCCTTGTGCCCTACAGGAGAATGACAGGCCTAATTACCTTTAAATGTTTTGGAGGCGGAAACTTCAAAAACTCGCCATGTCAGGGCCAGACAGGTTCTCGGCTTAGAAATGCTTTTAGGAGAAAGAAGCAGGGGGATCTGGAATCTGGTATTCCAATTTATCAGTAGGGGATGAGGAAGGAACGGCTTGAATTATTTCCCTTTTGGACAGTGATCAATGCTAGCCGGATACCTGCAGCTTTTACTGCATTGCCATAATTAGCGCAATTCCGCCCCCCCTTCATTTAAGTAATTGACTCAGCACCTTTGGTAAACAACCTAATTGCTAAGTTCCTCAATAAGTAGCTAATCTCAACTCCAACACCCCATAATTGCCCACCCCATTTATTGCAAACAAACACAAGCTAAAAGGGTCACAATGATGTTTTGCAACTTACAAAGCCGCCATCAAACTTACAAAGCCATCATCAACCCTTCCATTTGGAATAATTGAAAGAACCAGGAGAATTGTGCAGGAAAGGACAGCGAGTGTTGAAAACTACGATCTGAGTTCATAGAATCATAGAATCATAGAGTTGGAAGAGACCACAAGGGCCATCGAGTCCAACCCCCTGCCAAGCAGGAAACACCATCAGAGCACTCCTGACATATGGTTGTCAAGCCTCTGCTTAAAGACCTCCAAAGAAGGAGACTCCACCACACTCCTTGGCAGCAAATTCCACTGTCGAACAGCTCTTACTGTCAGGAAGTTCTTCCTAATGTTTAGGTGGAATCTTCTTTCTTGTAGTTTGGATCCATTGCTCCATGTCCGCTTCTCTGGAGCAGCAGAAAACAACCTTTCTCCCTCCTCTATGTGACATCCTTTTATATATTTGAACATGGCTATCATATCACCCCTTAACCTCCTCTTCTCCAGGCTAAACATGCCCAGCTCCCTTAGCTGGGAGTTGTTTTAATCCATCCCGTTAAATTGCCTCAATGCGACACTCTCTTGCTGGTGGTTAGCTCAAGGGGTCCAAGTCAACCTGATGTTGGATTCCAGCTTCCATCAGCCCCAGCCAGGGATGACCAATGGCCAGGGATGATGAGGACCGCAAACCCACAACACCTGGAGGCTCACAGGTTGCCCACACCTACATGGGAGGTGTGGGAGCAGCAAAAGCAAATGATGGTTTAGTTCACCAATGGGCGACCGTTGCTCTTCCAGATACTGTTATCGCCTCCAGTTCCCATCAGCCTCAGACACCATGGGCAACAGTCATAGATGATGAGAACTGTAGTTCAGCAACATCTGGAGGAGCACCAATAGAGGAAGACAGCCCTAGTGCTGGAATGTGGACAGAAGAGAGTGACCAAGATGATCAAGAGCCTGGAAATAAGCCTGATGAGGAACAGTTGAGGGAGCTGAGTATGTTTGCCTGGAAAAGAGAAGACTGAGAGGTGATTGGAGGGTTGTCATGTGGAGGATGGAGCAATCTTGTTTCCCCCCTGCTCTGGAGGGTGGGACCCGAACCAATGGATTCAAGTTACAAGAAAGGAGATTCTGACTAAACATCATGAAGATCTTTCTGAGGGTCGAAGCTGTACGACCGTGGAACAGACTCCCACAAGAGCTTTTTCCTTGGAGGTTTTTAAGCAGAGGTTGGATGGCTATCTGTCATGGATGCTTTAGTTGGTATCCCTGCAGTGCAGCAGATTGGACTAGAAGACCTAACTCTACAATTCTACGATTCTCTGTTTGTGAATGCTGTTATAGGCCACTGATAGCAATAGGCAACATCTTTGCTGCAGGGATAAAAGAGGGACTTCACTTCTCCTCTGCTTCCCAGGACAGGGAAAGAGAAAAGGGAGATGGGTCCTTCACCTCTGCCTGCCATCATTCACTAGTCTAGTCCTCAAGACCTTGAGGAAACTCTTGGTCGATAGCAATGGAGCCATTTCAGCACCACGGACAGTGGCCACTGCGCCATCAACAGGGAGGGGACTTTGACTGGCAAATCCTTTTCGCCTCAGCCCGTTAAAGGGTTTTGAGATGGTGAATGATCTCCCTTTAACAAAGCTTTCAAAATACCCCTGCATCTTACTCAAACCTCTAAGGCAGAGCCTAGTTTAGATGGTGACAGTCAGTCAGAGACCCCTATAATTTAAGTCACTGGAAGCCTACCACCCATAGTGGAAGGAAATGATACCTTTAAGGTTACAGCAGCAAAAAAATAAACCCCCAACAGTTATAATCCTAAATGGTGCTGCTGCCCTTAGTTCTCAGATTATAAACATGCTCTCACAGAGGAAAACTGAATCCCCACCAATCAAGCTTTCATTGGTTTGTTTAGCAACAAGAGCTCATGGCTCTTCATAAGTAAACCTCTTCCCATATGCAGATTCTGCCCTGGGAAAATTGGAACCCAGCTCTTGGAACTCCTTCCAGAAATGAAAAAAAACTGTTGCACATCATTTGCAACACCCACCTAGTATATGACTGGCTGCTTTGCGCCAGGCAGTGAATCACAATGCAGGTTTGAGGTTCCTGGCCTGCCTTGTGATGCGGACTCAAGCTCAGAGCAGGAGACACTAAGGAACGTACATAACAGGACCAGTATGCTATGTTCTAGAGCTAAGTCCACAGGAAATGCCAACATTCACTTACTGCCAGGAGTTTTTCAGATGCCATGTTATAACTCAAGTAAGCAAGGGTCACTACAGCAAACCTCTGCAAGGCTCTATGCGCTGATGCCAGAACCTCCATTCAAACGGCCACACACTTTGTTGCTGGGCAACAGCCCTTGGTGACATGGAATGCACGGCCACCGTGCCAAGATTCTAGGAGAGACAGTGTGTCATAGTAGACTTGGACCTGGGAAAGCAAGCTGAAAAGCCCCACTCAGCCTGGAGACTCCCTGGGTGACCTTGGGCTAGTCACTCACTTTCAGCCTAACTGGCCTCACCAGATTCTTGTGAGGAGGAGAAATATGGACCTTACCTTGAGAGAAAGACAGTATATACATGCCATAAACAGATCCATAAACCACCAGTTGTGAAAATACCAGCTGCAGAGTATTTCTTCCACAGGATTTTGTACTTGATAGTCCCCTATGCTAGACTGAGAATATCCCTTCCAATTTGCCTGCATTTAGACACAGCCACAAGATTGAAAGTGAAGTAAATTTGGGTTCAAGCAAGACCAGAGGCTTAATGGCTTTACTGAGGCCTCAGCAACAGACTGGGGAAACAGGGGAAAGGGTCTCCTCTGCAACAAATAATTTTGATTTCCTCTTACAAGCAGACTCCCAGTGTGCAATAGCAACAAGATAAAAGAAAGTACTTCTCCACACAAGCATGTAGTTAAACTATGGAACTCACACCTGCAGGAGGCAGCGACAGCCACTAACTTGGTTGCATTAAAAAAGGGGAGAGGACAATTTCTTGGATTCTTGTCAATGACAGTGTGTGTGTGTGTGTGTGTGTGTTCCTTACATTCTGTATTCACTAAGTAAAGTATTAATGTTCTGGACCATGGAGATGAAGAAACACATCCCTAAATTGTGCCTCTAGGCACACTAAAATAAAAACTTTAATTTGCAAAACAAAATAATATGGAGGAAACAAGTCCTTGGGGTGTTTTTGCATGCTGGATCTCCCCCCCCCCCAAATCAGGGTTTATTTAATTTAGGGATGATGCAGTGATAACAATTGACTGCTGGGAGAAAGAGAGAGCCTATGATTTGCCAACTGAAATATTCAAGGCTTGGAAAAAAAGAAAGAAATCTAATTAAGAAGCCTCTGTAATCAATAGCAAAAATCTTGTACTGTACGGCTGAGCTGAAAGGTATGATGGATTAATTAGATTTCATGAGCCTGGATTGCTTTCTATTGAGGGTAGAGAGAACAATGGAATTGTACAGTTGGAAGGGACCCAAAGAGTCATCTACCCCAACAATGCAGGAATCACTGCTCAAGAATTCTTGACAGAGGACTATCAAATAGCATTATTTAGTGGGAAGAGACTCCAATGAAAATCCTCATTCTTACATATTTTTACATGGCTGTTTATCTGTATATATTTTAAAATTTTATATATGGATGTTTTATGATGGCCTATATCTGTAATAAGGGACACGGGTGGCGCTGTGGGTTAAACCACAAAGCCTAGGACTTGCCGATCAGAAGGTCGGTGGTTCGAATCCCCACGACGGAGTGAGCTCCCGTTGCTTGGTCCCCGCTCCTGCCAACCTAGCAGTTCGAAAGCAAGTCAAAATGCAAGTAGATAAATAGATACCGGTCTGGCGGGAAGGTAAACGGCGTTTCTGTGTGCTGTTACGGTTCGCCAGAAGCGGCTTAGTCATGCTGGCCACATGACCCGGAAGCTGTACGCCGGCTCCCTCGGCCAATAAAGCAAGATGAGCGCCGCAACCCCAGAGTCGGTCACGACTGGACCTAATGGTCAGGGGTCCCTTTACCTTTATATCTGTAATGCCCGATAAGGGTTTGGCAAAGTAAGACCATCAAATCACCTCTCAGTCTCCTCTTCTCTTGACTAAACATACCCACTTCCCTCAACCATTCCTCACAAGGCATGGTTTCCAGACCCTTTATCATCTTGGCCACCCTCCTCGACACACATTCCAGCTTGTCAATCCTGTATCCTTAAATTGTGGTACAGTCAAACCTCGGTTGTTGAACCTAATCCCTTCCAGAATCCCGTTCGGCTTCTGAAACATTCGACAACCAAGGTGCGGCTTCCGATTGGTTGCAGGAGCTTCCTGCACTCAAGCGGAAGCTGCGTCGGACGTTCGGCTTCCCAAAAACGTTTGGAAACTGGAGCATTTAGTTCTGGGTTTGGGGCGTTCGGGAGTCGAAACGTTTCAAAATGGAGCCGTTTGGGAACCGAGGTTTGACTGTACCCAGAACTGGTACCACTAGGCAACCTAGGATTGCATTAGCCTTTTTTGATGCTGCATCACACTGTCGACTCAAATATAGCTTTTGAGAAGGGGAGCCGTGCTCTAATCTGATCAGGAACGAGGAGCACATTTGTGCATGCGTGCCTCTCTCTTCTTCATGCACCACCTTGCCTTTTCCCTTCATAGGTCCACAGAGTTCACAGCCAATCGGCTGCCATGAGCGACACCCGGAAATTTGCCAACAAACACAGCAAGAGAGCCCTGAAGGCCAGCCTAACTTTGGGCGTCCTTTTGGGGATGTTTTTCGTGGCCTGGCTCCCCTTTTTCGTCTGTAACGTGGCCCAGGTAAGTCCTGGGGTCCAGGAAATCGGCTCAGCTCTCCAGAACCATGTCTGGTGGTGGAATCGCTTTCAATAGGCTTGTATTCAGCTCTATGATTCAGTGTGGTGTAGTGATTAGTGTGTTGGGCTAGGGCAAACTTCAAAAAAAGAAGTGGGTTTGACTCAGTATGGTCTCGATTTTTATCGTTTCGTCAACAATAGTACAGTTATCTCCCTTCTGTCTCAGCCACAGTGGCCACGATGAAGAAACTCCCTTAGCGCTTTAGATTGACGTACACCCCGTGGGTGGGAGATGTATGCAGAATGCAAAAGGTTTTCCAAAAAGCCTGTTTTGATGCCCTGCAGATGACTGCATGCAAGACTTAACACCATAGCTGTCAACTTACAGATTTGAAAATAAGGGACCAGCAGCCTCGAAAATAAGGGATCAGCAGCCAAAATAAGGGATTTTGCTATTGTAAAGAGTTACATACATTGGTAGGATTGACAGATGCTGCCAATCCGGCATGAGGTGGTTGCGACGCGGCGGCGGCCGCTGAAGCGCCACCCTTCTGCGTCCCTCCCCATCCCCTCCTCTTCCTCCTCCCTCAGGCCGCCTCCTCAGCTGCCACTACTGCTGCCACCTCCGGGCTCGTGGGCAGCGTGGGCGAGAATCTCTCTCCCTCCCCCCCTCTCGGGCAGGGAAGGGCCAATGGAACTCCTCGCGCCAGGACAATGGTGCCAGAGCACGCTCTCTCTCGCAGCGGAGGACCACTGCTTCCCTCCCGAGCCAGGAAATTTAAGGGACATCATCAATAAGGGACAGCAGCGGGACACAGCGCTGGGATAAGGGAGTTTCCCGCCAAATAAGGGACGGTTGACAGCTATGCTTAACACCTGCACAGGCATTTGCTTTTGGGAGACTGCACTTTATGCCTGGCGATGTTTTGCAGGAAAAGGAGAGGAAGTCCTGTAACATTAACCCTGCACGCTCTTCCTTCCCTCCAGGCAGTCTGCAAGTGCGTGTCGGAGGACTTCTTTGACACCCTGACCTGGCTGGGCTACTGCAACAGCACCATGAACCCAATCATCTACCCGCTCTTCATGCGGGACTTCAAGAGGGCCATGGCAAAGTACCTGCCCTGCTGCCGGGGGGCTTGGGACCGCCGCCCCAGCCCCATCTCGCTCTCCATGAGGAACTCAAACAGCGGCCCCCGGCCCGGCACATCCCTCAAGAACGTTCTGGCGCTCCCGGGGGACACGGACTCAGCCGACTCCGTCACCCAAGTCCATGACGACTGCGGTCAGCGCCTGGGGTCCCTCCCAGCCATGGGGGCCGATTCGGTGACGCTTTTCAACCTGGAGCAGGAGCTCCGTATCCACCATCTGAACACCCCCATGGACTGAGGACGGCCTGTCCGGGCTTCCCAGCTGCCCTAGACATTGGCAAAGGACCTTGTGTGGTTCAGCTATGGAACTTGCTCCATAGGAGGCAGGCTTGGCCAATGACTGGGCTGGCTTTAAAAGAGGATTGAACCAATTTGTGAAGGAGGGTAAGGCAGCCGATGGTTATGAGCCACAGTGGCTGTTTTCCGCCTCCACGGTTGGAGGCAATGATGGTTCTGAAAAGCAGTTGCTGGAAGCCACCGGAGGGGAGAGTATGCTCTTATGCTCAGATCCAACTTGCTGGTTTCTCATGGTGGTTGGCTGCCATGAGAAGATGAAGCTGGACTAGATGGGCCTCTGTTTTGATCCAGCAGGGCTGTTGTTCTTCAGAGCTCTAGGAAGAAGTATCTGCTGCAGGCAGCCATGGTGTTGAGCCGCAGTGGCAAATGGTTAGATGCTCTCGACTCTGTGTGAGGCACAACAGCTAAGCAGAAGCACGGCAGAATAATGAGGGAACCGTCGAGAGATGGAGCTTTTTGAGGGAGGAGGATATAAAGGCGGCAGGAACGGGAGATGCTTCTTTTTCAGCCATATTTTCATGCGGACCTACCAGAGATGGGCTTCTCAAACAAACATGCAAACTGAAATGCAGTGCTCTTTCCAAACTTGCGTCTCTCCGGATTTTTGAAGCGTAGTTTCTCTCCAACCAAAGATCGGGCGCACGAGTGTGCAGGCATTAGCGTGAAGCGCATGCAAAAAACCGTGTATGTTTAGCTAAAGCATACAGGAATGGCATTCCGTTAGGGGAGGCGGCTTGCAAGGAAGCATCCATGAGGAAAAACTGCATTCAAAACCTTTTCTATAGGACACATGCAATTTTTATAGGAAAAATATGTACTAATCTTCATGCAGACTTTAAAAAAAAACCACCAACATATGCAGAAATGGAGCAAATCAAAAGTCAGATGGGAAAACTGAGACAAAATGAAATTGACAATCCCTGTTCAAGGATTTATATTTATATCGTTGTGTACGTGAACTGGAAATCTGTCTTGGCAGAACAACATATATGCTCCTCTTCTGACACATAAATTGACCCCAGGGTTCTTGATTTGAAAAACAACAAGACTTTATTATTTATTTATTTATTTTTAAAATCCAGGTGTGAGGGAGGCCAGTCTGTGTCTGCACCCTCTTAAGAAACCAGTGTCAGTTCTTGTATAGGTGATATAGCTTGAGAGTTCCTTGCAGGGAATCTGAAATTGCTTGCTTGCTTGCTTCTCTCTCTCTCCCCCTCCCTCCCCGCCCTGCTTCCCCATGATGTGGTTTGCTAACCTTATCTCCTTCAATCTGCATATCTCTATCAATTTTCAGAAACAGCAGAGTGAGAGGTGTGTGTTCTGTGTTTTAAAAGAAGGAGCGCCTAGATTCTGCTAAGAAAAGACCGCCTTAATTTCTGTAAAAGGGCCTCCAAGGAGCTCTGTTTCTCCCCAAATTGATTTGCTTGGTCTTACTTGTCTTCTGGCACTTTCTATCGATTTGAGGAGTATGCTGTATAAAGGTTTAAGCCGCCTTTGTATGGAGCCACACAGATTCACCTACAGTTTGTGTATGTGGCAAATCTGGCTGCAGCGTGGAAAGACTCGAGAGATTGCTTCTGGCTGCACCGGTGAGCCTGATTTTACCTCCTCCTGCTTCCCAGGAGAGACTGCATCCCAATCTAGATTGCACCTGTGTACAAATTCTCGCCTTCTGCACATGTGAAACTGGCCATATAACCTGGGGGTCCGGCCCACTTAAGAATGCAGGAAGCAGATGCAGTCATTTTCCGTTGCCCGGTAGGCCACCTGTTTCTTGTGATTCACAAAGCAGAACAGGGACCAACCCTCCTTCTATCCTGGGCCGATGGGAACCTGAATCCCTTTCAACAACGCCCAGTAAAGAGGATTTAAAAACAGCGAGAGGCCTGTTTGGATGACGGCTTTCTCGTGAAATAAAACAAGCCCTAATGGCCAGGCTGGATCTTTCGTGTACGGAGGGTGGGGAGAACTGCCTTTGATTGACACTCTAGCTAGGGTGCGAGACCCTGTGATGCATGGGGATATAATCTCAGGTTCATTCCATTACAGCCTTTTCTTCCAAGAGTGTAAAATGATTCAAGACGTTAATTTGTCTTACTCAGAGCCAGTGTTTAAAATTGTTATTTATTATATTGACACCACCTTTCTTACATGCGGTGGCGGAGCATTTCCCAGTAACATAATGCCACCCCCCGTATATCTCAGACCCCCAACCTGACCGAGACCTGCTTAGCTTCCTCTGCAGGCTGGCTAAATTCTGTGCCTTCAAGCCGTGCCCCTCGGGGGGGGGGGGGGCGTGTTGCTCATTCTTCCTGAGCACGGATACCCACAGCTTGAAGGGTCGTGCGAAGCCTGACGGCATACGCAGGGCCAGCCCCTGCAAAAGGCGGGGTGAAGCAGCTGCCCTAGGCAGTGGAAGCCCCAAGGCAGCACCTTGAAATGGCAGGAAAATGGTGCCAATTTCCAGCAAGATGGCATGATCTCAATGGAACCTGACATCGCTGTCTCTGCTGCTTCGTGCCGCCGCCACGCAACCTAGGTAAGGGATGTTTCGGTGGCGGTGGCAGGGGGACACTTTCCATTTTGCCTCAAGCAGGGAAAGGGGGCACATCACATCAGGAGTTTCCTTACAGGACTTGCACAGAACTTACCGTATTTTTCGCTCTATAAGACGCACCAGACCACAAGACGCACCTAGTTTTTGGAGGAGGAAAACAAGAAAAAAAATATTCTGAATCTCAGAAGCCAGAACAGCAAGAGGGATTGCTGTGCAGTGAAAGCAGCAATCCCTCTTGCTGTTCTGGCTTCTGGGATAGCTGCGCAGCCTGCATTCGCTCCATAAGATGCACACACATTTCCCCTTACTTTTTAGGAGGGAAAAAGTGAGTCTTATAGAGCAAAAAATACGGTACTTACGGAAAAACAAATGGATGTGGTTTGTGCGAGCGAATGTCCGGGGTGGGTTGGGGTGAAGAAATCACAACTTTTGTCCCTCTCCCCACCCAACCCCCTGTCCTTTCAACCTGTGCAGTTATAAATAAAAGAGGTATATTTATTTTCTTCTTTCCTATGAGCCTTGTTACGTCTCCAGTGTCCTAGACTGAACCTGGGACTTTCTGCAGGCGCTTTGCCACTGAGCTACGGCTCTTCCTCTAAAAACAGTGCAAGGTTCTAGTCCTCAACGTTGTGAATAAAGGGGATGGTCTATGAACCTAGGGAGCTGCCTTATATCACTGCGTCCATCTAGTTCAGTATTATCAACACTGACCAGCAGTGGCTCTCCGGGGTTTCAGGCAGGAGACATCCCACCACTAACCTGGAGATGTCATGGAATAGAGTTGGAAGGGACCCTAACGTCCTGCAATGCAGGAATCTCAACTGAAGCATCCATGAGATGTGGCCATCCAAACTCTGCTTTAAAATCTCCAATGAGGGAGAGTCCACAACCTCCGAAGGGAGTCCGTTCCACTGTCAAGCAGCTCTTAATGTCAGGCTCCTCAGTCACTGTGCAACGGCCCTCAGGAGAGTTCTGGATTGGCAAAAGGGACAAACTTCCTCATACAAATGCGGAGTTATGGAATGTGAGTTACTGTAAGGCACGGCGATGGGCACTGGAAGGATGAGTAGAAACTGAGAACTGTTTGCCATTGTCAAGTAAAGATGGAAAGCTTCCATCCTCAGGGGGCAGGACAGCTACTCACCCACTCGTCCCAGTTACCAAACACCATGGAAAACAACAACCGTGGACGGATTACTTCCATCACTCTCTGCGGCTGGTGTTCTCAGGGCCGGACGACTGCTGCGGAACAGAGAATCCTAGCAGATCGATCTTTGGCTTGCTCCTGCAAAGGCAAGTCTTTGGTGTTCTTTGGAAACTTCAGCAAAGGGCTAACGGGAAGACTCAGTGCAAACTAACCATCACGCTGCGGCGCCTCATTATGTTATCTGAGAGTCAGAGGGGCACTTGCGGAGCTGGAAAGTTCTTGGGAATGTGAGGAGCTGGTGGGAAAAGGCTCTTCTAGCCCAGCTGCGTCCTCGTCCCTTGCGGCACTAGAGATTTCACCCTGTCCAGAAACCGCCTCTGCTGGTGGCGGGAGGTCATTTGGGCCCGAACTGTGGCTGGAAACTGGCTCCCACACCCAGTGGTCATCACCGTTGACGTCACCTTCATTGGTACCGCTGGGCCCTTCCTCTCCCACGATGCATTGCTCTTCCTGAGCGTCGCATGGTACCGGCTCCCGGTCCTCAAGCTCAGTGGAGAGAGTGGCGAGGCTACCCTCCTCTTCCAGGCGGCACTGCTTCGTTTTGACACCCACGGCTTTCAGGATCGTGTCCATCTGCTTCATGTAGTCCAGATGGCCGCTCACCTGGAAAGAAACGCAGAGTTTAGGGATACGGGAAGACGCCCAGGACTGAGTCTGACCTATTGGTTCCTCTAGCTGAGTGTAGTCCACAACGACCAGCAGAAAGGGCTCTATGGGGTTTCAGGCAGATAATTCTTCCAGCCCTACCTAGACATGCCAGGGGGATTCAGAGAATCCTAGAGCTGGAAGGGTCCCTCAAGGGTCATCTAGCCCAACCCCCTGCAATAATAATAATAATAATAATAATAATAATAATAATAATAACAACAACAACAATGATAACAATAACAATAATAATAATACATTTTATTTATATCCCGCCCTCCCCAGCCGAAGGCGGGCGCAGAGCGGCTAACAACAGTAAAATGATAAAACATTCTAAAATCATTTCATTATAAAATTAATTCAAATCAAATTATGGCAACTATTGGGCTAGAGTTCTATTACAGAAGAAGAGGGTCAGACTGTGCCTTGGCCAAAGGCCTGGTGGAACAGCTCTGTCCTGCAGGCCCTGCGGAAAGATGTCAAGTCCCGCAGGGCCCTAGTCTCTTGTGACAGAGCGTTCCACCAGATCGGAGCCACAGCCGAAAAAGCCCTGGCTCTGGTTGAGGCCAGCCTAACCTCTCTGTGGCCTGGGACCTTCAAGATGTTTTTGTTTGAAGACCGTAAGTTCCTCTGTGGGACATAGCAGGAGAGACAGTCCCGTAGGTACGAGGGTCCTAGGCCGTATAGGGCTTTGAAGGTTAAAACCAGCACCTTAAACCTGATCCTGTACTCCACCGGGAGCCAGTGCAGCTGGTATAGCACTGGGTGAATGTGATCTTGCAGCGAGGACCCCGTAAGGAGTCTCGCCGCAGCATTCTGCACCCGCTGGAGTTTCTGGGTCAGTCTCAAGGGCAGCCCCATGTAGAGCGAGTTACAATAATCCAGTCTGGAGGTGACCGTCGCGTGGATCACAGTGGCTAGGTCAGGGCGAGAGAGGTAAGGTACCTTCCGCGTACCAAGCAGGTGCTGCGTCACTGAGCTACGGCCCTTTCCTTAAAAATGAAGCAAGGTTTCTAGTCCTCATGAGGTTGGCTTAAACACATGAAACTGCTTTATCCTGAGTCAGACCTGTTCGTGATCTAGCTCAGTACTGCCGGCACTAACTGGCAGCAGCTCTCGGGGGTTTCAGGAAGGGAGTCTTCGCCTGGCCCTACCTGGAGATGCTGCCGGCGGAGATTTTGAACCCGGGACCTTCTGCTTGTGAAATAGGTGCTCTGTCACTGAGCCACACCCCTTCCCCAAACAACGCCACCAGTTAGGAACAAAGCTTTAGTGCAGAGGGTCAGGTGCACAGGAGGAGAAAGGATGGAGGAGACTCCCATTGTTAGCCCTGCCTACTATTTGAAGGTCTACTGCTCATGGAAATGGAGGCTCTATATAGCTACGGTGTCTAATAGCCTCTGACAACGGACCTATCTGCCTACGCCGCTGAGGTTTTGTCACGAACACTTTGACATTTGAAGCCACTTAGAACTTGGCACGAACAGCCCGCTGTCGTATTTTTAATCCACATTTTTTACGAGGCAATCTGCAGCCATATGGCTCAGCCGGTCTTTTTCTCTTCCCGGTTTTGGAGAGGTTAGAACTTTTAATTAAAAGGGGCTGTTGAGGGCTTAATGGATGGAGACTCCAGATGTTGGTGGGGATTTTGAGAAGCGGAAGGTAGGAAGGGCGGCCCTGTTCTCCTCTTTAACCCCGTTTGGTTTCTAAGGAGACAGAAATTAAAAATCTGGCAAAGGGATAAAAGAGAAGGATCTAAGGGTGAGAGGAGGGCAGCATTAATCTTGTGGTACTGGGGTGGCGGCGGCGGCTGTAAGACCTCTCTTTCTATCTTTCTGCAATATGTAGGCCTGGAAGGAGGCAGGCCCAGAACAGCTAATCATGCAGAGTCACGGCCTCATCTCTGCACGGGTAAACGGTCCAAAATATTCAGTCGTGGGTCACATCCACACATCCACTGAAAGCACATCATTTCCCCCAAAAGAATCCTGGGGACCACAGTCCACCCCTCATGGTGCTATAATAATAATAATAATAATAATAATAATAATAATAATAATAATAATAATAATGATAATAATAATAATAATAATTTATTTATACCGCGCCCATCTGGCTGGGTCCCCCAGCCACTCTGGGCGGCTTCCACTAAAACACTAAAATACAATAACCTATTAAACATTAAAAGCTTCCCTAAACAGGGCTGCCTTCAGATGTCTTCTAAAAGTTTGGTAGTTATTTTTCTCTTTGACATCTGGTGGGAGGGCGCTCCACAGGGCAGGCGCCACTACCGAGAAGGCCCTCTGCCTGGTTCCCTGTAACTTGGCTTCTCGCTGCGAGGGAACTGCCAGAAGGCCCTCGGCGCTGGACCTCAGTGTACGGGGAGAACGATGGAGGTGGAGACGCTCCTTCAGGTATACTGGACCGAGGCCATTTAGGGCTTTCAAGGTCAGCACCAACACTTTGAATTCTGCTTGGAAACATACTGGGAACCAATGTAGGTCTTTCAAGACCGGTGTTATGCAGTCTCGGCTGCTGCTCCCAGTCACCAGTCTAGCTGCCGCATTCTGGATTAATTGCAGTTTCTGGGTCACCTTCAAAGGTAGCCCCACATAGAGCGCATTGCAGTAGTCCAAGCGAGATAACCAGAGCATGCACCACTCTGGCGAGACAGTCCACGGGCAGATAGGGTCTCAGCCTGTGTACCAGATGGAGCTGATAAACAGCTGCCCTGGACACAGAATTGACCTGTGCCTCCATGGACAGCTGTGAGTCCAGAATGACTCCCAGGCTGCGCACCTGGTCCTTCAGGGGCACAGTTACCCCATTCAGGACCAGGGAGTCTTCCACACCTGGCCGCCTCCTGTCCCCCCAAAACAGTACTTCTGTCTTGTCAGGATTCAACCTCAATCTGTTAGCTGCCATCCATCCTCCCAGCACCTTGAACAGAGTACGGATCCTAGGATTCTTGGGGATGGGGGAGGGAAGCCATGTGATTTAAATGTGCTCGAAATGTATGGAGGGGACTAAAGCATCGCTACGTTTCAATCTGCAGATCTTTTCTTTCCCTGAGCTTATTTTATTTTATTTGGAGCATTTGCGCCCAGCTCTCTGGCTGAGTTGGCTCCCATTGTGGCTCATGTACAATCAGAAAGTGCAAGCACGTAGGCTTACAAACTATAGGACACGACAGAAAAGGAAAATGGGACAGGGAGGAGAAATCAAACAGGCCACCAACTCTTATTTGGTTGTTCTTCTAATGAGCAGCTGGCACAGTTCAGTGGGAGGTGATGCCTGTTGGGGGAGCCAGTCTGTCACAGCAGAGCTGATGGAGAGAGCCTTCTGCTTTCTGTCTTTCCCACGGAGCCAGTGGGACGGAACGGCTGCTCCCCAGTGACGGCTCAGGGAGAGGAGGGCTGAATCCCTGAGTCCGCAGAGATGCCTCTGGCAGCTTCACTATGCAGTTTTTGTCATATGCTCAAGTTGCACCTCTTTATCCTGGCCTCTGACACAGAGGTACTGTATTTTTCGCTCTATAGGACGCACCCGACCATAGGACGCACCTTGTTTTAGAGTGGGAGAACAAGAAAAAAAAAATATCTCCCCCTCTCTGCTCAGCGCCCCTTCAGCGAAGCAGCAGGAGGAACAGAGCATTCTGTGCGTTTCAAGGAGTTCCTGCTGTGCTCTGGAAGCTTCAGGTGGCTACGTTGGAAGGCTGGAGAGCGAGAGGGGTCACTGCGAACTGACCCCTCTCGCTCTCCAGGCTTCAGTGAAGGTAACCCGAAGCCTCTGGAGTGCGGCGGGAGTTCCCTCTGGGCTCTGGAGGCTTCGGGTTCCTTTCGACCTGCTCTTTGGGGCTGGCTGGGGGGGAAGCGCTGCTTTCCCCCACCGCCAGCCTCAAAGATCCCTGAAGCCTGTGGAGCGCAGTGCGAGTTCCCACTGCGCTCCGTAGGCTTCGGGTTCCTTTTGCTGAAGCCAGGAGAGTCTTGCTCTCCCGGCTTCAGCAAAAGGAACCTGAAGTCTCCGGAACGCAGCGGGAACTCGCACTGTGCTCCGAAGGCTTCAGGTGGCTACCCCTGAAGCCTGGAGAGCGAGAGGGGTCAGTGCGCACCGACCCCTCTCGCTCTCCAGGCTTCAGCGAAAGCAACACGAAGCCTCCGGAGCGCGGAGAGCGCGCTCCCTCTGCGCTTTGGAGGCTTTGCGTTGCTATCGCTGAAGCCAAGGAGTCTGCATTCGCTCTTAATTTTTGGAGGGGAAAAAGTGCGTCCTATAGAGCGAAAAATACGGTATGTTTTCAGAACCCATCCTATTCTAGCAATTGTTTATTGTTTTGATCTGTTTTTAAAAGCTGCATTTCAAATTATTGGGACTTGACCTGGGGCCTTAGGGTGCAGAGCAAGTCATCAATCAAAATATTGTTGCATGCCACCCCAATCTCTGAAAGGTGCGAGATTCCAGCGGTTCCGACCACTTACTCATTGTTCAGTTTCCTTTGGAATAGGGCACAGTGGAGACTGTTTAGGATACATGCTTTATTTACACATATACAGAACCTGAGCCTACAATGGAGGGGTTCGCAGCATTAACACCCCAAGAGGGCCTTGCTTCCCCCATAGTCACAGCCTCAGATTCCAACAGAAATCAGGCATGGCTCTGTCTCCCAGCTGCTCAACCTGCGGCCTGCCAACTTCCAGCTTCCAGCTCACGCAACTCAACTCTCAACTTCTGCCCTTTGTCTTTCTACCTAGCAATGAGCTGAGGGGGGCTCCCATTTGCCATCTGGCACGGAGCCACTTCCTTTGTTACTTTACTGGTTAGTCCTTGCTTATATTTTAACACTAGCTGGGTCCAGGAACTAGAAAGGTCTCAAAACACAGCCCTCTGGCTTGGGAGAATTCAGCAGCCGTCACTGACGTTTATCGCCTGCAGGTCTGGAAAGCGCTACTTACGATCGACGAGAGATCCACATTCACCATTCTCCTGTCGTCCAGGTTAACCGGCTGGAGTCCAGCGACGTTGAGTTGAACAGAGGATGTCCGGTAGACATATCTCAGCAGCCAGTCTCCCCTGGGAGGAGAAAAAGGAACCAATACTACTGAACAGCCATATCATTCAACCGACTGAAGCATATAACCAGATGGGCCACCAAACCCAGGGATCGGGTTCCCATGACTCTCCAGGTGCTGCAGCCCCATCATCCAGGAACATTGCCCATGTTGGCTGGGGCTGATGGAAGCCCAGCTGCACCTAGAGCGCCACAAGTTCCCCATCCCTGAACTAGACCATCACTTGCCTTCACTGCCCCTTTGTTTAACCATTTAGTCGTGTCTGACTCTTCGTGACCCCATGGACCAGAGCACACCAGGCACTCCTGTCTTTCACTGCCTCCCACAGCTTGGTCAAACTCATGTTCATAGCTTCGAGAACACTGTCCAACCATCCTGTCCTCTGTCGTCCCCTTCTCCTTGTGCCCTCCATCTTTCCCAACATCAGGGTCTTTTCCAGGGAGTCTTCTCTTCTCATGAGGTGGCCAAAGTATTGGAGCCTCAGCTTCAGGATCTGTCCTTCCAGTGAGCTGCCTCTAGCTCCCGCCATCACAACTCTACCTTCTTTGAATGATGCTGGACCACAACTCCCATCCCTCCTTGGCTGTTCGCCATGCTGGCTGGACAGCAGAGAAAAGCCTGGTGGGCCAGCTTTGCAAGTGATGGCAAGTGAAGGCAAGTGATGGTCTAATTCAGGGATGGGAAACCTGGGGAGCTGCAGATGTTGCTGATTAACAACATCCATCTCTCCTTGGCCATTAGCCATGCCATCTGAATAGCTGATAGAAGCTTGGGTCCAGCAACAGCTAGAGGTTGCCAGGTATCACACCCCTGAACTGGACCGTCACTTGCCTTTACTGCCCCTAACTCCCACCATGACAACTCTGGCTTCATTTAATGCAGGGATGGCCCCTCTTCAGTGCTTAACTCTCCTTCCTTCCTTCACACACACAAACGAACACACCTTGCCTCCCAGGTAGAATATCAAGGCAAAGACATCAGACCCAGCAATCTTTTTCAAGAGACCATCCAAACCACACGCTAAATTTTCCAAATGCTTACAGAAAACCAGCCCGCCCCATTTTAGGGCCTACAGACCTGCAGTAGCCGTTGATGATCCTTCCCGAAACGACCTTGGCAATTTGCTTCCAGTATTTGGCTTCCCCTTCCACTGGTGCCCCTAGGAGGACCACGTCTTCGACGATGCCTCTGCAGTCTGAGAAGAGAGGGAGCCCACCCACCCCGCAAAGGATCAGGGATCAGTGAGACGGCCTTAGAGGATGATGCTGTAGAGCCGTGGCGGTGGCTTGGGAATGGCTGGTTGACACTTTCAAAACGCAGCTTGGGGAATCTGGTGCCACGAAACACAACAGTGTGTGTGTGTGTTTACTCAGAAGAAAGCTGCACTTAATTCACAGGGACTCACTGCCACGTAACCATGCATACGGATGCAGTCTCGAAGAGGGATCCGATTCAAGGCATGCCTAGTCTTATCCAGATTCTAGCAAAAGAGAAGTGTGGCCTGTTGTTTAGAGTGTTGGATTAGGACCTGGGAGAAACCAGGGTTCGAATGCCCACTAGGCTGTGAAGCTCTCACTGGGTGACGTTAGGCCAATCACTGCTTCCCATCCTAACCTACTTCACAGGGTCGTTGTGGGGATTAAATGAGGAGGGGGAGAACCATGAGCACCAATTGGAGCTCCTTGGAGGAAGAGGGTGGGGTATAAATGCAAGAAACGCACAAGCAAGATGGGCACTGAAGGTTGTCTCCAACGAAGGGCACATTCACACCTTATATTTCATGCTCTATTGTGCTGCTTTCAACAACCATGGCTTCTCCCAAAGAATCCTGGGAGCTGTAGTTGGTTATGGGTAGGAGACCGCCTCCCTTTACATTCCCATCCCAGAGCTACAGTTCCCAATGTTCCCTGGGAAGAGGGATGGACAGTTAGCCACTCTGGGAATTGTAGCTCTGGAAGGGGAATAAAGGTAAAGGGGCCCCTGACCATTAGGTCCAGTCATGGCTGACTCTGGGGTTGCGGCGCTCATCTCGCTTTATTGGCCAAGGGAGCCAGCGTACAGCTGTGGCCAGCATGACTAAGCCACTTCTGGCGAACCAGAGCAGTGCACAGAAACGCCATTTACCTTCCCGCTGGAGTGGTACCTATTTATCTACTTGCACTTTGACGTGCTTTCGAACTGCTAGGTCGGCAGGAGCAGGGACCAAGCAACGGGAGCTCACCCCGTCACGGGGATTTGAACCGCCGACCTTCTGATCAGCAAGTCCTAGGCTCTGTGGTTTAACCCACAGCACCACCCGCGTCCCTGGGAGGGGAATAGCGATGCCCTAACAATTCTCAACATACTACAGTTCAAGGCTGGGAACGACCCCTACCTGAAACCCTAGGGAGCTGTTGCTGCCAGCCCGTGTTGACAATACTGAGCTGGATGGACCCATGGCCTGGCTTAATATAAGGCAGCTTCCTATGTTTCTATTTGAAGTCTTGCCTTCATTCAGAACCATGAGGACTAGATTCTTTTCCTCTCTTTTGAAGATGGACCTCAGCTCAGTGGGCAGAGCACCTGCTTTGCATGCAGGAGGCTCCAGGTTCAAATCCCTGGCATCTCCAGGTAGGGCGGAAAGATCCCCTGCCTGAAATGAGGGAGAGCTGCTGCCAGTCAGTGTAGACAATACTGAGCTAGATAGGCCAAACGCCTGATTCATCATCATCATCATCATCATTTTTATTGCACTAGCCAAAGGCCATGGCATCATTCACAACGGGAACAAAAAGAAAAACAATAACCATAAAAACATCAGGCACTGCAGATACAATAAACCACGATCACATCTCCTAAAAATTATTTGTTGCATATGATATAATAGCAAGGGGTTCTCAGGTAGAAAGTGCCAGCTTAAATGTCCGAATCACCTTTGCAATTGACCGCTAAAATAGTTCTTTTCTCCTGATCTTCTTAGCTGCCAATGCATATAGTGCTACTTTATAAGTTACGAAGTCATCGGTATCACTCAGCAGCCATTTCACCCTTTCCACCCTGTTCGAGTGTGTTCCATTCGTGAGCAGGGGTTTTTATAAATCGGTCTATTGGTTCTATATATAGCGGGCATTGCAATAAATAGTGGTACAATTCAGGATAAGGCAGCTTCTTACATTCCCAAGTGCAAGCGCCTGAGTGTCTCCTCGGGAGCAGGTGCCACTGAATTCAATGGGCTAAGCAACTTTAATTGTCTGTCCCTCCATGCTGTTGGAGGCCCCCTTCCAACTCTACAATTCTATAATACATGCTTGTACCCAATGCTAGTCCTACTCAGAAGAGACCCATCAAAACCAATGGACATGACTAAGTTAGGTCCATTTCCTTCAATGTGCTTACTCCCAGTAGGACTTACATAGATGGAACCTTTGAGATTTACTTATTTTTTCCCCAACACCCAGAGTACAACCAGTACTCAAGCAACGGGGAAGACAATTTAAAAAATAAAATAAAATGATTGGAAATAAATATCAAAGCGGCTCCAGGCTGCTCTCAGGAGCAACTCAATTTACAATCTGTGTTCTGATTCTTGGATTTTTTCCTAGAAGGGTCTCTTTTTTTTTTGTGGGAGGGCGGAAGGGGAGGGGGAGAGTAAAGAGGAAACAAAAAAGATAAGACACTTCCAATTTGTCATTCTGAATGATCCAATTTGAGGAGATTAGGAGACTTATTCTAAGTGTACGCCAGAGAAAAAAGGAGTTGGCGGTGGGGGAAGCAATTTCTGCTGCCCAAAAGGAATTCGTAAGCCTGATTTGACTCATCTTAATTTGAACAGCAGCAGGGTTCTTTTGCAGAAGAAGTTCAGATGAGGGGACGACGGATTCTGAGTGAGCATCACATTCAGGTAATGTGATCATCGTTATTTGCAGCTTGGGGCTTCTGACCTTAAAACCAGCCCCTGTTTAAGACTGGACAGTGGGTGGTAGTGGGGCTGGGGCTGGGGGGGGGGGGAGGAAAGCTCAAGGCTGAATGGGGTGCATTCTGCATGGAACCTCACCCACCCACCCACAACACACAGCCACTGCCTAGCACACTGGATGCTGAAGGAGCAACAGGAAATCAACAGTCGCCAGAGTTGCCTGGCAACCTCCTCCTCCTCCCTCCTCCCCATTTCATCTTTCGGCCCCTGCACAGCCACCCAGTCTTAAGCCTGCATGGTTGAAAAGAGCAGAAGGGGGAAAGGGTTGTGCACGGACGTGCCACTGGGCTAGACTACTGTGGCACAGTGCTTGTGGGACTGCCTTTGGAGACGGCTTGGGAAAATCGCAGCTAGCTCACAACCAGGGAACTCGTCACAGTGGTGCCTCGGCAAATGCACTGGTTCTTGGGTTTGCTGTTGGGCTGAATCCAATTGCTCTTTTTCCTTCTTAAAGCTCCTGGTGGTTTGGGTCTAGCCTGTCTGCACCCAAGGCTTTTTAAGAACTTAAAAACATAAGGAAAGCCTGCTGGGTCACACTTATCACCCGTCCTGTTCTTGCAACAGCCGACCAGGTGCCCCAAAGGGAAACTCGCAACAGGATCCAAGCACAAGAGCTCTCTCCCCTCCTGTGGCATTTGGAAGCAATGGTGAAGGCCTTCTGGCGGTTCCCTCATTGCGAGAAGCAAAGCTACAGCGAATCAGGCCGAGGGCCTTCTCGGTGGTGGCACCTGCCCTGTGGAACGCCCTCCCATCAGATGTCAAAGAGATAAACAAATACCTGACATTCAGAAGACATCTGAAGGCAGCCCTGTTCAGGGAAGTTTTTAATCTGTGACATTTGATTGTATTTTTGGTCTTTGTTGGAAGCCGCCCAGAGTGGCTGGGGAAACCCAGCCAGATGGGTGGGGTACAAATAAATTATTATTATTATTATTATTACAAAGGCAGAGCAGAGTCATCATGGCTATTTGCCATCGATAGCCCTCTCTTCCATTAATTCGTCCAATCCTTTCCTAAGCCATCTATCTTGGTGGCTAACACTGAGTCCTGAGAGAATGTCCTTAGCAGGTGCTGAAAAAAGTGCAGTCAGACACCTTCCTGATGCCAAGAGGCACAGAATCATAGAAGTGTAGAGTTGGGACGGACCACCAAGGGTCATCTAGTCCAACCCCCCCCAATGCAGAAATCTCAGCTAAAGCAACCAAGACAAATGGCCATCCAACCTCGGCTTAAAAACCTCCAAGGAAGGGGAGAGTCCACCACCTCTTGTGGGAGTCTGTTCCACTGTCAAAACAGCTCTTACTGTCAGAAAGTTCTTCCTGATGTTTAGTCGGAATTTCCTTTCTTGTGACTTGATTCCGGTCCTACCCTCCAGAGAAGGAGAAAACAAGTTTGTTTCCTCTTCCAGGGAGTTCTAAAGTGAATGTGCTACAAGGAGGGGAGAGAGAGCTCTACTGCTCGAGCGCTGCTTGCAGATTTCCCCATTGGCATCTAGTCGGCCACTGTGAGAACAGGATGGACTAATGGGGACATTGGCCTGATCCTGATATGTCCTTGAGGCTGAGAGATGAAGCCGGGGCGGCAGGAAGAAGCAAAGACAAGGAGCGGGCGTTGAGGGCTGTGTATTACCACGCAGCAATTTCAACGCAGCACCCGGAAATATGGGATAGGGTCCCTCCCTTTTCGGTGGGGATGCATCTCGTTATATTAATTGGTACAAATCGTCCCAGCATAACCGTCTGCGGCAAGGAAGACCGTGGGGGGGTGGGGGTGGACACACACACGTTGGCGAGCGATCGTGACCATTTGATTCCTCGTTGCCGCCGAGCTATTAATACAGGAGGTCACGGCTCGTGTTAGCAGTTGGCAGATAGTCTTCCAAGTTAAATAGAAGAACTGTCAGGCGTGGGGGTGGGCAATGGCAGCTGAGAACAGCGACTTTTAAGGAAAAGGAGGAAGAAAACAGGATGGCGTGCGAGGATGCAGAGACGGCTCAGGCGGACTTTTAGTAACGGATGCTGTTGTGACGAAGGAGCCTCTGTGGGAGGCTTGGAGGCGATCCCAGGAATCCTGACGCCACGGCGCTTCGAGGAGGACGGCGCTAGCTTTGTGTAAAACGTTGTCTGGTCTGTTATGTACCTGGCCAATAAAGTGCACTGGGCAGGACAGGGCCTCCTGCAGATGCTTTCTTTATGATGTATAGGCCTTTAGGGACACGGGTGGCATTGTGGGTTAAACCACAGAGCCTTGGACTTGCCGATCGGAAGGTTGGCGGTTCGAATCCCCGCGACGGGGTGAGCTTCCGTTGCTCGGTCCCTGCTCCTGCCAACCTAGCAGTTCAAAAGCACGTCAAAGTGCAAGTAGATAAATAGGTACCGCTCCAGTGGGAAGGTAAACGGCGTTTCCGTGCGCTGCTCTGGTTCGCCAGAAGTGGCTTAGTCATGCTGGCCACATGACCCGGAAGCTGTACGCCGGCTCCCTCGGCCAATAAAGCGAGATGAGCGCCGCAACCCCAGAGTTGGTCACGACAGGACCTAATGGTCAGGAGTCCCTTTACCTTTACCTAGGCCTTTAGGGTGTGGCCCCTGCCTTTTGCAACTCCCTCTCGTTGCATATCAGAACCAGAAGCTGCCCTATACTGAACCGTACTCTTGGGTCCGGATAGCTCAATACTGACTGCACTGACTGGCAGCAATGGCGAATTCCCAGCCCAACTGGAGATGATGCTAGGGATTGAGCCTAGGACCTTCTATAAGCAAACAAGTGCCCTTCGCCTTTGACAGGGTTTGCCACCTGCCCAGGCCTGCAGCAAAACCAGGCTCTTTCAGGAGTGCATCTGTAAGTTACATACACCTTTCGCCGGGTCCCTGAATTGACCCTGGCCAATTCAGATGTGCAGGGGCCCTTTGTGGTAAGCCAGGCCCTCTTCTAAGATTATGTGATAATCTTATAATTAAAGGTAAAGGGACCCCTGACTATTAGGTCCAGTCGTGGCCGACTCTGGGTTGCGGCGCTCATCTCGCTTTATTGGCCGAGGGAGCCGGCGTACAGCTTCCGAGCCATGTGGCCAGCATGACCAAGCCGCTTCTGGCGAACCAGAGCAGCACACGGAAACGCCGTTTACCTTCCTGCCGGAGTGGTACCTATTTATCTACTTACACTTTACGTGCTTTTGAACTGCTAGGTTGGCAGGAGCAGGGACTGAGCAACGGGCGCTCACCCCGTCGCGGGGATTCAAACCTGCCAACCTTCTGATCGGCTAGTCCTAGGCTCTGTGGTTTAACCCACAGCGCCACCTGCGTCCCATAATCTTATAATTACGCAATAATAATAATTAGGGTGCATTGCAACCCAAGATCTCCGCATGTCGCTTTTCACCTGGATCTATTTTCTGCATGTGTAAATTCTTTTGGAGTGAGCCAAGCTGTGTTTTCCCCGGAGTTCTCCTTGTACCTAGCAGAACTTGCGCCCCATTCTCTCGAAACAGAGTTGGAAGGGATCCCCAGAGGTCATCCGGCCCAACCCACTGCAATGCAGAAAGCTCCTTGTGCTGTCAGTGTGCCTAAGGTTCTCAAAATTGGGTCTCCGGCTGTTGTTGGGACTACAGCTCCCATCATCCCTAGCTAGCAGGGCCAGTGGTCAAGGAAGATGGGAATTGTAGTGCAAAAACGGCTGGAAACCCAAGTTTGGCCTAAATGGCTGGTTTTGGAACCGCCTCCTTTTATTCCGATTGGCCCCTGTTGGCACAAAGGGTGAGAAGACTCCTTCTCAGTGGCTCAAAAGCTCCCCTTTCATGCTGATTGATCGGCCCTGGGATGCTGGAAGCACAGACCCTGCTACAAGGGGTCTTTTGAGACACACACCCCGCAACCACAGACCACTACACTGCTGATGAAGAACAAACAGTGTCTCAGCTGCCTTACGGCCTGACTCCCCAACCTCCCTCCGGCACGCACCTTCCTCCTTAGCCATTTCCTGGAGGCAGAAGTAGATGACCCTGGCGCCAAGACTGAAACCAATCAAGGTAACCGGCCGCTTGCCCTGGAAGGGGAAGGAACAGAATGACAGAACTCAAACAAGCTTAAAATAATAATAATAATATAATAAAAAATTTTATTTATATCCCGCCCTCCCCAGCCGAAGCCGGGCTCAGAGCGGCTAACAACAATTAAATAATCAAACAATCAAATAAACCAACATTCTAAAAATATTTCATTATAAAAATTAATTAAAATCAAGTTGATGGCAACCATTAAGCAAAATTCTGTGCAGGTTGCCAGAGGAGGGAGTCAGGCTGCGCCCTGAGCAAAGGCCTGGTGGAACAACTCTGTCTTGCAGGCCCTGCAGAAAGATGTCAGGTCCCGCAGGGCCCTAGTCTCTTGTGGCAGAGCGTTCCACCAGATTGGAGCCGCAGCCGAGAAGGCCCTGGCTCTAGTTGAGGCCAGCCTAACCTCTCTGAGGCCTGGGACCTTCAGGATGTTTTTATTTGCAGACCGTAGGTTTCTTTGTGGGGCATACCAGGCCCCAGGCCACAAAATCTCAAGCTCCCTGACTCGAAAAAGCAGTAAAGATTAATTACCACTTGACAGTGAAAAAAAAGGGAAGATTTTGCCTAGCTGGATCATGCCCTGGAAATTCGGTGATGCTTGCCTACATGCAGGGGCTTTTGGCATGATTGATGCGACAGAGAGACTGTGTTTAAACCGTCTTTTTGTTTTAGTGATGTATTTGCCACCCTGAGCTCCTCTGGGAAGAAATTCATTAGCAGCAACGATTTGCGGTGGGTTAGACCAGATGACTGTTGGGTGCCTTCCAACTTGACAATTCTACGATTCCTTGGTGGCTGAAATGTAGCCTACCATACAGATGTTAAGAGTCATAATTCCTCACCCAGCCATCACCTTCGGATGGTCACTGCCCCTCTCAGAATAACCTACCTCACAAGGTTGTTGTGATGATTTATGGGTTGGTGGAGAACCGTGCATGCCAACTTGAGCTCGCTGGAGAAAAAACCCGATGAGCTACAAATGCAGTAAATAAATTGAAATTTATGGGCCTAAGTTAGTCATGCCCATTAATTTCAGTGGGTCTATTCTGCGTAGGACTAAGACTACCACCGCGATAAATGTTTCCCCCACGATTCTTTCTACATGATTCTTTAAGTGGCGGATTGTTGTGGACCTGGGCCCTTATTCCTGTTGTTGTTGTTTAGTCGTGTCCGACTCTTCATGACCCCATGGACCAGAGCACGCCAGGCACTCCTGTCTTCCACTGCCTCCCGCAGTTTGGTCAAACTCATGCTGGTGGCTTCGAGAACACTGTGCAACCATCTCGTCCTCTGTCGTCGCCTTCTCCTTGTGCCCTCCATCTTTCCCAACATCAGGGTCTTTTCCAGGGAGTCTTCTCTTCTCATGAGGTGGCCAAAGTATTGGAGCCTCAGCTTCAGGATCTGTCCTTCCAGTGAGCACTCAGGGCTGATTTCCTTCAGAATGGATAGGTTTGATCTTCTTGCAGTCCATGGGACTCTCAAGAGTCTCCTCCAGCACCATAATTCAATAGCATCAATTCTTTGGCGATCAGCCTTCTTTATGGTCCAGCTCTCACTTCCAAACATCACTACTGGGAAAACCATAGCTTTAACTATACGAACCTTTGTTGGCAAGGTGATCCTACGGATAAGCAAATTTACTTACAGTGGTACCTTGGGTTAAGAACTAAATTCATTCTGGAGGTCCGTTCTTAACCTGAAACTGTTCTTAAGCTGAGGTACCACTTTAGCTAATTGGGCCTCCTGCTGCTGCCGTGCCGCCGCTGCACGATTTCTGTTCTCATCCTGAAGCAAAGTTCTTAACCCGAGGTACTATTTCTGGGTTAGCGGAGTCTGTAACCTGAAGCATCTGTAACATGAAGCGTCTTTAACCCGAGGTACCAATGTATTTATTGCGTTCTTATTCCACCTCTCCTTCCAAGGAGCTCAAGGTTGCTTAAATGATTCTCTCCCCTTCTTCCATACAATCTCCACAACAACCCTGTGAGGTAGGTTAGGCTGGAAGAGTCGCCCAGTGAGCTTCATGGGCGAGTGGGGGATCTGAACCCTGGTCTCCCAGGTACAAGCAGTTCCAACGCTCTAACCGCTACACCTCACTGCTCTGCCAACCGACCCAGGACCCCCTCTACTACAGAGATCCCACAGAGATTTTTCCCAGCTCAGGCACACTTAGACTTGGGCTGTGACCATCAAGCCACCTTTCTACCTGGTGCCGGCTGAGCAGGATTCGAGCCAGGTGTTTGCCGACCTCAGACGAGCGGTGGAGGCACACACCCCAGGGGTTATCAATCACGCTGGCCACCGTGAGCAGGGAGGCGGGTAATGCGAGCGCCGTGACGATGCCTGGGGGGTGGGGCAGGGGAGAGGAAACAGGACAGATGAAAATCAGAAAGCTACATACAAATGTAATAGGATTTTTGCCAGAGTCTGCTGTCCCTGGTGAGGGCAGCATCTGCACTGATTCTAGTTCTAAACTGCATTGAGGTTTTATTACAACCAAGTGGCATATAAACCTTTTGAAATGAAGAAAATAAAACAGATACAGTCATACCTCGTGTTACAGATGCTTCAGGTTGCGTTTTTTTGGGTTACGGACCTGCCAAAACCTGGAAGTACCAGAACGGGTTACTTCCAGGTTTTGGCGGTCGCGCATGCGCAGAATTGCTAAATCGCGCTTTGCATGTGCGCAGAAGCGCTGAATCACAACCCGGACGTGCGCAGATGTGGCACAGCAGGTTGGGAACACTGCAGGTTGTGAACGTGCCTCCAGCACGGATCATGTTCGCAACCCGAGCGTCCACTGTAGAGTCCTGCATATTTCTTCCTTTGAATTTGTTGGGGATTATTGTTTTGTCTTTGTTTTTAATTTTATTACATATTTTGTGGGGGGGGGTTGATACTGTAATTTTATGTTGTGATCTGCCTTGAGATGATATAATAATAATAATAATAATAATAATAATAATAATAATAATAATAATAATTTATACCCCGCCCAGCTGGCTGGGTTTCCCAGCCACTCTATACAGGTATGGGACAGTGTACAAATTTTAATAATAATAATAAGGACTAGGAACTTGTTTTTCTTTTTTAAAAAAGAAACGTTAAGTATATCTGGCCGAGAGTCATCGGATAATTGAGCGAGAGGGCTTCAAATTGAAGTAACAGACGGAAGGAGGAGCACAGAATAATCGTGGGAAAATAACCACCCAGAGTGGATGACCGCCAACCACTTGCCTGATAAGACCGTGAATTTCAATGCTTCCTGAGCCACGACGTTGACTAATCCATTCAGCAAAGTGTCAAGAGTGTTGCCCAGTTCCATCAGGTACTTGCTCTCCCAGGCTAAGCAATACTGTTCTTTGGACTGTAGCAGGCTGCTCCAGGGAGCCGTGAAACTCCCTAAAAGTAGGAAGAAAAAGTTGCAGACGCGAAGAATTAGTAAGACACAGATGGGAAGGGGGAAGTGCAGAATCCATGCATAATATACACTTCCTGAAGCAGTAAGCGGGCTGAAAAACGCCTTTCAAATGTCATGCTCTCCTGAATTCTGCAATGCAGCTTTTTAACAAATATTGTGTATACACAGAAAGAAGTGTTATTAGGGAAACATGTACATGGAAATAGGAATCAGGGGGCATACATAATGCATTATATTATGGGGGGGGGGGAACCAGCTTGCAAAAATGAACATATTAGGTAGGCAAAACATGTGTCTTAAAGAAGACTGCTCCCCAAAATGCATGCAGATTTCAGTGCTCTTTAATAAATGCAAACTGACACAGGAGTGAGATGTGCTGAAATCAAAGACTGGAAAGGTGAGAAAAGGAGAGGAAGCAAAATCAGAAGATTCAGCCACCCTCCGATGCAAACAGGCTTTGCACTGTCACGGTCGGGGATAAAATTTTATCTCTTTATTTATTTAGAGTTTCAGTGCCCTGCTCTTCAGTCCCAAAAGCTCCCAGAGCAACTTAGGTAAAGGTAAAGGTAAAGGTAAAGGGACCCCTGACCATTATGTCTAGACGTGGCCGACTCTGGGGTTGCGGTGCTCATCTCGTTTTATTGGCTCCCTAATTTGGCCCGGCTGTGACAGGCCAGCCCCTTCAGGCCTCCACTCCCTCAACTGTCATCTGAGGGTACCCATCCCATCAGACGGCCTCACTGGGAGAGATGGGAAGCAGAAGACTCATTCCATCAACTTTGCCAAAAGCACAGCTCCATTTGGCACCTCCTGCCCCTGAACTGTGCCAACAGGTCATTATAGGAACAACTGTTTAGAAACTGATGCCTGAGTTTTGGTTTTTCCTCTTCCTTCGCTGTCCGTTTTCCCTTGTGTGTCGTGGTTTTTAGATTGCAAACCTGCAGGGTAGGGACTGTCTTGTTTTGATTGTTTGTAATCTGCTTTGGGGGGGACGCAGGTGGCGCTGTGGGTTAAACCACAGAGCCTAGGACTTGCTGATCATAAGGCCGGCGGTTTGAATCCCTGCGACGGGGTGAGCTCCCGTTGCTCAGTCCCTGCTCCTGCCAACCTAGCAGTTCGAAAGCACATCAAAGTGCAAGTAGATAAAATAGGTACCGCTCTGGCGGGAAGGTAAACGGCATTTCCGTGTGCTGCTCTGGTTCGCCAGAAGCGGCTTAGTCATGCTGGCCACATGACCCAGAAGCTGTATGCCGGCTCCCTCGGCCAGTAAAGCGAGATGAGCGCCGCAACCCCAGAGTCGGCCACGACTGGCCCTAACGGTCAGGGGTCCCTTTACCTTTATTGAACCAGGTCTTGAAAGATCATGCCTGCGCTGTGCATATTAGTGCTGGGAGCAGATTCCTACAAGGCAAAGGGCCAGCAACATTGAGCTGTAAAGTGGTGCTGGGCTCCTCTGCTAAACTTCGAAACCTCTGCAAGAGCACATTAACACCTTCACCCTTTCACCCAGGAGCTTTTCCCCACGGCTCATGGGACGCCGCTTGTTATTCAGAAAATAAACTGGTGTGAAAGGCAAATGGAAATAGACTGTAAAAAATAAATAAAACGTCTTTGTTTTATAGAGCAAACAGGTTTAATGAGAACAGCGTCCTTGCGAGACTTAAATAGGAAAGATTCCACACAAGCAGCAAAGCCAGGAATATTTGCTAAGACAAGAATCTATCCCAGGGGGAGTGTATAGGGATCAGAATGTAAGACAAACAGATTCGGGGGGCGCATGTGTTTCCAAATAAAAACAATCCCATCTGTGCACCCAGGAAAACTTCAAATCTGCCATTGCTACCGTGCCAATCTCACCCACAATTCTGCCCCCTGCCAGGCTTCTGCCCTGCTATTGGTTGTGCTGCTGTGATGCCATGGAATCTCCCCAAACATTGCCGGTGGTGTTGGGGACACCTTCAATTTCTGAGATTCAGGCCGTTGCAGATGTAGCCCAAGTGGTTGAGAGGGAGGCAGGCGCCAGAAGGTTTGGGGAGATCCCCAGTGTTCACAAAAGTACAAATATTTTTAGGAGGGAAAAGGCTAAGTGTGTATGTGTGGACCGGGGGGACGGGACACCAAAGCAGCCCGGCGGGGACTGAGCATGCTCAGTAAGTTGCGGAGGGTTGATTTGTTACAGTGGTGGTGGTAACCAAGAAAGCCAGAGGGGAAATGAATATGCTGAAATGCCAGGCTGAATGCCAGGAATGCTGGACTGGGCGGCCCCACCGCACGCTGCAACATTTTTGCTGCAGCACTCCCCTTTTGCTTGCCTCTTCCTTACCGTATTTGCCAGTCGTGAGCCAGCCGGTGATGGCTATGGTGAGGTGGAGCTGCCTCCCTTCCGTTAAGGGCAGGAACTCAAACTCTTCAATGGCCCCCACGCGCTTTTTCATCTTGTAACCTGAAGGGGGGAAGAAAACAAGAGCCCCTCTTATAGCTTGCCCTTTGTCCGCAGGCCTCCATGTCAGGTTACGCGACGGCCAAGCTGCATAAATGGACATCGGGCTCAACCAATAAGATCCGTTGCCTGTCAAACCAACCGCTCCCATCTTTACATTGCACAGCGAGCAATGATTTAAGAGGCTGAGCTGCAGGAATAGCCAAACACATCTGAAATAAATAACAGCGAGGAAGAAACATCATGGGGACCCAAAGACAGGGCTTGGGTCACAGATTCACCGCTGCCTGTTGTATCTTTTATTTGCACAGCGACTGTAGACATAAGAGTTCTCTATTTATTTTTAAGTGTGTAAGGCAAGTAGTGCCCCTAGGGGTGGGGATCAAGGACTGGCTTGCCCTCCCTGCAAATTTTGTAAAGCAAGGAGCATGGTTTGCTAACGTCAGTTTTGCATGACCTACTTCTTTTTTCAATGAGACACACAGTTTTTATGTACTTTTTGTGTTTTTACATTGTAAACTTCCCTGTGAATCTCGGATGAAGGGCAGTGTTATTTTTTTAATTTTTCTTGGCATGAGCTCAAATCTCCCAGGAACTTAGGAGTCTGGCTGCTGGCCAAAGGGAACTCACTAACTCCAGCATCCTGTTCTTGCAGTGGCCAACCTGGTAGACTGTCCCTGGGCATGGAGTTTCTGCTATCACCCCCGAAAAGAAGAGCCCTGCTGGATCAAGCCAACGTCCCATCTAGTCCAGCATCTTGTACTCACAGCAGCCAAACCAGATGCCCCAATGGGAAGCCCAGAATCAGGACTGGAGTGTAGCTGGCATTCAACCATCCCACCCACTCCCCCCCCCCCCCCCGCTGCTCTGAAGGTTGCCCAGAAAGGTTCCTTCTCCCTACAAATATATGCTGGAAATGTAAAGAAAAAGAAGGTACCTTTTATCATATGTGGTGGAATTGCAGTGTAACTTAAAAAAATTCTGGGAAATGATATTTAATGAAATGAAAAAAATGTTTAAAATAACATTTCTTTAAAAAAACCAGCAGCTTTTTTATTAGGAATTATAGGTACTGAGATTCCAAAAGACCAGAGGAAACTATTTACAGTGGTGCCTCGCAAGACGAAATTAATTCGTTCCGTGAGTCTTTTCATCTTGCGATGTTTTTCGTCTTGTGAAGCACGGTCCGTCGCAACTGCACCTCTTCAAGCGGCTTTAAGAAAAAAAGGAAACAAACTCGCAAGACGTTTTCGTCTTGTGAAGCAAGCCCATAGGGAAAATCGTCTTGCGAAGCAACTCAAAAAACGAAAAACCCTTTCGTCTTGCGCGTTTTTCGTCTTGCGAGGTACCACTGTATGTATAATACAACGGCCGCTCAGATGCTGCTAGCCCAGAGATGGAACGAAGAGACAACCCCAACCAAAGAAGAATGGCAAAACAAGTTGATGGACTATGCCAAAATGGCAAAGTTAACTGGGAAGCTCAGGAATCAAGAAGGCAGAAATTTTAAAAAGAATGAGAAATGTTTATCACATATACCGTATTTTTCGCTCTATAAGACACACTTTTTCCCCTTCAAAAATTAAGGGGAAATGTGTGTGCGTCTTATGGAGGGAATGCAGGCTTCTTGGCTTCAGTGATAGCAACGCGAAGCCTCTGAAGCACAGAGGGAGAGCTCCGCCCGCGCTCTGGAGGCTTTGCGTTGCTTTCGCTGAAGCCGTGTGAAGCCTCTAGAGCACAGCGCGAACTCCCGCTGCACTCCAGAGGCTTCAGGCAGCTATCCGCAAGCCTTCGGAGCGCAGCAGGAGTTCCCGCCGCGCTCCAAAGGCTTGCGGGTGGCCGCCTGAAGCCTGCACACCGATCCCTCTTGCTCTCCAGGCTTTGCTTCGCTGGATAGGCGCTGCACAGTTTTCCCTCTCTGCACAGCGCCCCTTCAGCGAAGCGGGAGAAATGGAAGGGGTTCCGTTTCTCCTGCTGCTTCGCTGAAGGGGCGCTGAGCAGAGAGGGGGAGAAATTTTTTCCCCCTGTTCTCCCCCTCCTATGGTCTGGTGCATCCTATGGTCCGGTGCGTCCTATAGAGCGAAAAATACGGTATACAAAATCATTGTAAACAGGTCAAAACATTAGCACGATTTTAAACACACTTGTAACGTAACAAAATGTATAGATAACTTAGGAAGATGAAATGCTGTATGCTGTTGATATGCAGTTGAAAACAGAGTCAAAAGGACCCATGGAAGGAATGGGGGGAAGTCAGGAGATTCAGAGTAATCTCAGTATGTGGATTTTGTATGGTGTTTTGGGTGTATGCTTATTTTCTTTTTTCTCTTCCCTTTCCTTTTCTTTCTTTCTTTTTAAAAATCAAATAAAAAGATTATACAAATAAATAAATACACTGCTTGGCAACAGCTCTCCAAGAATTCAGATAAGGTTCCCCACACCATCAGCCCTGCCGGAGATGCTGGAGATTGAATCCGGCCCTTTCTGCATGTAACACTCCCCACCTGAAATCCCCGAGAACTGCTGCCAACACTGAACCAGATAGTTGCAGTTTTTACAACCCACTAAGGAAGGTAATAAAATTCAATAAACAGTAAAAGTCAATTGAACATTTGTTAAAAATCCAATTAAAACTTTTCAGTTTGATTATACAAAATTGATCCAGTGACACCAGTTTTTGGAGCTCTGATAGTCACAGGCACTCAGTTGCCTCCTAGTGCCCTCCGCCAGGTAATTACACCACCCACACCACAGAGGTGGCTACTGCCCACTTAGGGAACCACTGGGTTAGGGTCCTAAAAGTACGTTTCCGAGCAAAATTCGAAGTGTTGGTGCTGACCTTTAAAGCCCTAAACGGCCTCGGTCCAGTATACCTGAAGGAGCGTCTCCACCCCCATCGTTCTGCCCGGACACTGAAGTTCAGCTCTGAAGGCCTTCTGGTGGTTCCCTCCCTGCGAGAAGCAAAGCTACAGGGAACCAGGAAGAGGGCCTTCTCGGTAGTGGTGCCCACCCTGTGGAATGCCCTCCCATCAGATGACAAAGAGATATACAACTACCAGACTTTTAGAAGACATCTGAAGGCAGCCCTGTTTAGGGAAGCTTTTAATGTTTAACAGACCACTATATTTTAATATTTTGTTGGAAGCCGCCCAGAGAGGCTGGGGAAACCCAACCCAGATGGGCGGGGTATAAATAATAAATAATAATTATTATTATTATTACTAAACAGATTGGACACACTGCGCCCTGCTTCCCCCTAGAGACCCAGCTGCATAGAAGAAGAAGAGTTTGCTTTGCACCCAAGGAGGTGGCTTACCTGTGAGTCCAGCTCCTGCAGCTCCAAAGAGCGACCCCATAACAGCCATCCCGGCCACTGAGCCGAGGGCAGCAGCCCCAGCGCTGCCAATGATCGCCGTCGCTCCTGTTGCCACCAGGGGGGCAGCCAGCCCCCCTGTCAGACCTGAAAACAGAGGGATGCTGTTTCAACTCCTGGCAGAGGGTCGAGGGAAGGGAACCTCAGACCTGGGAGCAAAGTGCAGATCCCCAGGCTCGGTTGGCAGAGAGTGAGATTCTTTAGTCTCAGGGTCGAGGGTTTGAGCCCCACGTTGGGTAAAAGAGTCCTACACTGCAGGGGGGTTGGACCAGATGATCCTCATGGTCCCTTCCAACTCTAAAATTTAGGATCCTATGATTCTCTGGCCCTTGGGAGTCTCTCTTTCCCAGGCTGCACACCCTCTCTCCTAAACCGCTGAAGTCATTAATGCTGCAGACCAAAGCTCAAAATTCGAAAAAAGAATTTCACCAAAAAAAAAAAAAGAAACTTTTGTCCAAACTTTGGTTATTAGACTGGGAAACAAAAGACAAGAAGAAGAAGAAGAAGAAGAAGAAGAAGAAGAAGAAGAAGAAGAAGAAGAAGTAGTAGAAGTAGTAGTAGTTTGGATTTGATATCCCGCCTTTCACTCCCCTTCAGGAGTCTCAAAGTGGCTAACATTCTCCTTTCCCTTCCTCCCCCACAACAAACACTCTGTGAGGTGAGTGGGGCTGAGAGACTTCAAAGAAGTGTGACTGGCCCAAGGTCACCCAGCAGCTGCATGTGGAGGAGTTGAGACGCGAACCCGGTTCCCCAGATTACGAGACTACCGCTCTTAACCACTACACCACAAGCTTGTTAAAGCCTCAATGACACACTGGGCAATAGATATAGGACACAATATAGATTTTAACCTCTGGGAAAACTCTGACTTGAAGTTTAAAGCATGTAATTCTTTGAAGAAGAACTACTTGAAAATGATTTGCAGATGGTATTTAACTCCGAGTGGGCTTGCTAAGATGTATCGTATTTTTTGCTCCATAAGACACACCAGACCATAAGGCGCACCTACTTTTTAGAGGGGGAAATCAAGAAGCCTGTCCGCTTCTCCCAGAGCTTCTGGGGCTGCCGAGGGAAGCCCGGGTTCCCCACCCCCCACCCCAAGCCCCAAAGAGCAAAGAAGCCAAGACAGCGACCGGGATCCATCCCGCTCGCTGTCTCGGCTTCTCCCATAGCCGCGCACAGCCTCTACAGCGTGGAGCTTGTGTGCGGCTCTCGGGGGCTTTTCCTGCCTGCCCCCCCCCCGCATTCGCTCCATAAGACGCACACACATTTCCCCTTACTTTTTAGGAGGGAAAAAGTGTGTCTTATGGAGCGAAAAATACGGTATAAGACTGGATCAGATAAGTGCTGGAGATGCAAAGAGTTTGAGGGAACATTCTTTCATATGTGGTGGACTTGTAAAAGGGGGAAAGAGTATTGGGAAATGATTCATAATGAATTGAAAAAAAGTTGTGATTTCATATTGTAACCGCCCTGAAACCTGTGGGTATAGGCCAGAGCAATATACATATTTAATAAATAGTAACTCCATCGTAACTCTGCCTTCTTTCAATGCAGGGACGGGGAACATTTGGCCCAGGCATGCTGCTGAGCGACGGTTCCCATCATCCCTAACTATTAGCCATGCTGGCCAAAAGGGGACTGGTGGGAGCCTGGAGTCCATCAATATCTGGAGGGCCACAGGTTAACTAGACTGGGTCTGGAGGAGCAAGTGGGTCACATGAAGGTTAGAAGCCGGCTGCCCCTAGCTGGCGCGGACAATAGATGGGGGCGCGGTGTCACTCACCTATTACTGTCCCCCCACCAACAGTTGCCAAGCCGATCAACAGGTACCTCTTCAACCTCCTGTTTTTCTCTTTCTTCTTCCGCGCAGCTGCGGCCGTCCTGGCGGTGGCAGAAGAGATGGGAGTGAGAGTCGCAACAGTACCTACACTTCGGAACTCCCTGCCTATTGATATCAGGCAGGTCCCTTCATTGAACTCTTTTCGGCACCTTTGCAAACTGGTCCCCCCCTTCTTTTAAGAAAAGGGCTTTCATAGTGCTGCGCTGCTTTTGCCCTCTGTATTTTAACACACTTCGTTTGGTTACTTTAAATTGTTTCAATTCTATTAGAACTGGATTGCTTTTTAACTATTATCTATTATGTTGTTGTTGTTTTTTCCCGAGATGTGGGTGGTGCTGTGGGTTAAACCACAGAACCTAGGGCTTGCTGATCAGAAGGTCGGTGGTTCGAATCTCTGCAACAGGGTGAGCTCCCGTTGCTCGGTTCCTGCTCCTGCCAACCTAGCAGTTCGAAAGCACCTCAAAGTGCAAGTAGATAAATAGGTACCGCTCTGGCAGGAAGGTAAACGGCGTTTCCGTGCGCTGCTCTGGTTCGCCAGAAGTGGCTTAGTCATGCTGGCCACATGACCTGGAAGCTGTACGCCGGCTCCCTCGGCCAATAAAGCGAGATGAGTGCCGCAACCCCAGAGTCGGTCACGACTGGACCTATTGGCCAGGGGTCCCTTTACCTTTACCTTTATTCCCCTTCCAGAGCTACAATTCCCAGAGTGGCTAACTGCCCATCCCTCTTCCCAGGGAACTATGTATTTTTAGCAACCTGTGTGGCTTTAACTTGTGTAATCGGGGGTGAAAGATAGGGAATAATAATAATAATAATAATAATAATAATAATAATAATGCTTAATTTTTATGGCTGAAAACAGAACCAGAAATCATAATGGTGATAAAAGAACAGTACTGGCAACGCTTACCTTGAAAATCCTTCCTAGCGATTTGGCAGCTTGTGTAGTGAAAACAGCAGCTATTAAAATATGTACACAGGCAATTTCCCAGAAGACCAATAACAGCAGCTTAAAAGTATTTGTTTAAGGGAACAACCCTGCACCTCTGGCTGGCAGCTGATTTTTCATAGGGACCAGACTTGCAATTGCGCAAGGTTTCAAGGACACCTGTGGCAAAGGGGTTCTTAAAACCCTTCCCAGCATGAGGACGTAAACGTTGTGGTTGGTTTGTTTTTTAATGGCTACTAGCCACAGTGGCCACACTCTGCCTCTACACAGCTGGAGGCAGCAATGCTTCTGAATACTAGTTGCTGGAAGCCGAAGGAGGGGAGAGGGTTCTTGGGGTGTGATCCCTACTTGTGGGCTTTCCAACTGGGGCATTTGCTTGGCCACTGGGAGAAGAGGATGCTGGACTAGATGGTCCACTGGCTCTTTGGATGTTCTTAAAAAAGAAGTCTCCTTCCTTGGAGGTCTTTAAGGAGAGGTTGGATTAGGAGAGGAGATGTCATAGATGCTTTAGTTGAGATTCCTGCATTGCAGGGGGTGGTTGGACTCTAACCCATGGGGTCCCTTCCAGCGCTACGATTCTATGGTTCTATGAAAGCATCTAGAAGGGGAAGAAATGGAGGCAGTGAGAGATTTTACTTTCTTGGGCTCCATGATCACTGCAGATGGTGACAGTAGTCATGAAATTAAAAGACGCCTGCTTCTTGGGAGAAAAGCAATGACAAACCTAGACAGCATCTTAAAAAGTAGAGACATCACCTTGCCAACAAAGGTCCGTATAGTTAAAGCTATGGTTTTCCCAGTAGGGATGTATGGAAGTGAAAGCTGGACCTTAAAGAAGGCTGATCGCCGAAGAATGGAAGCTTTTGAATTATGGTGCTGGAGGAGACTCTTGAGAGTCCCATGGACTGCAAGAAAATCAAACCTATCCATTCTGAAGGAAATCAGCCCTGAGTGCTCACTGGAAGGGCAGATCGTGAAGCTGAGGGCTCCAATACTTTGGCCACCTCATGAGAAGAGAAGACTCCCTGGAAAAGACCCTGATGTTGGGAAAGTTGGAGGCACAAGGAGAAGGGGACGACACAAGGAGAAGGGGACGACAGAGGACGAGATGGTTGGACAGTGTTCTCGAAGCTACCAGCATGAGTTTGACCAAACTGCGGGAGGCAGTGGAAGACAGAAGTGCCTGGCGTGCTCTGGTCCATGGGGTCACGAAGAGTCGGACTAAATGACTAAACAACAACAACATGAGAGCATCTCTGGGGAAACAGCCTTACTCAGATTCCTCCTCCTCTTCCTCCTCTTTCAGGCACTCAAGAAGACGCTCCTCCGAAGCTTCCAGTTCTGCCGGGGGAATCCTCAGCAGCCAGGTGATGTGGGAAAGGAGCACCCTTGCCCGGGCGTCGTAGGTGCCTGGAAGGCAAGGAAAGAGCCAAAGGCCATCAAATGTGGCCGGTCAGTGTATTTCCCCCCCTTAAATTTTATTTATGCTTTTCAGATCTATGCATTTCACTAATTTTACAATCATTACAGCATTTCAAAACCTGACTTCCTTCCCCCTCTTTCTGCGGTTCCTTAGATTTGTTTTTAAGATCTTCTGCATATCCAAATTAACGCAATTTGCTCATTTATTCATCTTTTTAAAATATATACTCTTATAAAACTGCAGGTTATTACAATAAACCTGCCAGTGCTCTTATCTCTTTACAATTTATCTGTAAATATTCAATAAAACATTTCCATTCTTTTATAAAAAAATTGTTATCTTGATTTCTTATTATTTCGGTAAGTTTCGCCATTTCTGCATATTCTATAAATTTTCTTCCTTTGCTGGGACTTCTGCTTTTTACCATTTTGGGGCAAGTAACATTCTTGCCGCTATGGTAGCATACATGAATAAGTTTTTATACAATTTAGGTAGTTCTGTCCCTATAATTCCCATCACTTTCCGTTCGACGGGATGGCATGATGAAATTTCCCCAATGAACTGTTACCAGAACGCCAAAACCCCCATACCTAGACAGGTTTAGCCCACCCAGTCTTTTGCCTAAGGCAGTAATGGGCAGCCTTCGGCCCCTGGGGCAAACCAGGTCCTGTTTGTTCCTGGACATTTAAGCTAGGACCAAGAACCAGCAGAAAGCCAGTGCAGTACAGTGGTTAGGGCAGTGATTCGCAAAGATTTTCGGGCCACCACCTGCTTGGTTCCATAAACTCATCCCCAGTCCCCTACCCATCCTTTAAAAAAAAGCATTATTCAGAACAGCAGTTTGCACAAGCCACTAAGGAAGAAATTCAAAACAATAACAATTCATTGCACATTGATTCAAATCCGATTGAAACTATTTAAGGCAGAGGGCCTACTCAGTAGCTATGCCCACCCTGTGGAACGCCCTCCCATCAGATGTCAAGAAAATAAATAACCGCCTGGCTTTTAGAAGACATCTGAAGGCAGCCCTGTATAGGGAAGTTTTTAATGTTTGATGTCTTATTATGTTTTAATTTGTTGGAAGCCACCCAGAATGGCTGGGGTAACCCAGCCAGTTGGGCGGCATATTAATGATAATAATAATAGATTAATTCAGCAAAACTGATTAACTTGATGCCAAATACTCAAAGTCTGATAGTCATTTACACCTCCAGTGCCCCCTTGCAGCTTCCTTGCCTCTTATTGTCTGCCAAGGTAATCCTTATTGCTCTATAAGACTCACTTTTTCCCTCCTAAAAAGTAAGGGGAAATGTGTGTGCGTCTTATGGAGCGAACGCAGGCTGCGCAGCTATCACAGAAGCCAGAACAGCAAGAGGGATTGCTGCTTTCATTGTGCAGCGATCCCTTTTGCTGTTCTGGCTTCTGAGATTCAGAATATTTTTTTTCTTGTTTTCCTCCTCCCAAAACTAGGTGCGTCTTGTGGTCTGGTGCGTCTTATAGAGCGAAAAATACGGTAATCCCCACTTTGGGAACCATTGGTTTAGAGCATGCATAGGCAAACTCGGCCCTCCAGATGTTTTGGGACTACAACTCCCATCATCCCTAGCTAACAGGACCAGTGGTCAGGGATGATGGGAATTGTAGTCCCAAAACATCTGGAGGGCCGAGTTTGCCTATGCCTGGTTTAGAATGTTGGACTACGGCCTGGGAGAGGCCAGGGTTCAAATCCCTCTCACCTGGCTATGAAGCTCATTGGGTGACCTTGGGCCAGTCACTGCCTTTCAGCTTAACCTACCTCACAGGGTTGTTGAGAGGATTCAATGAGGAGGGGGGGAACCACGTACAGGGGTACCTCGGGTTACATACGCTTCAGGTTACATACGCTTCAGGTTACAGACTCTGCTAACCCAGAAATAGTACCTCGGGTTAAGAACTTTGCTTCAGGATGGAAACAGAAATTGCATAGCAGCGGCGCAGCGGCAGCGGGAGGCCCCATTAGCTAAAGTGGTGCTTCAGGTTAAGAACAGTTTCAGCTTAAGAACAGACCTCCAGAACAAATTTTCTTAACCAGAGGTACCACTGTATGCCAGTCTGAGCTCCTTGGAGGAAAAGGTGGGACAGAAACGCAATAAGCCACATGAAATCACACCACATTTCTATGAAATCATTTCCAAGACAGTTGTCCGCTTAACAGTTTTATATTTTTGATAACAACTCAGAGGAGAAAGGGGGTCCTCAAATCTCACTTACCGTCCTTGAGAGAGAAGGACACAAGATCCTAGAACATAAGAGGGTGGGGGGGGGGGAAGAATGATGAGAACATATTAAAAAGGGAAGCCCTTTAAGTGCAGGCTTCTGAACATGCACGGAAGTCTCAATTTAAAATGTACTTGATATTTGGCATTGATGTGCAGCATAGTGAGCCATAACCCCTGCAACCAACAGCTAATCCCTTCTCTGAGAAAGTGGGGGCATGCAAAATAAAACGAAAAAAGAAGGTTGTGTGCAATTTTATTCTCATGCAGGATAGGCTAATTTAAGGTCGACGGATGCTAAAGTCCTTCCTTGCAGAGTTAAAACTTGCTTCCATAGGAGGTGGCAATGGCCACCAATTTCCATGGTTTTAAAAGAGGACTGGGCAAATCCATGGAAGAGAAGGCCACTAGCCACAATGGCAATATTCTGCCTCTGACTGCGAGTTGCTGAGAACCACATGTGCTGTGTTCGGGTCCTGCTGTGGAGGTTCTTGTTGGGGCATCTGATTAGCCACTGTGAGAACAGGATGCTGGCCTGAATGGGTCATTGGCCTGATCCAACTTCCTTGGCATATCAGTGGCATAGCTGTCAACTTTTCCTTTTTCTTGCGAGGAATCCTATTTGGAATAAGGGAGTTTCCCTTAAAAAAAGGAAAATGTTGACAGCTATGAATATCGAAAGGATCCATTGAAGGTGGAAAATCTGAAATCTGTGGTAGCTCAGGACAAAACAGCTGCTCAATGGTGCATGCGCTAGTTATCTCCAGCTTGGACCACTGCAATGCGCTCTACGTGGGGCTACCTTTGAAGGTGACTCAAAACTGCAACTAATCCAGAATGCAGCAGCTAGACTGGTGACTGGGAGCGGCCGCCAAGACCACATAACACCGGTCTTGCAAGACCTACATTGGCCCCCAGTATGTTTCCGAGCACGATTCGAAGTGTTGGTGCTGGCCTTTAAAGTTCTAAACGACCTTGTTCCAGTATACCTGAAGGAGCGTCTCCACCCCCATTGTTCAGCCCAGACACTGAGGTCCAGCTCTGAAGGCCTTCTAGTGGTTCCCACACTGCGAGAAGTGAGGTTACAGGGAACCAGGCAGAGGGCCTTCTCAGTGGTGGCACCCGCCCTGTGGAACACCCTCCCATCAGATGTCAAGGAAATAAGCAACTATCTTACTTTTAAAAGACATCTGATGGCAGCCCTGTTTAGGGAAGTTTTTAATGTTTAATGCTGTATTGTTTTTAATATTTGGTTGGTAGCTGCCCAGAGTGGCTGGGAAAACCCAGTCAGGTGGGCGGGGTATAAATAAATCACCACCATCAAAATCATCAGAGGGGACCATTCAGAGTAGTTCAGAAACAAGCTAAGCAACCACTTGGCTTATGCATTGTTAATTATTTTGGGGAAAGGCCAGCTTTTTCTAACAAGAGGTCAGAAGCTACATTACTAAAAGCTTGCAGATGTCCATCTTGAATAAAATCAACTGCGTATAGCTAGAAAACCAAATATTTTTTCCTTCTCGCTTTCTCTCTCTTTAAAAAGCATAGCAACTTGTCTGCAGATTACTAAAGCGCAAGTAGGTGGAGGATCTGCACCACAGATCCTTCTGGTTAATAATAATAATAATAATAATTTTTATTTATACCCCACCCTCCCAAGCCAAGGCCGGGCTCAGGGCGGCTAACAAGCAATAATAAAAACAATTTGAATGAATACAACTTAAAAACAAGATTAAGTTAAGTCAGGCTCAGCAGCAGCAAATTTTTGCCAAAGCATTATAACCTTTTCTCAACTTCTTCACAGTGGTGCTAAGCAGAGAATGTGGATATGGAGATGGAGTCGAACCTGTTAGGATATAGTTCCATTCCACCTTAAAAGGAACAGGCATGACTGTTGTGTGTCACATGCCTGTTTACTTCCAGCACAGGCTTGCTGGGAACTTCTGTTTGTATATTGGTCTTGCTTTATCTGCTGTTTGCTTGAACACGAAGGGAAGCAGACATGTTTTTCCTTTGTTCCTGAACTATGCTGAATAAACGCCTGTAAATAATGCTTATACATGTCTCTGTCCGCCACTTTCGTTGTGAGAAGATTTATTCACTCTGCTGATAGAGCGTGCCAAGTCTCTAAAGTTATCTGAGGATTATGTCGCTGTTTGATGCTGTTCCAAGGGAGACCGGAGTTCGCCCGGCTGCCGGCCGGTGGCTGGAGCCAGCTGGGGGCCTGCCTGATGCCCCCGTCTCCCCGGCAGTATCCCAACAGAACCTACCTGTGTGATGATGCTGGGGTCGTCTTTCATGAGCGGCTCCTTCAAGAGGATCTGCGCAAAGGTCTCCGTCCCTTCGCCCCCCAGACCACCGACAAACGCCAGCATGGCAGGGAGGACGGCATCTGAAAGCTGCAGCCATTCCACCAGGCTCTCCACAAAACCCGTCCTGTACGGCCTTCAAAACATATACAACAAAGAAGACAAAGATGGTAAGCAAGCAGGGCCCAAGCACAAAAGCAACTCTCCCCTCCTGCCCTTTCCAACAGCTGGTATTCAGAAACAGCATTGTCTCTGACTGCAGAGCAGAGCAAAAGCCATCCTGGCTAGTAACCATTGATAGACCTCCATTAATCTTCTTTTAAACCTTGTTTTCCCCTGCTCTGGAGGGTAGGACTCGAACCAACGGCTTCAAGTTACAAGAGAGGAGATTCTGGCTAGCCATCAGGAAGGACTTTCCGACAGCAGGAGCTGTTGGTCAAGTGGAATGGACATCCTCGGGAGATGGACCCTCCTTCCTCAGAGGTTTTTAAGCAGAAGTTGGATGGCCATCTGTCACGGATGCTTCAGTCAAGGTTCCTGCACTGCAAGGATCCCTTCCAACTCTACAATCCTATGATTCTATGATTCATCCAAGCTGGTGGCCATCCCTGCCTCCGGTGGCAGTGAGTTCCACAGTTTAACTCTCTGCTGTGTGAGGAAGGGCTTTCGTTCATCTGTCCTGAATCTCCCAACACTGAGCTTCATTGGACGGCCCAGGTTCTAGTCATACGAGAGGCAGAAAAGCTTCTCTCTATCCAGTGTTTCTGTGATGCGTATAATTTTACAAACATACATATATATATATATATATATATATATATATATATATATATATTAGTTTTTTAACATACCATTTTCAACAGTAATTAAACATACTTTTACAACTTATTCAATTTTTTGACTTCCGTCAGTCCTGCCTGAAAATTTTCCAATCTAATCTCTTAGTATACATTTCTTACTTTCCCTATTACATTTAAAACTCATAACCAATATCTCTATTCTTTATCTACTTTGTAACGCTTCATAAATGTCTCCTTACAAAACTTCTTGTAGTCCCACTAGCGTAATTTGTTGATTACAGTTGCTCTTCAAATAGTTCATATACTTCTTCCAATCTTCTGTAAATCTCTGGTCCCGAAGGTTTCGAATCCTTCCTGTCATTTTGTCCAATTCTGCATAGTCCATTAATTTCGTCTGCCATTCTTCTTTCATAATTTTACAAACTTCTATCATGTCGCCTTTTCCTCGCCTTTTCTCTAAACTAGAAAGCCGCAAGCAACTTTGAGGAAACAACCTTTCCTCAAAGGAGTCGCTCCATCTCCTCGATCATTTGAGTTGTCCTTCTCCGAAGCTCCTTCTCCCCTCATTATTTTCGCAAACCTGCGAAAAAGGTGAGGTGCGGAGATGACAACGGCCTCAAGTTCACTTTGGGGAGCTTCCTGGCGGAGTGGTGATTCTCCCCAGCCTATCGCATGGGCAGCCAATGTGGTGCCTCCCATTAAGTTGCAGACTACAACTCCCATCAGGGACGCGGGTGGCACTGTGGGTTAAACCACAGAGCCTAGGGCTTGCCGATCAGAAGGTCGGCGGTTCGAATCCCCGCGACAGGGTGAGCTCCCGTTGCTCGGTCCCTGCTCCTGCCAACCTAGCAGTTCGAAAGCACCTCAAAGTGCAAGTAGATAAATAGGTACCACTGCGGTGGGAAGGTAAACGGCATTTCCATGCGCTGCTCTGGTTCGCCAGAAGCGGCTTAGCCATGCTGGCCACATGACCCGGTAGCTGTACGCCGGCTCCCTCAGCCAATAAAGCGAGATGAGCGCCGCAACCCCAGAGTCGTCTGCAACTGGACCTAACGGTCAGGGGTCCCTTTACCTTACAACTCACATCATCCCCCTCCATGCCATCAGGAGGAACGAGCACAGAACGGAGCAGAACCTGCATTCTCTCCTTCGTTCGAGTGCCTACCTTTCCTCTTCCTCGGGAAACAATGATGCCAAAGAGACAGCGCAGAGGGCCGCGTAGGCAAACTTCCCCGGATCGCCCAGCTGCCGGCCCACGCATTCAGACACCTCCTCCTTCTCCAGCTGTGGCTGCACCAATCTTCCCCAGGGCCTCCACCGCTGCTGGCGGTTGGCTGCCATTTTCACCAGCTGCTGCAAAAACCAGAGATATGTACAGGGAATAAACATGCAAGAGAATATACATATACATACACATACAAATATACAGTTGTACCTTGGTTCTCAAACGTAATCCGTTCCAGAAGTCCGTTCGACTTCCGAAAACGTTCAAAAACCAAGGCGTGGCTTCTGATTGGCTGCAGGAACTTCCTGCACTCAAGCAGAAGCCACAACAGATGTTTGGCTTCCAAAAAATGTTCAAAAACCGGAAAACTTACTTCTTGGTTTTTGGCGTTCAGGAGCCAAAACGTAAGAGTACCAAGGTAGTTAAAGCTATAGTTTTCCCAGTAGTGATGTATGGAAGTGAGAGCTGGACCACAAAGAAGGCTGATCGCCAAAGAATTGATGCTTTTGAATTATGGTGCTGGAGGAGACTCTTGAGAGTCCCATGGACTGCAAGAAGATCAAACCTATCCATTCTTAAGGAAATCAGCCCTGAGTGCTCACTGGAAGGACAGATCCTGAAGCTGAGGCTCCAATACTTTGGCCACCTCATGAGAAGAGAAGACGCCCTGGAAAAGACCCTGATGTTGAGAAAGATGGAGGGCACAAGGAGAAGGGGATGACAGAAGACAAGATGGTTGGACAGGGTTCTCGAAGCTACCAGCATGAGTTTGACCAAACTGGGGGAGGCAGTGGAAGACAGGAGTGCCTGGCGTGCTCTGGTCCATGGAGTCACGAAGAGTCGGACACGACTAAACAACAACACCACCAAGATGTTCGAGAACCAAGGTACGACTGTATCTAAAACTTTTCTCTATCCATGCCACGGGTAGAGTCCTGGAGGTGAGGCAACCCTAATACATAGAGAGACCTCTACTGGGTCGATGCATTTGACAAGCTGTGGGCCCCCTTTATGAATGCTAATATTACTGGGATAAAGGTGCTGTCCATCTGTACATGAGATTCATTTTTCAGGGTCTTGCTGGTGGAACTGGAATCTGCCTCAACATCAACCCAACGTGCTGTCCACGCTGGGCTGCAAAGGTCTCAAAAAGCGCACCTGTGCTCCAGAACAGCTATGGGATTACAGAGCCTGTTTTGTACTACGTTGATTGCTTTAAAGCTGTCAATAAACTTTCTTCCATATAGCTGCAATGGAGAAAACTACGCATTGGCTGACATTTCAATAAGGACATGCCTTTATTACACATATAGTGGAACTGTCAATTCCAAGACAGCCATCGTCACGAGCCTGCCAAATCTGACAATCAAATCACACTAATATTCTTTCTTTATGTGAAGACGACTTTTAATCTCAGTGTTTTTCCTTTCATGACCTGGATTTTCTTACTTGATCCGGATGTAACTGTGCTTATTTTAGCTATTTGTTTTGTGTGTGTTCATTTCCATCTGTTGTCATAATTGTTCTCTGTTTTATATACATTATAAAATGAAATTTTAAAAACTCTTCACTACCTCCCCACAAAAAACCCCAATTTTCCTTAAAAAAAAAAGAAGACTTGTTCTAGATCTCATAATTATAGTAGAGCAGATTTTGATTGAATGTTGGCAGAGGCTTCTTGATGGCTCGAGCGTTTTGATGGAACCAGTGACTTTACAGTTTGTCTCACCCTTGGTGGCGGTCTCTGAGCAGAGCGGCCAGACAGATTTGGCACAGGTTCGTGATCCAATAAATGAAGACTGCAGTGATGTTGGCCCCCTCCCAATCTATGAATTCCAGACAAGATGCTCAGCGGGGTCTTGGCTGACAAGGCAGCATGCAAGCAAAGCATTTTAAAACTGACAGCATGGAACCTACATAGCCCAGCTCAGTCTATCTTCTCCTCTTAACAGGGAGTAAGGTTGTTGTTGTTATTAAAGATTATTATTTCTTAGAAATTATACACCACACGGTTGCAAAAAAATAAAAGGTTTACAAAAACGATAAAACAATAACATTATCAACAAGAAAAATCAACAATAATTTAATACTTCCAAAAAGTTAAAGTAAGGTAAAAGGTAAAGGGACCCCTGACCGTTAGGTCCAGTCGTGACCGACTCTGGGGTTGCTGCGCTCATTTTGCTTTATTTGGCCGAGGGAGCCGGCCTACAGCTTCCGGGTCATGTGATCAGCATGACTAAGCTGCTTCTGGCGAACCAGAGCAGCGCACGGAAATGCCGTTTACCTTCCCGCCGGAGCGGTACCTATTTATCTACTTGCACTTGACGTGCTTTCGAACTGCTAGGATGGCAGGAGCTGGGACCCAGCAACGGGAGCTCACCCCGTCGCGGGGATTCGAACCGCCGACCTTCTGATCGGCAAGTCCTAGGCTCTGTGGTTTAACCCACAGCGCCACCCGCGTCCCAAAAGTTAAAGTAACTGTAGGCTAAAAAGAAGTTGAAACTAGCATCAACTTTTTAAATATCTAAAACTCTGGAGAGCCGCTGCCAGCCAGTGTAGGCAGTACTGAGCTAGATGGACTGATGGTCTGAGTCCGCATAAGACAGCTTCCTAAGTCCACTTCCTCTGCCCAGGTATGCCTCCTTTTACAGACCAACCTTCCTGCTTCCTGGAGAGAGGCGACCTTGAGCATCCCGCAAGCTCCTATTTCGTTTATTTTCATTCTGCTCTTTTTTTTTTAACGACCTCCCAGTTCTTGACATTAGCCTGAAGGACAGCTTTGCGTCCTGATAACGCAAACGTCGCCCACAGTAAAAATTAAAAGGTGTGCCGCAATCTCGCCTGTGTGTACACACACACACACACACACACACCCCTTTACGGCATCAAATCCAAACAGAGGGAGTATTGTGCAAGGACTTGAGACTGACTTCAATAGCCTGCAAAACTCTGTTCCTCCACGGCTCTGTATTTCCCTCCTTCTATCGAAATATTTCCAGCGGTATCTGAAACCCTGCGGAGCAGCTGCCAGCAGGTGCAGACAATGCTGAGCTAGATGGACCAATGGTCTAGCTTCTATGCAATTTGGGGGCCAGAGTTGACCCCCTGCCTTTCAACCAAGCAAATTATAAACCCTTCGGCCTGTTCATCACATCACCGGAGGGAAATATGTGCGGTATCAAGGAGCTTCCTTGTAGCCTCACTACTGATTACTAGGGACTAGTCACATCATTGCGATTTTTAAATTTGGAGTTGCGGGAGAGGCAAACGCCAAGTGGTGGCTGGTGCCCATTGGGCAGGTGGCAGGGAGGCTGGAGTTTGCGCCAGAGCCAATGACAGGTAGAGCAAAAAATTTCTAGTTCTGTCCCCTTCCTCCGGGTGAGCATTGTTAAGGGCAGTACTGAGATTAAGGGCCCTTTTAACCCCCAGGGAGTGGGCAAATAAAAGTTCCCTGCCACTATTTAGCTGCCCCTAGCAACACAGAAATAACATTGAAAGCTGTCTTATACAAACATTGGTCAGTCTAGCTCAGTACTGCCTACACTGACTGGCAGCAGCTCTCCAGGGTTTTAAGTAGGGAACATTAACAGACTACAGTGGTACCTCAGGTTAAATACTTAATTCATTCCGGAGGTCCGTTCTTAACCTGAAACTGTTCTTAACCTGAAGCACCACTTTAGCTAATGGGGCCTCCTGCTGCTGCCACACCACCGGAGCACGATTTCTGTTCTCATCCTGAAGCAAAGTTCTTAACCCAAGGTAATATTTCTGGGTTAGCAGAGTCTGTAACCTGAAGCGTATGTAACCCGAGGTACCACTGTACTGGGAGATGCTGCCCTACCAACTAAGCTACAGCCTTTCCTAGTTTGTCTTGGAGGGAGTTTTTTGATCACCTGCTTTTGAGGCACGAGGGTGGCTATGAGCAATTGTTGTTGTTGTTGTTGTTTAGGCTACTCATGTGATTTTGAATTTCTTTAGTGGGGGAGGGATCGGGGCCAGGAGGAAGAGAAGTGAAAGAGGAATGTATACTGTAAAAGGAGGGGAGGAAATCATATAACCTCGTGAAATATGTCCCATGGCTTCTCGTGATTAGCTGTAATAAATCTGTTCCCATCCTTTAAGGCAGGGGTGCCCAAACTTTTTTCAAAGAGGGCCAGATTTGATGAAGTGAACATGCATGAGGGCTGACCAAAGTTGTTGTGCTTTTTTTACGATTTTAACCCAAACTTGCTGAGCGCTTTGAAGGGTACTGGACAATTTCACGAACCAGAAGCCACCAGTGGCTACTAGCCACAATGGCTATGCTCTGGCTCCACGGTCAGAGGCAGCAATGCTAATAATAATAATAATAATAATAATAATAATAATAATAATAATAAATTATTATTTATACCCCGCCCATCCCAGTTCAAAAACCGGGCTCAGGGCAGCTAACAACAAATTTAAACCACTTTTAAACACTTAATTATAAAAGCAGCATAAAATACAGTATAAAAACATGAATACAGTGGTACCTCGGGTTACATATGCTTCAGGTTACAGACTCTGCTACCCCAGAAATAGTACCTCAGGTTAAGAACTTTGCTTCAGGATGAAAACAGAAATCGCGCGGTGGTGGTGCAGCAGCAGCAGGAGGCCCCATTAGCTAAAGTGCTGCTTCAGGTTAAGAACAGTTTCAGGTTAAGAACGGACCTCCGGAACGAATTAAGTACTTAACCCGAGGTACCACTGTAACAATAAAATTCAAAAATCAAAAATCAATTAGATAATCCCCAGGGCTAGCTGGCTGAATTGGTCCTACTTGGGCCAGCGAGGAGGTCAGGGGAGAATTAGCTGTGGGGTCTCAGAGTGGGTGATCTTCATAAAAGGGGACGGGGAGGGAAGGGAAATAAAAGATGAGGCTGAATTCAAATTAAAGGCCAGGCGGAATAGCTCTGTCTTACAGGCCCGATGGAGGGAGATTAAATCCTGAATGGCCCTAAATTCTGAACACCAATTGCTGGAAACCACAGGACGGGAGGGAGCTCTTGCCCTGCTTCCGGGTTTCCCATAATGGGCATCTGGTTGGTCACCAATGAGAACAAGATGCTAGGGCATTGGCCGGATCCAGCAGGATCTTCTTATGTTCAGGCACAGCTGAAACTGACAGCTCTTTCCTTTCACCTTCAAACAAAATGGAAAAGATACAGTGGGCTGAAGGTACCTAGACATAAGAAGAAAGGGGGTTAAGCCCCATCACCAGCCATGTCAGGATGAGATTGTGCCTGTGGCCCATTGCAAAGCGTGGACCAGCATCTAGGGCAGACCCTCCAAGCGCCCCTATTTTCCAGGACGTCCCTGATTTAGAGAAGCCGTCCCGGTTTCTGATTTGATCCTGGAATGTCCCACTTTTCCTTAGGATGTCCCTATTTTCATTGGAGGAACGTTGAAGGGTATGGAGTTATCCAACCCCATAGCCGTCTGAAGGCAATCCTGTATACAGAAGTTGCTGTTTTTTAAATGTTTTCATATGTGATGGAAGCTGCCCAGAGTGGTTGGGCCAACCCGGTAAGAAGTGTCGGGTTTAAATAGCAAAGTTATCATTATTTTCATCGAAGAAATGTTGGAGGGTATGCTAGGGCAGGAAGAGTGGCTGGGGTAACCCAGCCAGATAGGTGCAGTATAAATAAAATTATTATTATGATGATGATTATGATTGTCTTCTCTGGGGTGCAGCGGTGATGTTCAGAGTAGAGTGGGAGAAACTTACAATTCCCCAAAGGGCGGAACACATCTTAGCTGAAGTTCTAATTACAGGGTTTTAAAATTGTACGTGGGATTTCAGTTATATAGCAGGTAAAAAGGGGTTAGGGGGTGGGGGCTTCTGAGGAATTTATTCTTCATATGACAATAGCAGTGACTGAAAGCACGCTCCTATTTTCAGCGGTGAAAAGTGTGCCAATACCACCCCCCACCCCCAGTCCATGAATCACCCTGTCCTATCCATGCCTTCGTTTTATTTTTTAAAAGATTTAAGAGGGGCATTGTGTCTGGAGCCATCCATCTGTCCATCATGTCCGCAGCAGAAAATGGAAGGGTAGAAATTGAAGGTGCTTGCTTGCTGCAGACACCATATAGTGATGATCAATAGGGACTAGTCACATCATATTGCTTTTGTTTAATATACAGTGGTACCTCGGGTTAAGTACTTAATTCGTTCCGGAGGTCCGTTCTAAACCTGAAACTGTTCTTAACCTGAAGCACCACTTTAGCTAATGAGGCCTCCTGCTGCCGCCACACCGCTGAACCACGATTTCTGTTCTCATCCTGAAGCAAAGTTCTTAACCTGAAGCACTATTTCTGGGTTAGCGGAGTCTGTAACCTGAAGCGTCTGTAACCCGAGGTACCACTGTATATATCTATCAATCAATCAATCAATCAATCAATCTTTATTACGGTCCAGAGACCCAACAAATCGTTACAAAGCAATGCACAATTCATACAGCCTACCTCCAGTTTAAACAAGCATTTTGTTCAAAAGATAGGGATCACTGGTTCTTGCAACCACTGATAAAAACTTTGCCACTGCTAATGTTCTAGCGTTTGTCCGGTCTTCCAGTAGGAACCTGACATAGTGAGCCTCTGATTTTCCTGGGAAAGTATCAGCAAGAGTAGTATCAGTTCAGCCCTGGCTTGCTCATATTTTGCACAGTGCAGCAAAATATGTTTTATGGAATCGATGTCTTGAGCACATGAGCAAAGTCTGTCCTGGTAGGGAACTCCTCTCAACCTGCCATCCAACACTGCAGAAGAAAAGACGTTTAGTCTGGCTTTGGTGAAAAGCCTTCGATAATTTGGTACCGTCAGGTTTTTAATGTATGTTAACTTAAAGACATACTGCCAGCAGACTACAGACTGCGTGTGATCGAGATCGCAAGTCACTGTGTGCATTATCCCATAATCTTTGCTTTAACGTCTTTAGGGCGCCTTCATAACCCAGGTAATACAGTTGGGGGGGTGACAGACCGATAGAGGTGGCTTTTCTAGCCATGGTTTTCTGCCATTTGCTGACAAACTCCTCATTGGTCAGGTGTTGGTACAAACCCTTCCCTAGATCAAACACTGAAATCCTGAGCCAATGTTTTATTAATATATATATTGGGGGGGGGGTGTTGGAAAGAGAAGCTCACGGAGCAACCTGCTGACTTTTGGAGCCTCTTACTATTTATTTTTATTTTATTTATTTACTGAATTTATGTACTGCCCTATACCCGGGGGTCTCAGGGCGGTCCGCAGAATAAAATCAAGATACAAAACCACGAAACACATAATAATAATAATAATAATAATAATAATAATAAACAACCCAATAGCCCTGTCGGTGGGAACAAGAATGCTTTTGCATTTACACTAGCATGTCGTGAAACTGATGCAAAAAGAGGGGAGCAAAATTATTGTATTTTTTGTTTTTTAAGCCCCACCAAATGCAATTGGTAAATACCATTTGAAACCCACCAGCACTCCCCTTCTTTATCCATCCTAATATTGGGGGGAGGGAAAGTCTGCTTCAGTCCAACTTTTTTGGGGGGGGCAGCAGAAAGCCACGCCCCCACCCCTTAATTTTTTAAAAAGGAAGTTTCCCCCCACTCCACCCCGCGTCTAAATCCTCTCCCCTCTGCCTCGAAACCCCACCTGGCCGTCCTCGAGGTGGAAAACGGCCGCATCCGGACTCCCGACTCGTCCCCGCCTTCCCCGCGACGTCCGCCGGCCGAGCGATCACTCCAGTCCGAGGCTTGTAAAAGCCGGCTTAGGCCCCTCGTACGCCGACAGCTGCGCCAGAGCGCTACTCTGAGAGGGCAGTTCCGGCAGGAGGCTGGCGTAAGAGGCACGCGAGGGAGCGGGAGGCTGCGCAAACTTCGTAGCAGCGGACGGAAGGCGAAAGGCTCTCAAATCTGGACTCTAGACTTGGAAGCGCTGACTTTGCCTTCCGATAGTTTCATTTTTGGGTGGGTGGAGCTTGCAAAAAAGGCAAAAACCTGCCTCTCATTTCGGGGAAGGGAATTCTCAGAGGGGGTTGCCCAAGATTGCAAGAGTTTGGAAAAGTTTTTTGAAAAATATATTTTAACTAGAGAAATAAAAACAAAAATATATTTTAATAAAAATATATCTTAAAAATAAATATATAAAAATATATAATAAAAACAAAAATATATTTTAATTCATATGTATTTTAATCCGTAATCTGCAGATTAACACGTTGCACAGTCCTCCTTATTGAATGTTTATTTAATGTAATAGCGTGTTTTTCAAAAGTATAAGCTGCATGGTGAAAATATGCCTTTACATCGATGCATCACTAAAGATGATTTAATAGTCCCTATACATGTTTAATATGTTTATGGAAATTGCCATTACGTTTCCATAAATCATTAATAAATATAAATATTGCTGTGTAAGTGTTAAATCACAACCTAATCGTGCTTCAGAGTAGGAAAGACTTTTATATTATTTTCCCTTTCTCTCTTCCTCATTTTTTAATTTAATTTAATTTTTAATTTAAGAAACAAATAATCTATCCTTTTCCGGAAGTCTTCTTTTTCAATTTATTGCGTTAACCGGATTCCAAGTAAAAGGTTAAATACTTAGACGACGTCCCCCACCCGATAATAATGGGATAAACTGAGCTCCCTCTTTAAAAACAGCAGTGAGGAACCTTTTTCAATCTGAGCCACATTCTTTTCATGGGAAGCTTCCGGGGGCCACATGTCAGCAGAGGGAGGAGTAATAATAATAATAATAATAATAATAATAATAATAATGTATTATTTATACACCAACCATCTGGCAAAAGCAGGCCCAGTAAGACAGGCTTGAGGGGCCTCCATTTGTTTTCTGGGCTTGAAGTTTGGCACAGGATGGTGATGTTAATCTAGGGGGGTTTGTGATGTGCCCATATAATAACTATATGGAAATATCTCGGGAATAACCCACACAGGTCCATAGCTGTCAAGTGTCCCTTATTTGAAGGGACAGTCCCTTATTCCAGCGCCATGTCCCGCTGCTGTCCCTTATTGATGGATGTCCCTTAAATGTCCCTTAAATGATGTCCCTTAAATTTCAAGGGAAGCAGCTCCTCTCCCTCCCTCCCTGCCGGCCAGGGCGGAGGGAGGCTCCAACTGTGTTGCTTGGCTGTGTTGCTCACCCAATAAGGAGTCTAAGAACGACTGGGGGGGTGGAGCTTGCATGCCTTGTGTGTGGCTAGTTAATGCAAGCTGAGGGGGTTTTTGAATGCTGGACGCCATTTTGTTGCACGTGCTGCTGCAAACTTTGCAGTGCAAAGCCAGGCCGGGGAGCCATCTTAAGTTGAGGCTGCATAGGCCTTGTGGTGCATGTGATTCAGATTCTATTCAGTTGAACCTCTGGTTACAAAGTTGGTTGGACAGTGTTCTCGAAGCTACCAGCATGAGTTTGACCAGACTGCAGGAGGACAGGAAGACTGGAGTGCCTGGAACAGGTGAGGCTGCAGGTCCCTTATTTTGGCTGCTGATCCCTTATTTTCAAGGCTGCTGGTCCCTTATTTTCAAATCTGTAAGTTGACAGCTATGCACAGGTCTGTCCGTCCTCTAGCCAGCATTGCTCTTCTCTGGCAGACAGATTTCTTTTTTAAAAAAATTATCATCCTACCATGGTGAGATGTGTCGCATACATTTCTATTTAAATCACAACCATTATTTTTAATTGTTCACCTGCAAATAAAGGAGCGTGTGGAACTTTCTGTGCAAATCTGCCGCCCCACCCCCCATGATGTGATTCCTCATTTTCCCAATGCAGAAACAGTCACCTTGCCTATATACCATATTTTTCTCTCCATAAGATGGACCAGACCATAAGACGCACCTAGTTTTTTTAGAGGAGGAAAACAAGAAAAAAAAATTCTGAACGAAACAATGGATGAATGATTTTTGTGGTTCATGCTGTGGCCACGGACATGTGATCTGATGGTGAATTTGGGGTGACCCATTGCCAAAATCCTGAGGATCCATGTGGATCCGTGCTTTGTAACCACATTTTTGCACCATTGCAGGCCCACACAACAGTGGATGCGTGATTTTTTTGGTGCAGGCTGTAGCCATGGACATGCTATGTGATCTGACGGTGAATTTGGCGAGACCCAATATAAAAATCCTGAGGATCCATGGGCTTTTACCTCCCCTCTCCGAGGCAGCCTCCGCTAGCCTCCCTTATCTCTTCCGATCCCACCGATCAGCTGTTTCCTTTCAACACTCCCTTCCCTCTTGTTTGCCTTAGTGTCTTTTCCTTAGCTGGAGCAGCTTTTTGCTCCTCCTTTCCTTCTAATTTCTCTCCTTATTGCTTTAGTCTTCCTGTTTCCCCCCTTTGCAAGTTTGCTGTCTTTACCTCCCCCCTCCCAGGCAGCCTCCTTTATCTCTAGCGTTCCTTATCTCTCTCCCCCGATCGACAAAGGATCAGCGGCTTTGTTTCAACACCCACTTCCCTGTTTAATAAAAAAAAGCATGATCTGCTTTTCGCCCCTGGGGAATTCGGCTCCAGGGACCACGCATTCACTCCATAAGACGCACAGACATTTCCCCTTACTTTTTAGGAAGAAAAAGGTGTGTCTTATGGAGCGAAAAATACAGTATGTGGCCCTTCACAGACTCTTCTGTCTATAAACCTCACCAGAATCCAAACCAGAAAGGTTTGGGGTTTTATTTTGCATGTAGAACGTCTCAGGTTCAGTTCCTGGCATCGCCATCTGAAACCCTGGAGAGCTGTTGCCAGTCAGTTGCAATGCGAACCTCATGCATAGGTGCTGGATGTGGCCCTCTGCGCTTCTCCATTTGGCCCTCAGGGCCTTCCCAAGCCACATACTCCACCCTCCCAGGCCATGCCCCTTTCCAGCCCTGCTTTGCACCCTCCTTGAGTGTTTATGCCTGGCTGAAAAGCATGTCCTTGAACTCTGACCATGCCTCTCACTTCCCTGGAGGATAAGAGAAGTGTGTGTCAAAACTAAGCTACTTAGGTAAAAGGATCCCTGACTGTTAGGTCCAGTTGTGACCGACTCTGGGGTTGCGGCGCTCATCTCGCTTTACTGGCCGAGGGAGCCGGCGTACAGCTTCCGGGTCATGTGGCCAGCATGACTAAGCCGCTTCTGGTGAACCAGAGCAGCGCATGGAAACGCCGTTTACCTTCCCGCCGGAGCAGTACCTATTTATCTACTTGCACTTTGACATGCTTTCGAACTGCTAGGTTGGCAGGAGCTGGGACCGAGCAACAGGAGCTCACCCCGTCGCAAGTCTGATCGGCAAGCCCTAGGCTCTGTGGTTTAACCCACAGTGCCACTTGCATCCCTTTAAGCTACTCTATAGAGGCCAAATTTGCATTTGTTGCTTCGTCTACTGTTGGCTATGGCCAGAGCCGTCTTTAGCAGATGTGGCACCGGGGTGCAAATATCCCCCCAGTGCGGAATTTTGGGGGGGGCGAAGCTGCGCACTGCCAGCCATGCGGGTGCGCAACTCTCCCCCATGCCACTGCGGGAGAGCAATCCCCGCGGAGGCTTGGGAAGGAAGCTGCCTGCCTGCCAGCCATATAGTTGGTGGGGCACAGCTTCCACCCTAAGCCTCTGCAGGGATCGCTCTCCTCCCACCAGCCATATGGGGCGCAGCTGGCGGGCATTCAGGTAAAGGGGAGGCCGCCGGCAGAGCCGCGTAGCTCCCCTACTCGCTAGGGCGCCCCTGAGAGGCCACGCACCACTAAACCCTATGGGAAAGACAGCTCTGGCTGTGGCTCTGCCCATCGCTGGCATGTGGTCTTCAGAAACTTAAGCCAGCTTTCTGAATCGCTCCTCGTTTTATGATTCTTCGTCCTAGGGAATCAGGTGCTTAACTGATGGTTAGCCCTGTCCCCCCCCCTTTTTTTTTGACGGAGTAACAGGTCTTTCCTCCTTTGAAGCCGGCAAAGCTCTGTGAAAATGGACCCCCTATTGTTCTTAAGATAAACCCATCCTCGCCCACCGGCTGCCAGTCTTCCCTGCCTCTTCAGAAGCTAAAGCTCTCTGCCGTCTTCCTATTATTATTATTTTTAGTAAGCTTTGCATTGTGACATATTCCGATTCTTTTTTCTCCATGCATGTGGGAGGGAGGGATGGACTGGCCTGTCAATCCCAATTTTCTCTGTTTCTCATTTCCAGGGCCTTATATTCAGCTCCCCGCATCTGTACAGCAATCCTCATTTTTTAAAAAATTAAAAAGGAAAAACCTCATGAAAATTTGTCAGCACGAGTGCAATTTCCCCCCGATGCGATTTTGCTTAATCTACAGCAGCGGTTGCCAAACTTTTCCAGGTCTGTCTGACCCCTCAGTTCCATAAACTTATCCCCAGTCCTCTCTGCCCTACCCTATAAAAAGCATTGTTTATAATAGTGGTTGACTAAGGAAGATAAAAGGGATGCGGGTGGCGCTGTGGGTAAAACCTCAGTGCCTAGGACTTGCCGATCGTATGGTCGGCGGTTCGAATCCCCGCGGCGGGGAGAGCTCCCGTCGTCGGGTCCCAGCTTCTGCCCACCTAGCAGTTCGAAAGCACACTTAAGTGCAAGTAGATAAATAGGTACCGCTTTATAGCGGGAAGGTAAATGGCGTTTTCGTGCGCTGCGCTGGTGCTGGTGCTGGCTCGCCAGCTGCAGCTTTGTCACGCTGGCCACGTGACCCGGAACTGTCTTCGGACGGCGCCGGCTCACGGCATCTAGAGCGAGATGAGCACGCAACCCTAGAGTCGGACACGACTGGCCCGTACGGGCAGGGGTACCTTTACCTTTAAGGAAGATAATGGCACCATAAAATTCAAAACAGTGACAATTAATTGCACATTTATTCAAAATCCAATAAAAATTATTTAGTTTAATTCATCATTCAATAGAATGAGTGAACTTCATCCAGGGATACCAGCTTTTCAAAGTCTGGTGGTCATTCACACCTCCAGTACCCCCCCCCCACCATCTCCTTGCCTCTTAGCACCCCCCCCATGTAATTCCCCCACCCAGGAGACAGTATTGCCTACGTTGGGAACTATTGATCTACACCTTTTTGCTATGTGATTCCCCTTAATACAGTGCTTTGTGTGTGCGTTGTTTTCAGTTAAATATGCATTTTTATGCACGCTTTAGCCCAACACCTGTGGTTTTTGTACAAATTACTTGAGGGGAGAACTGCATTGCAAAAAAATCAGAGAAGTGTGAATTTCAAAGGGTGGTTGTGTTTCATTTTGCATTCTTTCGGAATGTGCAGATTTGGTAGGTTCCCCTCCAAACTTAATCAATCCCTCCCTTCCCCAAATCCTTCTCCTGTTTTGGCCCATGCAAATTGCCAAAGAACAAATCTTCTGCCTTTGAAATCTTGCTCGTCCCGTTCTGGGAACACGGTTCTGGACTCAGCTACATTGGCAAAGAAAAGGCGCTTTATATGTGTTGTATATGCATATAACACCAGATGGCGGTGTGGGGTTCTGCTTTTGCCAACGCGATTTTTTGCACAAAGTTTACAACGCATTTAACTGAAACGCTTCTTTGGTGTGTCTAGACCCAGTCTCTGTTTCTGTAAAAGCCCATGTTGCTCCTTCTACGTCGGGGAGAAGAAAAAAGAGAAGTGGGGGAGTTCAGATTTTGTTCTATACAACCCGCCCCTGCCGAAGGCACAGCAAGATGGGCTACTGCAATGCACTCAGCATGGGGCTGCCCTTGGAGAACAGGGAAATTGGTTCAGAAAACAGAGGGCAGATTATTGGCCGGGGTCCCATTTAGAACTCACAAAACCTTGGCTTTAAAATAGCTGCACCGGAGGCTGGTTTGTTTCTGATGATGAGCATCTTGACGTATTGTGCGCCATGGACCAGATTTGTGACCTGCTGCTTCAAATGTATCATCTAAACAAAAGCACCCCCAAATCAAAATACGGTAGGCTCAAGGCCACATAGTACAAGCACGCCATGCATTGGAGGAGAGACAAGGCCATATGAATCAGACCACTGCTTCATCTAGTCCAGCCTCCTGGAGGAAACTAAATTTGCTGGAGAAATTGTGTCCAAGCAGTGACTGGGAAGTTGGGTGTGTGTGGACACAGAATGTTTAACAACACATGCCTTGTGGAAGTGGAATGAGAGGCCAGTCTAAGGCAGGTGTGAGGAACGTGTTCAGATGCTGTTGGGCTTTAGGCACCTCCAGTTTTACATGCATCTAGGGAAATTTCAGCCGGCGCAATTGAAGTGGATTGAAGTACTTTCTCATTCTGGTGCAAGAAACCCATCTTTTATAAAATGAGCTGTCTGCTGAAAGGAAAGTGACCGAGAAATGCATTGGAAAGTGTGGGACGAGCGAAGGATTAATAGGAAGGCTTATAGCCTCCCCACAAGCAAAGGGAAACAAATGCATTCTAATCTCTGCATAAGCTTTGGTGTAAGCAAATTAGGATGATTTGAATAAGCAGCTGACCTGGAGGAGCCTGACAACACCTGTCTTTGTCCCTGGGGCAGATGGGAGTTGTAGTCCAATATTTGGGGAGGGCGCAAGTAGAGGAAGCTGGGGATATTATTAGGTGGGCTGTGATAGCTAATGGGAATGCATTGCCCGTCGCTGATAAGCAAGCAGGGAGTCCCCTACGCTACTGAGCCTTCACTCAGTGGCAGGGCAGTTTATATAAGGCCTCTGGCCAATCAGAAGTTCTCACGACTCAGCCAATCAGGTTTCTGGAAATGGTGACAAAGAGTTAGCTACAAATCCTGAACAGTAGGCAGTTGAGGACCACTGAATGCAGCTGATTTAAGTGCACCAGATTACGCTGTTAAGTGTAATGGATTCAGCAGAGAAAAGGTGTCTTTGAACCTTGATGTAAGGTTGCCAACTGACCAGAAATAAATGCTGCCCTGGAGTGCTCTTGCGCCTTTAACAGCAGCCTAGCCTGCAGGAATCAGGTGGTAATGTTCATTGCAGTGTGGAAATTAAGCAATTGTGGGTTAGGTTGAGGATCATGCTGCAGTTAGAGGCATGAGAGCAGTGATAAGCTGTTCCAACAAATCTTGTATGCTCTGCCTCTTCTCCCTTCAACAATGTCTGTGTCACAGCCAGAGATCAACACAGATAAAGTGCTTTCCTTCCATACAGAATGGGCCAGTTTGGTTTCTACTTACTAGTCACTGGGGAGTAACAGCATATTTTGTTGGTGATGGCAGGTACTTTGTCAGATTTGGAGCAGGGAGAAAGAAACAAAAGGACAGAGAGACAAACTCGCAAGACAAATTGTCTATTTATACATATGAAAACCTATTAAATATATACACTATTTTGTAAAAATGAAAACACAGTACATTTTGATAATACTGAGTGTTTCAACTGCCCTTATTTGCAGAGATACCAGAGTTGTGTTTGTGCTGTATTTGCCATCACAGATCTTTTGGTCATCAGCATCTTTGCAGAAATAACAGGCACACAGGAACAAGCCCTTTTGCATTAAATGATGCCCATAAAGATCCACCCTTACTTTGCGTTAAATGATACCAGGAGGACTCAGACTTTTCTGGCTACTTAATCCGTGGATGGGGAACTCCAGCTCCCTTCATCATCCCTGACCACTGGGGCTTGGTGGCTGCTGGAGCTGTATGGTTCCCCCTCCCTGCTATAGTCAACCTCTGTCATATAGAAAGGTAGAGGAATCTCAATTTCATCTTGCTGGAAAAGACACTCTTTAAAAACAAACGCCCGACTGCAGGGACAATCAGGGGAATTAAACAGCAGGTAATCTGCATTCAGGGGATCCTAAGAGAAGCCCATCCAAGCCAGGGGTGGCTAACCCATGACCCTCCAGCTTTTGTTGGGCCCTGTCTCCCATCATCTGCAGTCAACATAGCCAATGGTCAGGGGGTGGTGTGAATTTGTGGTCCAGCAATATCCAGAAGACCACAGATGCGCCTCCAACCCTGATCTAGGCCCATCTAGTCCAGCATCCTGTGGTCACAGTGGCCCGTCAGATGCCTCTGGAGAAGCAGAACGTGAAAGCAACAGCCTTTGCTATCGGCCTTTCAGCGTTCACAGGTAGACCGCATGTGCGCATGGAGGTTCTACTTAGTTGACATGCTTAACAGCCACTGACCACGCTCTACGGAGAGGTCCGACCCCGCTTTCTTCAAGCCAGAAGCTCGGTTGCCTTGCAGCAAAACAGAGCCAGACATTCTCTGGCAACAACAAATCATTCAGCGAGGCAGGCGGTCTTTGGGTGAAACCACCCAAAACTCAATAGGGAGCTGTGTTTGTGTCTCTCTGTAGGCTCCCGCTGTGGGGCATGCGGGGCTGTGCCTCAACGGGAACAGGCATGAGGGGTTGTGTTAGCAAACTCTCCACCCTCCTCACCCTCTGGTCCAGCGACAGGACGGGCCTCTGCCTGATCTGTACGATGACCCAAAGAAGGAAGGCCTCTGTCGGTCCTTCTCCCAGCAGATGCCCTGGCACAAGGTCCCCGAGTGAGAAACCTCAACCGCTACGACATTCCCCAAACGCACGGGATCTGTAGATGGGGCCCACGCAATGCTCCCGACCCGCGAATAAGGAAACCACAGCATGGCGGTCTTCTCAAGCAACCGGCGCCGCCTGTCTCTCCTTCCACCTCCAGGGAGACCGCAAGAGATCTGGGCAGCTCCAGCTGGGGTTGCAGCAAAGCAGCACCGACATGATGAGCCCCAGGACCACCACAGAGCACAGCACCCACTTCAACATCCCCGTGTACATGAAGGGGAGGACGAGGACGATAAGGACAGCCACCAGCAGCAGGAGCAGCACCAGCCTCTTGGCCGCTGCCCGGCTTGGTCCCCTGATGGCATCATTCTCAGAGGCGGGGTTGCCCGCAGCCAGGCCAGTGCCAGGAGGGTCTGGTGGACAGGGGACCTCGGCGTCCAGGCCGGGGCTGCCCAGCCGGCCCACCACGTCCTCCTTGTCGTGAAGGCTGCAGATCAGGCCTCCGAAAACGACGGTGGCCTTCCGGCAGAGCGGGCAGCTGACGACCCAGGTGTGGTCTTCGTTCCGCAGGATGAGCTTCAAACAGACGGCACAGAAGACGTGCTGGCAGGCCAGGACTTTGGGCAGGCGGCAGGCGCTGTACCGGTTGAAGCAGATGAGGCAGTCCATCTCGGCCAGCGAGACTTTGGAGGGGCGCGGGTGGCACAGGTCAGCCACCGGCGGCACAGAAGTCTCCGTCAAAGCGGGTGGCTCCAAGGGTGCTGAGGGAACCGGTTCTGGAGTGCCTAACTGGGCAGCATCTGGATCGGGGCCTTCCGCGGCAGGGGAACAGCAACCCTTGCCCTCTTCTGTAGGATCGGCCTCATCTAATGGACAAGCATCCTCTTGGTGTATTGGGCCTTTGGACGTCTCCGGCACGTCCATTTCCGCAGCGTCGCCTTCTGCCATCCCCAGCTGCCCTGTCTCCCTGCCTGGAGAGACAGTTTCGCTCTCAGTATGTAAGTGATCCCTGGAGCCTTCCATAGGAGACAATGGCGGCCGCAGCGACAGCACAGCAGCCCCCTTCAGACTGCATGTGTGCATTTGGAAGCTCCTTTTATAAAGGCGCTTTGTCCGGCCAACACAGAGCGAAGGCTTTGTTTGCTCTCCGAACATCCCGCTTGCTCCGGGAAAGGCAGTGACGTCGTGGTGGTTGTCATTTAAAAAAAGCAAAAAACCCAAGGCAGGGATAGGCGTTAATCAGTAACTCCAACGGTCACAGGGTTTTATGATGCCCGATAACATAAGCTGGGGAATTCTTGCCCTAAAGAGCAAAAGTTTTTTGTTTGTTTTTTAAACGGAGATCCAAAACATAAGGAGGATGCTTGAGGGTTGTTTTTTTCAGAGAAGGTGTAGCCAGCATTCAGAATCACACAAGTACAGAGTTGAAAGGTAGCGGGTGGAACTGTGGTCTAAAACACTGAGCCTCTTGGGCTTGCCGATCGGAAGGATGGCAGTTTGAATCCCTGTGATGGGGTGAGCTCCCGTTGCTCTGTCCCTGCTCCTGCCAACCTAGCAGTTCGAAAGCACGCCTGTGCAAGTAGATTAATAGGTACTGCTGCGGTGGGAAGGTAAACGGCGTTTCCATGCACTCTGGTTTCCATCATGGTGTTCTGTTGCGCCAAAAGCAGTTTAATCCTGCTGGCCACACGACCCAGAAAGCTGTATATGGACAAACGCTGGCTCCCTTGGCCTGAAAGCGAGATGAGCACCGCAACCCCAGAGTCGTCTTTGACTGGACTTAACCACTCAGTGGTCCTTTACCTTTACATTTACCTAGTCCAGCTCTAAGCTGCAGTGCAGTGATTACAGATAAAGACTCCCTGGCCGACGGGCATCCAAGCTCTGTTGAAAAGCACCCATTGAAGGGGGGTCCACCACCTTCTGAAGGAGTCTGTTCCACTGTCAAACAGCTTGTACTGCCAGAAATGTATTCCTAATGTTTAGTTGGAATCTCGTGTCATATGAATCAATTGGTTCAAGTCCTAGCCTCTGGAGCAGCAGAAAACAAGCTTGCTCCATCTTCCATGTGACGGCCCTTTAGATATGTGAAGAAGGCTATCATATCTCCTCTCAGTCTCCTCTTCTTTCTCCAGGCTAAACATACCCAGCTCCCTCAACTGTTCCTCATAAGGCTTAGTTTCCAGACCCTTGATTCTCTTGGTCGCATATTCCAGCTTGTCGATATTCTTCTTAAATTGTGGTACCTACAACTGGACACAGTATTCCAGGTGTGATCTGACAAAGGCAGAATACAGTGGTCCTCTTACTTCCCTAAATGTTGTTGTTGTTTAGTTGTTTAGTCATGTCCGACTCCTCGTGACCCCATGGACCAGAGCACGCCAGGCACTCCTGTCTTCCACTGCCTCCCACAGTTTGGTCAGACTCATGTTTGTAGCTTCGAGAACACTGTCCAACCACCTTGTCCTCTGTCGTCCCCTTCTCCTTGTGCCCTCCATCTTTCCCAACATCAGGGTCTTTTCCTGGGAGTCTTCTCTTCTCATGAGGTGGCCAAAGTATTGGAACCTCAGCTTCAGGATCTGATCTTCCAGTGAGCACTCAGGGCTGATTTCCTTAAGAATGGATAGGTTTGATCTTCTTGCAGTCCATGGGACTCTCAAGAGTCTCCTCCAGCACCATAATTCAAAAGCATCAATTCTTCGGCGATCAGCCTTCTTTATGGTCCAGCTCTCACTTCCATACATCACTACTGGGAAAACCATAGCCTTAACTATACGGACCTTTCCCTAAATGTATCCAGACGCTAAACCTCTGTTGATGCAGCCTAGGATTTCATCACCTTTTTGTTGTTGGTGCATCACACTGTTGACTCCTGTTAAGCTTCTGGTCTACCTAGAAAATAAAATAACTCCAGGCAAACAAGAAGCAATTTCAGAGACTCGTGTGTGTTTTGAGGGACCCATCACACACAAACACAAACAAGCAGAGCTGAAAATTCCACACAGACTCCAAATGTGACCTGAAATGACCAGCTCCCTCTGGATATTCCAAACATCTGCATATTTTAGTCGCGCATTTCAGCGTTTAGGGATGCTTTAAGGAAATCATCAAGTCTTGCCAATGACTTGAAGGCAATGTCTAAAAATAACCCAAAGTTTCACAGAAACACCTTTGTGTGGGCATGTTTTGTTTTCGATTAAAAGAAAAAGCCTTGCGGCGTTCTAAATTGGGGGTGGTTGGGAAAACAAAAATCAAAGATATGGGGGGGGAATACAGGGTGTGGAGAGGATTGTATTCAAATGCCAATACAGTGGTACCTCAGGTTACATACGCTGCAGGTTACATACACTTCAGGTTACAGACTCTGCTAACCCAGAAATAGTACCTCGGGTTAAGTACTTTACCTCAGGATGAGAACAGAAATTGCGCGGCGGCAGCGGGAGGCCCTATTAGCTAAAGTGGTGCTTCAGGTTAAGAACAGTTTCCGGTTAAGAACGGACCTCCGGAACGAATTAAGTACGTAACCAGAAGTACCACTGTAGAAGACAGCTTCGGTTTTCTTTGCAAACTACTTTAGGCTCAGAGAATCTGCGCGGGGAATTCCTGCAGTGGCAAGGAAAGAAACCCTGCCTAATAAAGCTTCTCCAACCCGGTGCCCTCTAGATTTTGGGGGCTGCAATTCCCATCATCACCCCTGAGCATCGGCCATGTTGACTGGGGTTGCTGGGAACAGGAGGCCAATGTCATCCCCAAAGCAGACCGTCGCTTGCCAGTACAGCCCCCATCTAACTCCATCATAACTCTGCCATCCTTCAATGCAGGGATCATAGAACGGAGAACCTCTAGATGTTGTGGGGCTCCCATCATCATCCCTAACCATTGGCCCTGCTGGCTGGGGTTGATGGGGGTCAGATTCTGATAACATCCAGGGAACACTAGGATAGGGAAGGCTGGCTTAAGGTATGAAAGAATCATAGAGTCTTAGAAAGGACCCCAAGAGTCATCTATTCCACCCCCCTGAAATGCAGGAATCTCAGCTAAAATATCATTGTCAAAGGACTCCCACAAAGAAAAGGCGGGTGCAAGGTTGATCAATTCATCTTCCGTTTCCAAATCTGGAGCAATGTCGCCTGCAAATTCACCCACAACGGGACCACGCGAGACCAAGACTCAAATCGTTGTGCATTTGTACATTGGTTTTCGAACAGAATTTGTTCCGGAAGTCCGTTTGACTTCCGAAATGTTCGGAAATGAAGGTGCGGCTTCTGATTGGCTGCAGGAGCCACACCAGACGTTCGGCTTCCGAGTCAAAGTTCGCAAACCCGGAACACCTACTTCCGGCTTTGCAACGTTCGAGTTCCGAGTTGTCCGTGAACCAAGCTGTTCGGAAACCAAGGTACGACTGTAGATCACTTCCTATGCTAAAAGCACCATAGTCATGCTTGCCAGTTCAGTAAGAGTGGCTGGCGGAAACCCAGCCAGATGGGTAGGGCATAAATAATAAAATTATTATTTATTATTACAAGCGCGCCCATCTTTTTCCATCTAGATGGCCAAAGTCTTTTCACAGGAATTGTGGAATTCCCACTCTTCCTCCACAGGAGTTGTGATGTCACTTCCTGGGTGGAATTCCGTTTCCTGTTCCGGATAGCGCATGGCCAGTTCCTTCCCCTCTACGTCGTCCTGGGTCTCGGAGCCGCCATCTTCCTCCTTGGCAAGGCACATCTTCCCGGAAGGCACTTCCGAAACGGACCCCACGATCACCGTGTCAGCTCTCATGATGTATATTTTTTCTAGGTGGGGGGAGAGAAGCAGGAAACAGTATTACTTCCCCCTCCCTCAGTCACACACAAAGCATAGCTTCAGGTGGGGAAAACAGTTGGGGGCTTAAAACGTTCCTCACTTCATTTTTTAAAAAATGTTCTTTTTGCAAAAAATGGATATGCAGTAGTACCTTGGTTGTCGAACTTTTTTTTAAAATAGTTGTTATTAAGAATTTCAACGTAACAAATTATCAAAACATATCACCTTCATTCCCCCCCATTTTCCCCTCCTCTCTAAGAAAAACCCTCCCTTCCCCCCCCAGACTTCCCTCAGCTCCTCTCTCTGATTTTTCAACACATGTTATTCTCTGCATATTGTAAAATTGTAAAGACCCTTAAATTATCTGTCTATTATGTTAACAATCAATAAGGTTGTGTATGTTTATTCAAAACCTGCCAAGGAATCCAATGCATTTTGGGGGTTTTTAAAGTAGTTTGTAAAAAGTTCCCATTCTTCTTTAAAGTCACAGTTGTCCTTGTCTCGCAGTTTGTATGTCAATTTCGCCAATACAGTGGTAAAGTGAAGTAAAGGTAAAGGGGCCCCTGACCGTTAGGTCCAGTCGTGGCCGACTCTGGGGTCGCGGCGCTCATCTCGCTTTATTGGCTGAGGGAACCGGCGTACAGCTTCCGGGTCATGTGGCCAGCATGACTAAGCCGCTTCTGGCAAACCAGAACAGCGCACGGAAACGCCGTTTACCTTCCTACCGGAGCGGTACCTATTTATCTACTTGCACTTTGATGTGCTTTTCAACTGCTAAGTTGGCAGGGGCAGGGACCGAGCAACAGGAGCTCACCCCGTCGTGGGGATTTGAACCGCCGACCTTCTGATCGGCAAGTCCTAGGCTCTGTGGTTTAACCCACAGCGCCACCCGCGTCCCTTAATACAGTGGTACCTCGGGTTAAGAACTTAATTCGTTCTGGAGGTCCGTTCTTAACCTGAAACTGTTCTTAATCTGAAGCACCACTTTAGCTAATGGGGCCTCCTGCTGCTGCCGCACCGCTAGAGCCCGATTTCTGTTCTTATCCTGAAGCAAAGTTTTTAACCTGAAGCACTATTTCTGGGTTAGCAGAGTGTGTAACCTTAAGTGTATGTAACCCGAAGCGTATGTAACCTGAGGTACCACTGTACCTTGGTTGTCGAACTTAAACCATTCCGGGAGTCGACTCCCGGAACCGTTCGAAAACCAAGGTGCAGCTTCCGATTGGCTGCAGGAGCTTTCTGCACTCAATCGGAAGCTCTGGAAGCCATGTTGGCAGTTCGGCTTTCAAAAAAACATTTGCAAACCAGAACGCTTCCGGGTTTGTGGCGTTCGGGAACCGATTTGTTCAGGAGCCAAGCCGTTCGACAACCAAGGTACCACTGTGTTATACAACCCGTAATGGAGCACTCACTCCAACAGGAGACAGTGAGGGCCACCAAACTCAACGGCGGACTCACCGATGTGGTTACTCGTGTGGTTGTGCAGGGGGGGCTCCACAAATGCCCCTCCGTCCACCTGAAGCAGCTCAGCACCTTCGGGATCAAGGACAGGAGTGTTTTCCATTTCCAAGACGGAGACGATGTCAGGGGCTTCTGCGAGGGGTTCGGGATTCAGCTGGTCCCCCTCTTCTGATCCATGCTCTTCAGAGTCCGGCCCATCGATCCTCTCCTTGCAAAGACAGAAAACCAGGAGATCAGTGGGTGAATGGTCTATCCTGCACTGGAAGGCAAGCCATCTATTCTCACTGCCCAGTTCTCCCTCTTTGGCTTTCCCCACCGTCAAGATTTAGGCTGCAAAAAAGGTAAAGGGACCCCTGACCATTAGGTCAAGTCATGGCCGACTCTGGGGTTGTGGTGCTCATCTCGCTTTACTGGCCGAGGGAGCCGGAGTACAGCTTCTGGGTCATGTGGCCAGCTTGACTAAGCCGCTTCTGGCGAACCAGAGCAGCGCACAGAAATGCCATTTACCTTCCCGCTGGAGCGGTACCTATTTATCTACAGTGGTACCTCAGGTTACAGACACTTCAGGTTACAGACGCTTCAGGTTACAGACTCCGCTAACTCAGAAATATTACCTCAGGTTAAGAACTTTGCTTCAGGATGAGAACAGAAATCGAGCTCCAGCGACACGGTGGCAGCGGGAAGCCCCATTAGCTAAAGTGGTGCTTCAGGTTAAGAACAGTTTCAGGTTAAGAACAGACCTCCAGAACGAATTAAGTTCTTAACCTGAGGTACCACTGTACCGCTCATCACCTGTAACCAATAAAGTTGTGGCCTTTTTTAGCCCATTATCCTTAATAATTGTGTCAAGTGTCATTATTTCCACCTGGGGGGTGGGGCGGGAACTCACCGCACAATATAAATCACAAATAAAATGTAGTAAAATGTCACATTACAGCGGACACTCGGGTTGCGAACGTGATCTGTGCAGGATGCACATCCGCAATCCACAGCGCCGCGTCTGCACATGTGGGTTGCGATTCAGTGCTTTTGCGCATGCGCAAAGCACAATTTAGTGCTTCTGCGCATGCACTGAAATCTGTAAGTATCCTGTTCCGGTACTTCCGGGTTCGGCGCGGTGTACAACCCAAAATCGCGCAACCTGAAGCGTCTGTAACCTGAGGTATGACTGTACAAGTATCTTCACATTCCTGCCAGTGACTTTAAATTTTTACAGTGATCTTATAAACAAAGTAAGAATTTATTTTGGTCCTTTTCAAATACTTGATCTTCCTGGTTTCGGATCTTTTCAGTCAATTTTGCCATCTCCACAAAGTCCATCAGTTTCGCCTGCCATTCCTCTTTCCATGGCACTTCTTGCCCTCCCCTTTTCTTAGCTCCAGCGGTTCCTGAACAGTTTTTTAATAGCAACAGCTGGAAACAGAAAGCTTCATTTAACCCCTTGATATGCTGAGTTGCAAGGCAGGGGATCATACTTACTTCGCAAATCTTCGCCGGGTTAGAGGCTGCAAAAGAGAGAGAAAATGAGAGGAGGGATTAAATCTCTCACCATTCATGTTTCTGCATTAATTTCTGGAGACGGCAATCCCAAAACGTTTCCCTCTCCCTGCACAAACAAAGCATGTCACTCTTTAATTAGGAAAGGTCTCTGCCAAAGAAGATAATTGATGGCCTCGGGCTTTCAAAATCTTTTTAAAGAAGGAGAGATTGTTTTTTATTTATTTCATAAAATTTATATGCATTTATATTTCATGAAATGTGTACGTGATTGTAAAAAAACAAAACAAAAAAACAAGCCAAATCCCATCAGTGGTTTACAAATAGAATAAAAGCATGAAATTATCAGTTAAAAGCAGGTAAAAGCAACTATTCAAAATTAATTAAAATCAGTGGCAAGAAGATTAAAACACCTGCCAGCATTCTACGTGATACAGGCTTTCACCAAAACAAAATGTTCTTAGCAGATGATGCTTTTAGTGACATCAAGTAGAATCCATCACTGTACTCTTTTTGGCACCAGCCAAAAACATTACGATTTAGGCAAGCCTACCCGGACGTGGGTGGCGCTGTGGGTTAAACCACAGAGCCTAGGACTTGCCGATCAGAAGGTCGGTGGTTCGAATCACCATGACGGAGTGAGCTCCTGTTGCTCGGTCCCTGCTCCTGCCAACCTAGCAGTTTGAAAGCACAAAGTGCAACTAGATAAATAGGTACCGCTCCGGCGGGAAGGTAAACGGCGCTTCCGTGCGCTGCTCTGGTTCGCCAGAAGCGGCTTAGTCATGCTGGCCACACGACCCGGAAGCTGTACTCCGGCTCCCTTGGCCAATAAAGCGAGATGAGCACCGCAACCCCAGAGTCAGCCACAACTGAACCTAACGCTCAGGGTTCCTTTACCTTTACCCAGACAAGTAGAAGACTGATGTGTCCTTTAATCTGTTTTTAATTTATTGCTGTTTTTAATTTATTGCTGTAATTTAATCTGTTTTTAATTTATTCTTTAAAAAAACACCGTTTCAAGTAGTAGTATAATTTTTAGGAACTCTACAGATTAAAATATATGGATTAGGAAAACCCATAGAGGACGATTGTTGACGGCTCTGAGCTTAAACAGAGCCTCCGGACTCAGCACCCCCAGGTAGGGCCAGCGATGATCCTTGCCAGAAATCCTGGAGAGCAGCTGCCAGCCCGTGCAGGCAATACTGAGCTAGATGGACCTATGGCGTCCTATGTGCCTCCGATATTCATGCAAAGCAATGCATGATGGGCTACACTGAGCTCCTAGGACAGGGGGTATCTGAAAGCACGTGGAACATTATAAGCTGCATCCTGGTACCCAAAACAAAGGGAACTGTGCCACCTACTGTTGCAATGAAGTCATGACAAGAGCCCAACTTGACCAGAGTTCTTCCGTCATTTACTGAATTTGTGGGCAGGCAACATGAGCTCTTGTATCTCTAGTTACAGATAGATAAACCCAGATGCCAACTTTGCTGCCACATACACCCGGACAACACCATTACTGGCCCCAACAACATCACACATACCATCTCGGGACTATTTAATTGCTCATCGTCTAACATTGTATATGCCATCAAATGCCAACAGTGTCCTTCAGCTCTCTATATTGGACAAACAGGCCAAACCTTACGCCAAAGAATAAACGGACATAAATCGGACATCAAGAATCACAAGACAGAGAAACCAGTAGGAGAACACTTCAATCTCCCAGGACATTCTATACAAGATCTCAAAGTAGCTGTATTACTACAAAGGAATTTCAGAAATAGACTGGAAAGAGAAGCTGCTGAATTGCAACTCATTACCAAACTTAAAACCATGGAGAGACCTGGTGTGAACAAAGACACTGGATTCTTATCTCATTATACATGACAAAGCCATTTTTCACCTTCTCACCCCTTGCTTTTTCCTGTAAGACCTATTGCAGTCGTTAAGAGTCGTCAACAGGCTCATCACAGCTATCTGCCAATCACCCATTCCCACCACCCTTCTGAGTAATACCCCTCCCCACCTTCTCACTATATAGAAGGATCTGGCAACTTCTGTTTCAGTGTATCTGAAGAAGTGTGCATGCACACGAAAGCTCATACCAAGAACTAATTTAGTTGGTCTTTAAGGTGCTACTGGAAGGAAAAAAATTTTTTTTGTTTTGTTCTTGTATCTCTAAAGAGCTTTTGACATGGACGTTAGCTTCCCCTGGGATTTCAAAAGCCCAGCAATGGAAAACCTCAATAAATCTGCTTTTGGCTATGTCAGTCGGTCAGTTTTATTGCACATAGCCAAAGGCTGCCACAGTGTACACAGAATCATTCAACAATAGAAAAACAATATACTGGATTGATACAGAAAACTTAAAACATTTATATTATCAAGACATTACCTACTCTAAACAGAGCTATAAAAGTACCTTAATATACAGGTTAAAGCATTAAACAATAAAATTTATAGGCTAAAATTATCACATGGCCACTAATATATCAAAAAATAAAGTTAATTAATTCAATGTGCAATTATATTCGGAGTTTGGTGATAAAGGTAGAATATAGCTTGATGTAGGTAGGGTCAAATAAATTCATCTCCTTTACAGTTGGTGGCTATGTGGGCTATATAGTTAGCTCTAATTTTCCTAGCAGCAGTTGCAAAGAGTGCTACACGCCAGGTCACATACTTATCTGTGTTTGCGAGGAGATATAAAATCATGTCAGAGGGGTTCTGGCCAGGGGAATTTGTCGTTATAGGTGCTACAAATTGTTCTCTTGCTTCATTATATAAGGGGCAGCGCAAGATATAATGCATAAGGTCCTCTACTTCAGGACATCCCCTAATGCAAACACGTTTATTTGTTGGTATGCCTCTGTGTCTCCCATCTCTATAAGCAGCCTTTATTGTATTTAATCTTTTAGCTGTGTGGTATAAGAACTTATGGACTTTGGCCATTGCGGCAAAAATTACACGTAAACTGCATGTTTCGGGGGGGCGGGGTAGTGTTTGAAGGATCCAGGATCCAGAACACTTTTTTGAGATCTGGTGGGATTTTATTTCCTACGTTTCTGACTTGGATGCTCATCATGTCTCAGTTATAAATTGGAATGATTGTCGTTCTTTCTTTCCTATTTACTGGGTGTTTGGTTTGTGTATGGTATGACGTAATACCCTGTCAAGGGAGGTGGGTGGCGCTGTCATCTAAACCATAGAGCCTAGGACTTGCCGATCAGAAGGTCAGCAGTTCGAATCCCCATGACGGGGTGAGCTCCCGTTGCTCGGTCCCTGCTCCTGCCAACCTAGCAGTTCCAAAGAGCACATCAAAGTGCAAGTAGATAAATAGGTACCACTCCGGCGGGAAGGTAAACGGCGTTTCCGTGCACTGCTCTGGTTCGCCAGAAGCGGCTTGGTCATGCTGGCCACATGACCCAGAAGCTGTATGGCCGGCTCCCTCGGCCAATAAAGCAAGATGAGCGCTGCAACCCCAGAGTCGGCCACGACTGGACCCAATGGTCAGGGGTCCCTTTACCTTTACCTTTTAATACCCTGTCACTGCACATCTGGGTTGTTAACAATGTGATATGTTATTATATATATATATATCTTATAACAACCAGCACCTTGAAGATTGAGCATAGATTTCCTGCGGAAGAAGGTCAGCTCGCTCTTCGCTGCATGGGGGACGATCCACGCCTTGCAAAACCTCCTCCGCCAGAACATCACCAAGCCGGCAAACAGGACCAACACAGAAAGGAGGACAGCAACCAAGAGGGCGAAATCAGTCTCCCCTGAAAAGACACACAGAGGAATGGGCAAGGGATGAGAGGAAAGGGTGAGGAAGAAATATACAGTGGTACCTCGGGTTAAGAACTTAATTCTTTCTGGAGGTTCTTAACCTGAAACTGTTCTTAGCCTGAAACACCACTTTAGCTAATGGGGCCTCCAGCTGCTGCTGCACCGCCAGAGCACAATTTCTGTTCTCCTCCTGAAGCAAAGATCTTAATCCGAGGTACTATTTCTGGGTTAGCGGAGTCTGTAACCTGAAGCGTCTGTAACCCGAGGTACCACTGTATGTGGAAAGTGGTTTAAAGAAGGAACCACTGTAGAACTGAGTAACGTCTTGTGATCTGTTCATTTTGGAAAGCGCAGCAGAAGGAATTAATTTCTGCACTAATTATTATTATTATTATTATTATTATTATTATTATTATTATTATTATTTATACCCCACCCATCTGGATATAGATTTGGGGAATTTTTAGTTGAGGCAGTTGGCCGTTCCAGCCCCTTGACTCCTCTATGCTAGACTACTGTAATGCATTGTGGGCTGCCCTGGGAGACAGTCAGGAAAACTTTACTTGGTCCAGAATGCGGGCGCTAGGGTTTTTCCCGGGAGCCAGGGGATCAGATCAGATCACACTGATCTTTCTTGCCAACTGTTTTTAAATATTGTGTCTTTGAAATCACTGTGACTCGCCCTGGTACTTCTTCATGGGAAGGGTGACTGAGCAGTGCTTTTCTTGACCCAATGACTGGATCTCCTCGGTGCACAAGTTCAGTTTCTCGAAACACAAAAACACAGTTCTAAACAAAGTCACAGAAAAGAGAAAAGCAGCTGATCTCTGGGCCAGTTGCAAGAAATAGCAAGCAGGGAGTAGGAAGGAATGAGATAGGTTTTAGGTTATGTTATGCCTTTAAATAGGTTATGTTATATTCTGGATTATGTTATGTTTTATAGATTATGTCTGAATAGGATGAGAGTGTTGGAGATACGTGTAAATGTGTATGTGAACCCGGTCTTTGGGGGGGTGTTTGATTTTCGTTGTTGTGTATACTGTGTATATACGGACAATGACAATAAATTTATCTAAATCTAAATCTAAATTTTTGCAGTTTGCTTTCGGGAAAGAGTGGACAGTGCTTTGAAATCGCAGACCCCATCGGAACTTTAATTTTAAAGCTGCATTGTACCACCTTAAACGGGATTTCCCAGGATTCTTTGGTTGGAAGCCATGAATAATAATAATAATAATTTATTATTTATACCCCGCCCATCTGACTGGGTTTCCCCCAGCCACTCTGGGCGGCTTCCAGCAGAATCTTAAAATACAATGATTCATCAAATATTAAAAGCTTCCCTAAACAGGGCTGCCTTCAGATGTCTTCTAAAAGTCCAATACAGTGGTACCTCGGGTTAAGTACTTAATTCGTTCCGGAGGTCCGTTCTTAACCTGAAACTGTTCTTAACCTGAAGCACCACTTTAGCTAATGGGGCCTCCTGCTGCTGCCGCACCACCGGAGCATGATTTCTGTTCTCATCCTGAAGCAAAGTTCTTAACCTGAAGCACTATTTCTGGGTTAGCGGAGTCTGTAACCTGAAGCGTATGTAACCCGAGATACCACTGTAGTTGTTTACTTCTTTGACATCTGATGGGAGGGCGCCATGACAGCTTAAAGAGGTACGATGCAGCTTTAAATGTACAGTGCAGATGAAGCCTAACATTTGATTTGTCCCCGTACCTCCCTGCCAACCAACACCATTTGCAAACCTCTGTTTGGTTTCTTCACAGGCAAGATGTGGGTGGAGTTGAATCCGCCTCTGCCTTCGCTGATGGTTGTGCTGAGGACGTTGTCCGGCGAGGGGTCCAGGTGAATGGCAGTTGTGCCCTCCGGAGGCGTTGACTGCCCAGACGAGTTGTCCAGGCAGCGTTCGTCCTGCGTGGTTGCCCCTTTGCCCAGAGCGACCTTGTTTAACTTGGCACAGCTGGGGGTGGGTGAGAAGGAGGGAGAGAAAAAAAGGCCTTTTATCACATGTGGTGGACCTGTCCTAAGGTGAAGGACTTCTGGGAAATGATATATAATGAGATGAAAAACATGTTGACATATGCATTTATAAAGAAACCAGAAGCATTTTTACTGGGCATTGTAGGAAGTGATATAAACAGGAAAGAATGTAAGCTGTTTTTATCATAGCTGACAGATTTGAAAATAAGGGACCAGCAGCCTCGAAAATAAGGGATCAGCAGCCAAAAATAAGGGATTTTCCAAGCACAGGTATGTTCAACTTCTGAGCCCCTCCGAGCCAAAGGCAGAAAGCCCAGCCAGCAGCCAAATGAAGCCTCAAGCGGTGGTTCCCACAGCGCAGCAACCCGGCAAAGGGGATGCAGCAAGGAAAACCACCGTCATCTCTCCGCTGGGAAGCGCTGAGCAAAGGCGAGTCCCTAGGCAGCGCGGCCAATTTGATCAGCACAAGGCATACAAGCTCCACCCCCCAGCCGTTCTTAGACTCCTTATTGGGTGAGCAATGCAGCCAAGCAACACAGTTGGAGCCTCCCTCCTCCCTGGCCGGCAGGGAGGGAGGGAGAGGAGCTGCTTCCTTTGAAACCCAGGAAATTTAAGGGACATCATCAATAAGGGACAGCGCTGTGATAAGGGACTTTCCCGCCAAATAAGGGACGGTTGACAGCTATGGTTTTTATATGCAATGACGGCAGCAAGAATATTATTGGCACAAAAATGGAAGCAAGAAAAATTACCGACGAAAGAAGAATGGAGGATGAAATTAATGGACTATGCAGAATTAGATAAGCTAACAGGAAGGATTCGATATCTGTGGGACCAGAAATTCACAGAAGACTGGTGTAAATTTACAGACTATTTTAAAAGTAACTGGGATGATCAGACTACGTTTGTAGGTTTGCAAGAAGTTTTGTGAGGTGAATTATTGGAACTATTGCAAAAATGGATAAAGGGGAGGATGGTTAGTTAAGATAATTAAAGGCAATATGAATTTAAGAAATGCATAAGAAGTGGTCAAAACGGTGGATCATCAGAGGTGCTGATGGAAGTCGAAAAAAATAATAATGTATAAATGGTGAAGTTTTGTGGTATGTATTTATATGTTAAAATTAATAAAAAATATTATTATTTAAAAAAGGAATATTAGGTCTTGAATTGCCCAAGAAAGATGTAAAGGTATTTTCATATGCCACAACTGCTGCTCAAATTTTAATAGCCAAGAAGTGGAAAACACAAGAATTACCAACTGTGGAAGAATGGCAGATGAAGATGATGGACTTTATGGAGCTGGCTGACCTCACTGGAAGAATCCGTGACCAGAAAGAAGAGGAATATCAAGAAGATTGGAAGAAATTTAAAGACTATTTGAATAAATATTGTAACATTAAAAAATAGAAGTTACCTGAAAGTACTAAATAGACCTAGGATTAAATTAGGATTTAATTAAATAAATGAGACTTAGAATGTTAAGAAAAGTTAAGAAATTTGACTATAATTGGAATATTGTTTTTGAATAATGATATTGGAAAACTGCTACATTCAGTTACAAGGAAATTCAGATGGGAGGGACTAGAGGAAGTCAAGCAATACGTTTATGAGGTTGGAAGTTTCATTAATTAATTAATTTGTATTGTTTATGTGTTTGTTGTTATATCTTTTGTTGTTACTCGGTTTATTTGTTTTATTTCTTTTTTATTTTTGTTTCATTTCTTTTACAGTATGTGTTATATTTGTATGAAACTCAATAAATATTATTGTGGAAAAAAGAGAAAAAAAACTCAATACAACAAGAGAAGTGTTACAAACGACTCTGTAAGGTAGTCCACTGGGTTTTAGTTTTTATCCGCAGGATAGGACCCTGTATAACAGGCACCCCCAAACTCAGCCTTCCAGCTGTTTTGGCACTACAACTCCCATCATCCCTGACCACTGTTAGCTAGGGATGATGGGAGTTGTAGTCCCAAAACAGCTGGAGGGCCAAGTTTGGGGATGCCTGCTCTCTAAGTACACACTAGATACAGTATTGCAGAGGAAGTTATCACTCACTCGGTGCGAGGCTTGCAGATTTGGGTGCTGGAATCTTCATCAGAGAAAGTACCCGAAGGGCATTCTTCACAGATGGTATCTGTGTCAGGGGTGCCTGATGAAAATAATGATAAAAGACTACTGTAATTTAGGGATGCGTGTGGCACTGTGGGTTAAACCACAGAGCCTAGGACTTGCCGATCAGAAGGTCAGCGGTTCGAATCCCTGCAACGGGGTGAGCTCCTGTTGCTCGGTCCCTGCTCCTGCCCACCTAGCAGTTCAAAAGCACGTCAAGGTGCAAGTAGATAAATAGGTGGCAGGATCTCGCCTGCCGCCCAATGGCAGAACACGTTTCCCCCCGAAGTAAAATCCTGACAGGGTCTCAATTTCTTTACAATATGATAATCTTTATTGTCTCATACAGAACAACGAAACTGAAAAAATCTACATCAGACATTCAAAAACCAACAAACCTGCTATCCCAGCTATCCCAGCCTGGTTAACCCCCTAAAAGCTCTGATACCCCATAATCAAATACTCCCACAGAGACTACCTTATACTGCGTTTAAAACCAAAATCGCATTTGGATAAAAACTGTTTCTCAGGCGGCTAGTCCTGGTCTTTATAAACCTATACCTTCTTCCAGAAGGCAGAAGCTGAAAGAGATCATTTCCAGGGTGCGCACTATCCTGCACTATCTCTGCAGCTTTCTTATGACACCTGGAAGCACAGATTTGATCCAAGGTGGGAAGAGTGCACCCAATTATTCTCTCCACCGTCTTTACAACCCTGGACATCATTGTTTTTCCCCTGACCATGCAGCTCCCAAACCACACACACAGACCATCAGTTAATACACTCTCAACAGTACAATACATTCTCAACAGTACCTACCTTTGGTCTTGACCCCAGAGCCTGGCTTGCAAGTGGTCAGCGGGACGCAGGTAATACAGGTGCCCGTCGACGGCTCCTTACAGTACCATCCAGGCTGGCATTGGCACTCCCGGTTGGTATGGTTGGTGCAAGGACGTTTTTCTACTAGGTGGCGGTCTGTTGGAGAGGACCCAAACAGATGCTGTTTTAGTCCACAACGCCCCTGCAAGGTAGGTTAGGCTGAGAGGTAGCAACTGAACGAGGCCTGCCCAGCGAGCTTTGTGGCTGAATGGGGATTTGGACCCAGATTCTAGATCAGGGTGGTCTGACCTCAGGAAAAACTTTCTAGGCATCAGAAAAAAAAATAACCTATCTGACAGTAAGAGCTGTCCGACCATGGAACGGTCCCTCTCTGGAGGTTGTGGACTCTCCTTCCTTGGAGGTTTTTAAACAGAGGTTAGATGGTGCTGGAGGAGACTCTTGAGAGTCCCATGGACTGCAAGAAGATCAAACCAATCCATTCTGAAGGAAATCAGCCCTGAGTGCTCACTGGAAGGACAGATCCTGAAGCTGAGGCTCCAATACTTTGGCCACCTCATGAGAAGAGAAGACTCCCTGGAAAAGACCCTGATGTTGGGAAAGATGGAGGGCACAAGGAGAAGGGGACGACAGAGGATGACGAGATAGTTGGACAGTGTTCTCGAAGCTACCAGCATGAGTTTGACCAAACTGCGGGAGGCAGTGGAAGACAGGAGTGCCTGGCGTGCTCTGGTCCATGGGGTCACGAAGAGTCGGACACGACTAAACGACTAAACAACAACAACAAGATGGCCATCTGTCAGAGATACTTTAGCTGAGATTCCTGCATTGCAGAGGGGTTCGACTAGATGGTCCTTAGGGTCTCTTCCAACTCTACAGTCATTACAACTCTACAGTCACTACAGTCTACAGCTTACGCGCAGGGGTCGGGGTCCCTCCCCCCCCCCGTGGGGGGGCAGCACCCTGTTGCAACAGTTGAATAAAGATCTGGCTTACTAGCTGCTTTGCTTCTCAATATTCTCTGGTTGGCCTCTGTTGTTTTCTCTTACCGATAGAGAACCTACTTAAGGACTCTATATGGGCTCTTAAAGGTAAAGGTAAAGGGACCCCTGACCATTAGGTTCAGTTGCGGACAACTCTGGGGTTGCGGCGCTCATCTCGCTTTATTGGCCGAGGGAACCGGCATACAACTTCCGGGTCACGTGGCCAGCATGACTAAGCCACTTCTGACGAACCAGAGCAGCACACGGAAATGCTGTTTACCTTCCCGCCGGAGCGGTACCTATTTATCTACTTGCACTTTGACGTGCTTTCGAAGTGCTAGGTTGGCAGGAACTGGGACCGAGCAACGGGAGCTCACCCTGTCGTGGGGATTCGAACCGCCGACCTTCTGGTTTAACTCACAGCACCACCCGCGTCTTATGGGGCTCTTAGGTACCCCATAAGGGAAAGGGAGCAGTATTTTTCTTATAACATGCTGAAGTCTTTACCACGGACTCTGACACTTGAGGAACTGGGCTGGTGCAGGAAGAGGCGAGCCCAGGCGCCAGTCGAAAAGGCAGTGTGCTGCAAAGGGCAACGGGTGCCAGGGGGCAAATACCTGGCAGGCACTGCTTACAAGCCTCGCAACGGGGCGTGACGTGCGCGTCGTTCAGGTAGTGGTCGGCTCGGCACAGGTTCTTTTTGCAGTCCGTGAGATTCGCAGGGCAAGTCACAGTCTGGGTGTATCCTAAAAATAAAATTAAAATGGAGAGGAGGCCACTCTTAACCCAGTCCCAGGGCCTTGCAGATCCCACTGTCGTAAGATCATAGGCTTGGAGAGGACTCTTTAGTTTTCGCCAAACGTGGCTTTCTGCCCATTTAAAATTTAGTTTATTGTCTTGTGAGGATGATGTTGCGGTAAGACAGGCCAGCTGCCTGTTAAAGCCCCTGGTGAATACATCTCTGTTGGCACATATTTTTGATCAGAATACAGTGGTACCTCAGGTTACGAACTTAATTTGTTCTGGAGGTCCGTTCTTAATCTGAAACTGTTCTTAACCTGAGGTACCACTTTAGCTAATGGGGCCTCCCGCTGCCGGCGTGTGATTTCTGTTCTCATCCTGAGGTAAAGTTCTTAACCCGAGGTACTACTTCCAGGTTAGTTGAGTCTGTAACCCAAAGTGTTTGTGACTCGAGGTGTTTGCAAGCCGAGGTGCCACTGTAAAAGGAGAGGTTTTTAATTAAAAGTTTGCTTCCCGTGCAGCAAGTTTCAAAACTGTAGTTCCTGAGAGATGCAGGATCCTGAACTTTATTATCCCATGGGGGGGGGGCTCCTTTAAAAGTTGATGACACCCAGCTCTACCTCTCTTTTAAATCATAACCAGTGAAGGCAGTGAAGTTCCTGTGTGAGTGTCTGGAGGGGGTTGGAGGATGGATGGCGGCCAACAGATTGAGGTTGAATCCTGACAAGACAGAAGTACTGTTTTGGGAGGACAGGGGGCGGGCGGGTGTGGGGGACTCCCTGGTCCTGAATGGGGTAAGTGTGCCCCTGAAGGACCAGGTGCGCAGCCTGGGAGTCATTCTGGACTCACAGCTGTCCATGGAGGCGCAGGTTAATTCTGTGTCCAGGGCGGCTGTCTACCAGCTCCATCTGGTACGCAGGCTGAGACCCTACCTGCCTGCAGACTGTCTTGCCAGAGTGGGACATGCTCTAGTTATCTCCTGCTTGGACTACTGCAATGCGCGCTACATGGGGCTACCTTTGAAGGTGACCCGGAAACTGCAATTAATCCAGAACGCGGCAGCTAGACTGGTGACTGGGAGTGGCTGCCGGGACCACATAACACCGGTCCTGAGAGATCTGCATTGGCTCCCAGTACGTTTCCGAGCACAATTCAAAGTGTTGGTGCTGACCTTTAAAGCCCTAAACGGCATCGGTCCTGTATACCTGAAGGAGCGTCTCCATATCCATCGTTCAGCCCGGACACTGAGGTCCAGCGCTGAGGGCCTTCTGGCAGTTCCCTCATTGTGAGGTTACAAGGAACCAGGCAGAGGGCCTTCTCGGTAGTGGCGCCTGCCCTGTGGAACGCCCTCCCTTCAGATGTGAAGGAAATAAGCAGCTATCTTATCTTTAAAAGACATCTGAAGGCAGCCCTGTTTAGGGAAGTTTTTAATATTTAATGCTGTATTGTTTTGAACACTCGATTGGAAGCCGCCCAGAGTGGCTGGGGAAACTCAGCCAGATGGGCGGGGTATAAATAATAAATTATTATTATTATTATTATTATTATTATTATTATTATTATTATTATTATTCCCTCCCTCCACCGAGGGGGGGAGCATTAGGTCCTGCAAAGCCTGTACCTGCTGCTTGCAGTGGCCTAGCCCAAGCCGAAACTGACCAACTGCAGAAAAAACAAAGCCTTCAAAGGGGTCCTGACCGGATTATACATCTCTATTTCAGCACCCAGGACTGGAAGGGGAACACCCTTCTATTTAACGCCAGCCCCTGACAGCGCGCCGTTCATACCCAAAAGAAGAAAGAACCGTCAGAAGGAGAAAATGTCAGAAATTTCCTCTAGAAAGACAGTAAAAATACCCCCCACCCACAGAGTTCTCTTAAGTTCCTCGAGGGGAGTTTTGGGGTTTGGCTTCCAAGGCCGCAGAGTTTGCAAACTTTGGTGAGTCACCCAGCTCACCTCAGACAGCCCCCCAAAAGCACCATATTTCCGGAGGGAGGGAAGCTCCCCCTTCTGGCGTGACAGACCACATCTCTCTGGTTTTTATGAAGAAACCACAACTAAGACTGCTCGCGTCGGTTTCCGAGAGTTCAATAACTAAAGCACAGCAAAATCTCCTTGCCCACATCTGCACACCCGACCACTTCGATCCGCGGATCTGGCCCTGTTACAGCTGCTGCATAGCAGTTCCTCCCACATTTGCAAGAACTGCATCTTTTAGTGTGGCAGAAGCAGCACTTTGGAACTCCCTGCCACATGACATCAGGCATCTGTCTTCGCTGTGCTTTTCTCGGCGCCTGCTAAAAACATCCTTGTTCAGATGAGCGTGCCCAGATGTTTAGAACGCGTGTTTTTAATTCATTGCTGGTTTTAATTCCGCCCTCCCAGCGATCTAATTACTTCTGCTAATCATCTTACTGCTTTATTCTTTTTGTCAGCCACCTGGAGGTTCTCTACAACCAAGCGGTATGTAAGTTTTATGAAATAAATCTGAGAGAATAAATAAGGAGGAATAATGATATTTAAACTCATTTCCTATGTTGCACTTTTACAGTGTTATGAGCTCACCTGGGAACAGGTGCTGGGAGGGGGGTAGAAAGCCAGTCAGCAAAGGGTTAAGGACCTCGGGCCAGAGAGACATGCGTGGCCCTCCAGAATTCTCTCCCTGGCCCTCAGAAGTCTCCGCAGGCCACACCCTCTTCTATCCAGGCCACACCCTCTCATTGATCCTGCTTCCTGCCCCAATAGATTTTGCCAGACTGGAATGTGCCCTTTGCAGATCCCCTTAAACTCTATGATTCCAGAGGTACTGACCTGAGGGGCACTGGTAGCAGCACTGTAGGGGTTCTTTGTTGGACCCGATGACCAGCCCCAAGCAAGGCAAATGACCCGATCCCTAGAAAGGCAGAAAGACAAAAGCCATAATTAAAAGATGAGGGGCTGCATGTTTCTCCTGCGTTGAGCAGGGCGGAGTCTGTGTTTCTAAATACATCCAAAAGAATGCACAAGACATTGAAATATGGTGGAACTCTCCACATAATGACCAGGACTTGAGTGTTGTTTCTCAAAAGAAAGGGGAAATAGTTTCAGGCGCGGTTTCAGGAGGGGGAGATGACTGGTGGTTTTGTCGTGGTTTCTATTTTGATTCCATTTGAGGCCTTAAAAAGAATGAGGGGGGGCCAAAACAGCTTATAGAACTCCCTGCCACAAGATCTGGCAAAACCCACGTGCTTTAGAAAGGGTCAGACAAATTCATTAGCCCCTAAGAAAAGCCTGGTTGCTGGATCAGGCCAGACAGTGACCCCTCTAGTCCAGCATCCTGTTCCCCTCAGGGCTCATTCCTGACCATCAGCTCTGTTTGCTAGCGCTGATGGAATTTGCAGTTCAGCAACATCTTGCGGGCCAAAGGTTCCCCACTCTATCATGTCACTCGCCTTTTCTCTAAACTAAAAAGCCGCAGACCCTGCAAACTTTCCTTGCAGGGAACAAAAGGAACATTCTGGAACCGGCGTAAACAGAAAGGCGTGCAAAGCCTTAGTCACAAACTCGTGCAGTGTGCAGCAGCTTTTACTCTCAGGGAAGCAAGCGTAGGATTTCAGCCACCGTGAGGCATCTATTTCTTTTTTAACCCAAAATTATTTTATTAAACTTCAAGAAATTCCACATACAATTCCAATACATATTTTTAAAAATTCCTTTTGTATTATTGACTTCCCACCCCATTTTCCAGGATGCTTTTCTTATCGCATCCTGTCTTCTCCACTCATTTTACATCATAACAACACAATAGTCTCTCATTCTTTCTGCTGCTCATAATTCAAATCCTGCTCGCCGATTCTTCAAACCGTAATACTCCGTGAAGCATTAATTTCTGCGACGTCTCGTCTCTTTCTGAGGCCCTCAGAGAGCCCCGATTCTGGCTCATCCGTAAGAGAAAAGGTAGGACGTTTCTCTAGATTCGTCTCTGAATTAAAGACGCTGAGTTTGATTTTTCTGGATGACTGGAAAAGTTGAGACTTGAGTCGAAACGAGACATACTATCAAGAGATGAAAGGGGTTGGTAGCAACAGACGTGACATTTCAATCCCTCAAAAAAAAAATTTGAGGTCAGTTTGACAGAGACTGTAAAATAATGACACAATTGTAGACATATGTGTGCTTCTTGAAGACTTGGGCAAGTTTATCTGCTTCTCTGCTGTTCCTCAGAACCAAAGAAGAGTCTGGCTGTCAGATCAGACTGACACATAGCTGTCAACTTACAGATTTGAAAATAAGGGACCAGCAGCCTCGAAAATAAGGGATCAGCAGCCAAAATAAGGGATTTTAGTCAACCAGCAGCCAAACGAAGCCTCAAGTGGTGGTTCCCATAGCGCAGCAACCCGGCAAAGGGGATGCAGCAAGGAAAACCACCGTCACCTCTCCGCTGGGAAGCGCTGAGCAAAGGCGAGTCCCCGGGCAACGCGGCCAATTTGATCGGCACAAGGCATGCAAGCTCCACCACCCAGTCGTTCTTAGACTCCTTATTGGGTGAGCAACACAGCCAAGCAACACAGTTGGAGCCTCCCTCCTCCCTGGCCGGCAGGGAGGGAGGGAGAGGAGCTGCTTCCTTTGAAACCCGGGAAATTTAAGGGACATCATCAATAAGGGACAGCAGCGGGACATGGCGCTGGGATAAGGGACTGTCCCGCCAAATAAGGGATGCTTGACAGCTATGGACTGACAACAGCCCTTCAAGTCAAGCAAAGGTGCCAACTAGATTGTCTGGCTGCCTCGCCTCAAAAGGGATATTGCTGAGTTGGAAAAGGATCAAAATTGTCGAGGAGGGATGGAGCAATTCCCCTATGAAGAAAACTTGCAGCGCTCAGGCCTTTTTAGTTCAGAACAGTTTGTTTCCCCAGCTTGGGTCCCCAGCTGTTTTTGGACTACAACTCCCATCATCCCTAGTTAACAGGACCGGTGGTCAGGGATGATGGGAATTGTAGTCCAAAAACAGTCGGAGACCCGAGTTTGAGAAACCCTGGTTTAGAGAAAGGGCAAGAAAGAGGTGATATGATAGGCAGGAGATCCCCGCCACCAATGTGGACTGTTATAAATTGATGTTGTTGTTTAGTCGTTTAGTCGTGTCCGACTCTTCGTGACCCCATGGACCAGAGCACGCCAGGCACTCCTGTCTTCCACTGCCTCCTGCAGTTTGGTCAGACTCATGTTTGTAGCTTCGAGAACACTGTCCAACCATCTTGTCCTCTGTCGTCCCCTTCTCCTTGTGCCCTCCATCTTTCCCAGCATCAGGGTCTTTTCAAGGGAGTCTTCTCTTCTCATGAGGTGGCCAAAGTCTTGGAGCCTCAGCTTCAGGATCTGTCCTTCCAGTGAGCACTCAGGGCTGATTTCCTTCAGAATGGAGAGGTTTGATCTTCTTGCTGTCCATGGGGCTCTCAAGAGTCTCCTCCAGCACCATAATTCAAAAGCATAGGATTAGGCAAATTCATGGAGGCGGCGAGGGCTATTGAGGGATCCAGGATGTTTCTGCTCTGCCTCCGCAAACGGGAATGTTGTAAACAAAAATCTGCCCTTTTTTCCCTTATGGAGTATCCAAGAGCCTATATAGAGTCCTTATGTAGGTTCCCTATTGGTAGGAGAAAATAACAGAGGCCAACCAGAGAATATTGAGAAGCAAAGCAGCTAGTAAACCTAATCTTTATTGATCTGTTGCAATAGGCTCCTCACTCACCACACGCAGGAGGGAGGAGGGACCCAGAACAATGGTGTGCAAGCCCTTATATAGACTTTTGAAACTGCCACCCTGTAGATCAAGACCACCCCCAGAAACATCATACATACATCACAGAAAGGGTGGTCTACAGCAGAAATCTGAGTGCTTTGTTTACCTCCTGTCTGCCAGGTTACCTGTTTAATGGTCACTTGATTGGATTGCCTGGGGAGCCTGGCCAGTCTTTTGTAATGATAAATACTTAGTTCCTGGGCCAGGTCACAGGCTCACACCCTATTCATATCTTAAATGTGCCCTTAAGACAGGATTTGTGAGGAAAGAGACAATGGGGAGGTTTCCCACTTTGACCATGCAGAGAAATAATTGAGATCAGTTTGGGAATCAAAAATGGTTTCAGGTCGGTTTTCCTGTGCTGATCTATTTACGTGCTTAGTTGGTACATTTATGAACATTTAACATATATCTAAGACCTCAAAATTCCTATCACAGGAGGCAGCAATGCTTCTGAAGACCAGTTGCTGGAAACCACAGAAAAGGAGAACTGCTTTTGTGCTTGGATCCTGCTTGCGGGTTTTCCACAGGCATCTGGTTTGCCACTAGGAAAACAGGAAGCTGGACTAGGTGGGTCCTGATCCAGCAGGCTCTACTTATGCACTTATGTTCTCTGTGGGAAAACAGCAAGTAGGACTTGAGGACCGCTATGCTCTCCCCGTTTGCAACTATCAATAACTGGTATTCCAGGTCAGGCTGCTGGTCCACCCTGCGGAGATTTGGTTGTCAAATCGGACAGCTCTTCCTGCCATCAGGTGGTGTTTTCTGCATGGCTTTGATGTCTGAGAGAAACCCTCTTCTAACCCAGGGCTATGTTCCCTCCAGAGAAGCCTCCCAGGGGCCACATGACAGCGGTGGGTGTGGCAAGACATTCGTCGTTTTATAATAATACCGTGGTTACGGGTGGCGCTGTGGGTAACGGGTGGCGCTGTGGGTAAAAGCCTCAGTGCCTAGGACTTGCCGATCGAAAGGTCGGCGGTTGGAATCCCCGCGGCGGGGTGCGCTCCCGTCACTCGGTCCCAGCGCCTGCCAACCTAGCAATTCGAAAGCACCCCCGGGTGCAAGTAGATAAATAGGGACCGCTTACCAGCGGGAAGGTAAACGGCGTTCCGTGTGCTGCGCTGGCTTGCCGGATGCAGCTTGTCACGCTGGCCACGTGACCCGGAAGTGTCTGCGGACAGCGCTGGCTCCCGGCCTCTAGAGTGAGATGAGCGCACAACCCTAGAGTCTGTCAAGACTCGCCCGTACGGGCAGGGGTACCTTTACCTTTACCTTTACCTCGGGTTAAGTACTTAATTCATTCTGGAGGTCCGTTCTTAACCTGAAACTGTTCTTAGCCTGAAGCACCACTTTAGCTAATGGGGACTCCAGCTGCCGCCACACCGCCAGAGCACGATTTCTGTTCTCAGCCTTAAGCAAAGTTCTTAACCCGAGGTACTATTTCTGGGTTAGCGGAGTCTGTAACCTGAAGCGTCTATAACCTGAGGTACCACTGTAATTTATTACTTATACCCCGCCCATCTGGCTGGGTTTCCCCAGCCACTCTGGGCGGCTCCCAACAGAATATTAAAAGCACGATAAAACATCAAACATTAAAAACTTCCCTAAACAGGATTGTCATCGGATGTCTTCTAAAAGTCAGGTAGTTGCTTATTTCCTTGACATCTGACGGGAGGGCGTTTCACAGGGCGGGCGCTACCACCAAGAAGGCCCTCTGCCTGGTTCCCTGCAACCTCACTTCTCGCAGTGAGGAAACCGCCAGAAGGCCCTTGGAGCTGGACCTCAGTGTCCGTGCTGGATGATGGAGGTGGAGATGCTCCTTCAGGTATACTGGGCCGAGGCCGTTTAGGGCTTTCAAGGTCAGCACCAACGATTTGAATTTTGCTCAGAAACGTACTGGGAGCCAATGTAGGTCTTTCAGGACCGGTGTTATGTGGTCTCGGCGGCCGCTCCCAGTCGCCAGTTTTCCCTCCTCCATCCATCCCTGCACACATCAAGGCTTGTAAAATCTCCAGGGGAAATGTTTAGTGGTTGGTGGTGGGCCAGATTTGGGCTCTTGGTCCTTCCGCGAAGAGGCCAGGGATCAAACTGGGAAATCTTCCGCATGCCGAGCTCATGGCCTCTCACCAAGCCACGGGTCTTCCCGTCTGCTGGGGCTCTGCGGGACTTTTCTGCGCTCTTTTTACCTCCTCATTTCAAGAGCTACGAATGAGGCTACCTCGGTTCAGTTTTGACCTGGTGTTTACAGTCAACAAGTGTTTTTATTAATTAGGCATGATCTGCATTTGAACACACAGCTGGTTATTAGCTCTATTAATAGCTCTGCCTGTGCATCGGCTGGTGGCAAAAAAAAAATTGAGCAATACCCACCCACTTGTTCCTTGATGTTTCCTGTTAAGGCAAGGGTGGGAAGTCCGAGGGGTTTCCATCTGGGCCATTTTGGGGAAACCACTGCATAAATTCAGATGCAGAGTGTTTGAATGTACAAAATATAGAGTTGGAAGGGACTCTGAAGATCTTCTAGTCCGACCCCCTGCAATGCAGGACTATATAGCTGTTCTTTTACAAGCTTTATAAACCCCAGTAAGATTGACTCCTTGCCTTTTTCACTAGAGATATGTGAGCCAAGCAAGAGAACTTGGGAGATCCATTACTGTTCCTAGATCAGTGGGAGGAAGCAGCTGGGAAGCAGATTCTGGCTAAACACCAGACCATCTGGTAATTCCGAAGACGCAGGATATCCACCCTGAAGCGTTTGATGCTAAGAACGGGGACTCGTGGAGAGTTGCAACAGGCAGCTCTCACTAAAGAGGGAGTTGCCTGTCGCAACTCTGTACAAGTCCCTGTTCTGGGCATCGATGGGAAGGATTTGCGGGTTTAGCCAGTGGACCAAAACGAAGCATGCATCTGTTATCGTAAGCTTGGAGGTGTGTGTGCTTTTCTGTAGTTCTCCCAGAAAGCACTATTCAATAACAAGAGGGTGGGGTGGGGTGGGGAGGGCTCACCTCTGCATCCCATCCCCTCATGGACCCAATCCAGTCCAGTCTCCTCCCGAAACAGCTGGATTCCCTCATGCTCACTGCAGTCTGGAGTCGCCGCATGTGGTTAAGCAGGGTGCTGCAGTCAGAGAGGAACGGGGCTGAATTGACCGGGGTCTCGACTTGCTGGCTGTTGCCTGCAACCTTGGCACTGTCACCACCACACTCCAGCCAGCTGAACTATCCAACCTCTAGCGCTCCAGGGTTGCAGGCAGGGCTAGGTTGAACCTGGGGCCATCTGCGTGCAAGGAAAGTGCTCTGCCACCACACTGCAGCATTTCCTCAAAAGGACAAGCAAGATTCTAGTCCTCGTGGTTGCAAAGAAAGGGTTGGTACAATCGGAATGCGAAGGGATGCAGGTGATGCTGTGGGTTAAACCACAGAGCCTAGGACTTGCCAATCAGAAGGTCGCAGTTCGAATCCCCGTGACGGGGTGAGGTCCCGTTGCTCGGTCCCTGCTCCTGCCAACCTAGCAGTTCGAAAGCACGTCAAAGTGCAAGTAGATAAATAGGTACCACTCCGGCGGGAAGGTAAACGGCGTTTCCGTGCGCTGCTCTGGTTTGCCAGAAGCGGCTTAGTCCTGCTGGCCACATGACTCGGAAGCTGTATGCCGGCTCCCTCGGCCTATAGAACGAGATGAGCGCCACAACCCCAGAATCGGCCACGACTGGACCTAATGGTCAGGGGTCCCTTTACCTTTACCTTTACAATCGGAATACAGGAAGCTGCCTTATTCTGAGTCAGGTCATTGGCCTACACTGGCTGGCAGGGGGGTTGTTCCCAGCCTTACCTGGTGATGCTGCCATTGGGGGTGGGGTAAAACGTGGGGCCTTCTGCACACAATGTAGATCAGGGGTCAGCAAACTTTTTCAGCAGGGGCCGGTCTACTGTCCCTCAGACCTTGTGGGGGGCCGGACTATATTTTTTTGGGAGGGGGAAACGAACAAATTCCCATGCCCCACAAATAACCCAGAGATGCATTTTAAATACAGTGGTACCTTGGGTTAAGTATTTAATTCGTTCTGGAGGTCTGTTCTTAACCTGAAACTGTTCTTAACCTGAAGCACCACTTTAGCTAATGGGGCCTCCTGCTGCTGCCGCGCCGCCAGAGCACGATTTCTGTTCTCAACCTGAAGCAAAGTTCTTAACCTGAGGTAATATTTCTGGGTTAGCGGAGTCTGTAACCTGAAGCGTATGTAACCTGTAGCGTATGTAACCCGAGGTACCACTGTAAAAGCACACATTCTCCCCAAGTAAAAATACCAGGCAGGCCCCACAAATAACCCAGAGATGCATTTTAAATAAAAGGACACATTCGACTCATGTAAAAACACGCTGATTCCTGGACCGTCAGCGGCCCGGATTTAGAAGGCGATTGGGTCAGATCCGGCCCCTGGGCCTTAGTTTGCCTACCCATGATGTAGATGCTCTCCCATTTGAACTGCAGCCCTTTCTCAGCTCTAAACTGCTGTGTCAAAGGTAGCTGGAGGGTTATTGCACATTTCTCAGATGTGGTCGGGTGGTTTTTGCAAAGAGCGTGGTTGGGGTGGGGACTGGGGAAAGCCGATTCAGAAAAGTGAGGGGTGCAGTTTTCTGCCTGCCGGCCAAGTCAATTCCCAAATGAGGACAGGAGTTGTTTTCACCCCGCCGGTTTCCTGGTCTCGCCACTCATCTCTTGCAAACTGAAATTTTCTGAATCAGCCTTCTGGTTTCAGTGGCCTCAGAAAAATATTAGTGAATGAGTCATTTTCGGGCTGGCTTAGCCAGTAAGGGAGCCAAAGATGGCCGGGTTTCCTGCCTCCAGGAGAAAGAGCTGCTGGGTTGCACAAGATCCACAGCAACAGCTGCACGTGCAAGGTTTTGCTGTTATGCATACATGCCAGGAGGCGGACGGACACCGGCCCTTTCCCCGCCACATTAAAGCGCTCGCTTGCAGCTCCGTCCGCAGCAAAACCGCAAGAGGCAGTGCGGCGTAGTGGTTAGGGTGCAAGCGTGCTAGGACGTGGGAGAGACCTAGGTTCAAATCCGCCATTCAGTCCTGAAGCTCACTGGGGTGACCTTGGGGCTGTGATAGGAATTTTGAGGTCTTAGATATATGTTAAATGTTCATAAGTGTACCAACCAAGCACGTACATAGATCAGCACAGGAAGACCGACTGGAACCATTTTGATTCCCAAACTGACCAAATGTTTTCTCTGCAAGGTCAAAGAAAAATGGAAACGCCTCCCCATTGTCTTTTCCTTCACAAATCCTGTCTTAAGGGTATGTCTGTGTTTGAATAGGGTGTGAGCCTGTGACATGGCCCAGGAACTAAGTATTTATCATTACAAAAGACTGGCCAGGCTCCCCAGGCAATCCAATCAAGTAATCTGCCAGACAGGAGATAAACAAGGACAGGAGAAAAACAACATTCAAATTTCTGTTTTAAGACCGCCTTTTTTGTGATGTAGGTATGATGTATCTGAGGGGTGGTTTTAGGTTACACCCCTTCTGTGATGTATGTATGATGTTTCTGGGGGTGGTTTTGATCTACAGGGTGGCAATTTCAAAAGTCTTTACAAGGCCTCGCACGCCATTTTTCTAGGTTCCTCCTCCTCTCCTGCCTGTGAGGGGAGCACCCTGTTGCAACAGAGCAATAAAGATCAAGCTTACCAGCTGCTCTGCTTCTCAATATTCTCTGGCTGGCCTCTGTTATTCTCTCCTACCAATAGGGAAGCTATGTAAGGACTCTATAGGGGCTCTTGGATGCCCCATAAGGGAAAAGGGCAATTTTTGTTTACAACAGGGCCAGACACTGCCTCTCTCAGCTTAGCCTACTTTGCAGGGTTGTTGTGTTGGGATTAAGTGAGGAGCATGTGCAGGGGGACAGCGTACCCCACCTTGAGCAATTTGGAGGGATAGAAATGGAATTAAAAAAATAAAGCAATGTTCGAATAGCCCCGGGGGTGTGCAGTACGAAAAGGTGGGGAACCTCAGGTTCAGAGGTCTCTCCACCCCCCCCCCCCAGTTTTCTATGTGGGCCTTGGAACTCCCATCGCCCAGGCCATGCCCTCCTCTGGCCTTTCTCCACACACCCTCCATGAATGCTCTCCCATGTCCTTGAATTGTGATTATGCCTCTTGCTTGCCCGAAGTTTACTTGGAGGGTTCAGCAGGACAGCATCTGCTGAGATAAATCCTTGAACTGTAACAGCAACAACAACATTTACCGTATGTTCCACCTTGTTTATTTACTTATTCATTGCGCCCCATATTTTTCTCCAAAGGAGCTCATGGCGGGGTCTGTTTCTTTCTCCCCTTCATCATTTAATCTCAATCACAACCCTGCGAGGTAGGCCCCTAAAGGTCATCTCAGCATGCTTCATGGCTGTGTGGGGATTCGAACCCACGTCCCTCACAGGGCCTAGCCTGACACTCTAACTCAGGAGTCAGCAAAAGATGATAGTTGAAAACCCCCTACATCCGCAAACGTTTTCAGCAGGGGGCCGGTCCACTGTCCCTCAGACCTTGCAGGGGGCCGGACTATTTTTTTTGGGGGGGGGAGGGGGTAGATGAACGAATTCCTATGCCCCACAAATAACCCAGCGATGCATTTTAAATAAAAGGCCACATTCTATTCATGTAAAAATACACTGATTCCTGGACCGTCTGTGGGCCGGATTTAGAAGGTGATTGGGCCAGATCTGGCCCCCGGGCCTTAGTTTGCCTGTTGTTGTTTAGCCGTTTAGTCGTGTCTGACTCTTCGTGACCCCACGGACCAGAGCACACCAGGCACTCCTGTCTTCCACTGCCTCCCGCACTTTGGTCAAACTCATGCTGGTAGCTTCGAGAACACTGTCCCACCATCTCGTCCTCTGTCGTCCCCTTCTCCTTGTGCCCTCCATCTTTCAGAACATCAGGGTCTTTTCCAGGGAGTCTTCTCTTCTCATGAGGTGGCCAAAGTATTGGAGTCACAGCTTCACGATCTGTCCTTCCATGAGCACTCAGGGCTGATTTCCTTAAGAGTGGATAGGTTTGATCTTCTTGCAGTCCATGGGACTCTCAAGAGTCTCCTCCAGCACCAGAATTCAAAAGCATCAATTCTTCGGCGATCAGCCTTCTTTATAGTCCAGCTCTCACTTCCCCTATGCTACACAGGGGTTTTCCTCCTCTGTCTGGATGGAGTGTGGACAGGTGTGCCTAACTTTAGTGTAAAAAGATGTCTTTGTAAAAAGGTGTCGCTCCACCTGCTTTTGGCCCTGGCCCCACCTACCGGTGGCAAACAGCTCATACACTCATAGAATTGTAGAGTTGGAAGGTACGTACACCAAAGGTCATCTAGTCCAACCCCCCCCCCCCGCGCAAGATTTGTCCACAAAGGACTACACCCTTTGAGCTGAAAGCAGGTAGTCACCCCTGTAACAGAGACCTCCACAGAGAGGGAACCTTTATGCCTTTCCTCTCCTTGATATATTGCACATCTGGGCTTGAGGAATCAGGCCCGGAAGTTGTCTTGCATGAAGAAGGTTTGATCCCCAACGGCATCTCTGGGTAGGCCTGGGAATGCCTCCCCCCTGAAACCCAGGAGCGCTGCTGCCAGTCAGAGTAGACGATACTGAGTTGGATGGACTCATTATCAGGCAGCTTCCTCTGTTCCTTTTAAATCAGCCCTATATTCACAGCCATGAGGACTAGAATCTTACGTTATCTTTTGAAGAAGCACCAGAGCATGGCGGCAAAGGAGCTGCCTTCTATTTCTGTGCAATACCCAGACCTAACCCTAGATGTGTGAGGCGGTTGGCACTGTGGGTTAAACCACAGAGCCAAGGACTTGCCGATCAGAAGGTTGGCAGTTTGAATCCCTGCGATGGGGTGAGCTCCAGTTGCTCGGTCCCTGCTCCGGCCAACCTAGCAGTTCGAAAGCACAAAGTGCAAGTAGATAAATAGGTACCGCTCCGGCGGGAAGGTAAACGGCGTTTCCGTGCGCTGCTCTGGTTCGCCAGAAGTGGCTTAGTCATGCTGGCCACATGACCCGGAAGCTGTACGCCGGCTCCCTCGGCCAATACAGCGAGATGAGCGCTGCAACCTCAGAGTCGGTCACGACTGGACCTAATGGTCAGGGGTCCCTTTACCTTTAACCCTAGATGTGCAGTTGCTCACTGCTAAGCAGTTCTCGGCACACGCTCCAGGGCACTCTCGTCTAGCTTAACATTTCACACCTCCGCAAGTGCTTCAAGTACAGTGGTACCTCAGGTTACATACGCTTCAGGTTACATACGCTTCAGGTTACAGACTCCGCTAACCCAGAAATATTACCTCGGGTTAAGAACTTTACCTCAGGATGAGAACAGAAATCACACACCGGAGGCGCAGCAGCAGCGGGAGGCCCCATTAGCTAAAGTGGTGCTTCAGGGTAAGAACAGTTTCAGGTTAAGAACGGACCTCCGGAACGAATTAAGTACTTAACCCGAGGGACCACTGTACAGTCATGGTTGGAGGGGTTGCCATGTTGTCTCTCCTGCTAGGGCTCTTGCGCCTTAAACAAGCCAGGCCAGATATCTTCGATCGAGGATGGCTAACCTGTAGACCAGGCTTCCTCAAACTTGGCCCTCCAGATGTGTTGAGACTACAATTCCCATCATCCCTGACCACTGGTCCTGCTAGCTAGCGATCATGGGAGTTGTAGGCCAAAAACATCTGGAGGGCTGACTTTGAGGAAGCCTATAGACCATACATTGGGGAGCCTTGCTTCCCAGCAGCCAGCCATCTCAATGGTCAGCAATGTTTGGAGAGCGACAAATCTGCACCACCCATTCCTGCTTAGACACTGAGGCTGGAAAGGCTCAGAATATTTTAAAAAACCACAATTCTGCTGTTAAGTGGATATATTAGATTAGATTAACAGAGATGTACTGAGCATGATTAATCTTGTGTTGCACCCCTTACATGATGACTCAGCAGTGTGCATGTCGGGGCTGTGTGCAAACCCTCCTGACCCAGGGTTTGCTCAGCGACTGGTCAAAAGAGCTGAATATGTTTAATTTGGGAATATGTTTAGCCTGGGAGTCATTTTGGACTCACAGCTGTCCATAGAGGCGCAGCTCAGTTCTGTTTCCAGGGCAGCTGTTTACCAGCTCCATCTGGTACGCAGGCTGAGACCCTCCCTGCCCGCAGACTGTCTCGCCAGAGTGGTGCATGCTCTGGTTATCTCCTGCTTGGACTACAGCAATGCGCGCTACATGGGGCTACCTTTGAAAGCGACCTGGAAACTACAACTAATCCAGAATGCGGCAGCTAGACTGGTGACTGGGAGCGGCCGCCGGGACCATATAACACCAGTCCAGAAAGACCTACATTGGCTCCCAGTGCGCTTCCGAGCACAATTCAAAGTGTTGCTGCTGACCTTTGAAAGCCCTAAACGGCCTCGGTCCAGTATACCTGAAGAAGTGTCGCCACCCCCATCGTCCAGCCTGGACACTGAGGTCCAGCTCTGAGGGCCTTCTGGCGGTTCCCTCCCTGCGAGAAGCGATGTTACAGGGAACCAGGCAGAGGGCCTTCTCCGTAGTGGCACCCGCCCTGTGGAACGCCCTCCCACCAGATGTCAAACAACTATCTGACGTTTAGAAGACATGTGAAGGCAGCCCTGTTTAGGGAAGTTTTTAATGACTGGTGTTTTAATGTATTTTTAATCTTTTGTTGGAAGCTGCCCAGAGTGGCTGGGGAAACCCAGCTAGATGGGCGAGGTATAAATAAATTATGATGATGATGAAAATAAATGAATTCGGAACTACAGTGGTACCTCAGGCTACATATGCTTCAGGTTACATACACTTCAGGTTACAGACTCCACTAACCCAGAAATAGTACCTCAGGTTAAGAACTTTACTTCAGGATGAGAACAGAAATTGTGCAGCGGCGCAATTTCAGTAAGGACCTCTGGAACGAATTAAGTACTTAACCCGAGGTACCACTATATGAGGCTCAGAAACAAAAGGGCATGTTCAGAGTGCACCTCCCTGCCCAAGAAGGACCCTCTGTATTTAATAAGGTTGTTCCACAATATAACAGCAGCCCTTATTTTGTTTTACGTTGCAGTGGGGGAAACTGGGCTATTTGGATGCTGCCAAACCACAACTCCCATCAGGCCTAGCAAGCACACTCAGAAGTGGGGGATGATGGGAGCTGTAGTTTAGCAGCATCCAGAGGGCAAAATATTCCCCATACCCAACATGGGAAGCTGCCTTCAATGATGATGATGATGATGATGGAACCACAGTACTGGTCCTCCACGCTCATTCCTATCCTAGATCCGTAGTAATATAGTTGGTCATTGAATGGCAATGTATTTCCATCTCCAGTGGCCTTTAAGCGCATCCAAAGCATGATCTTTCCCTCAAAGGATTCTGGGCATTGTAGTTTAACCCCCCCCCCCGCTCTTCAAAAAGTGACAGGTCCCAGCAAACCTTCCCAAACTACAGTGCTCAGAATTCTTCATGGGGGGCGGGGAGGGGAAATACGCTTTAAAGGTACAGGCATCTCACATTCACCCTCTCACCAGCAGCAGTTCTTGAGTTTTTCCCAGCATCGCTCTCTTCCCACCCTACCTAGAGACACCAAGGATCAAAGGTGGGGCGTTCTGCATGCCAAACAGCTGCAGGCTCATTCCTCACCCTGATACAGTGGTACCTCGGGTTACAAACGCTTCAGGTTACATGCGCTTCAGGTTACAGACTCCGCTAACCCAGAAATAGTGCTTCAGGTTAAGAACTTTGCTTCAGGATGAGAACAGAAATCGTGCTCTGGCGGTGCGGCGGCAGCAGCGGGAGGCCCCATTAGCTAAAGTGGTGCTTCAGGTTAAGAACAGTTTCAGGTTAAGTACAGACCTCCGGAATGAATTAAGTACTTAACCTGAGGTACCACTGTATTTTAATACCTTGTTGGAAGCTGCCCAGGGTGGCTGGGGAGACCCAGCCACATGGGTGGGCTATAAATAATAATAATAATAAATTTATCATCATCATCATCATCATCATCATTATTATCATCACTGTCTCCGACCATGGAAGGAACACATAGCCATCGAGCATAGCCACGAGCCATCGCTAGTCCCCCCATGCATTTGTCACTGCCTCCTGCAGCAGCCAGTTCCACAGTTTAACCACACGCTTCGTGTCCTTCCCCTAAAAAGTGATGCAAGATCCCAGTCCTCATTGCTCAGAGAAGGGAGTCTCCCACCGAGTAGTGCTCCAACAACCTTGCGATGGTTCTTCCCCTTAAAAGCATAGAATTGTAGGGATCCCCAACGGTCATCTAGCCCCCAACCCCCCCCCCCCCCAGCAATGCAGGAATCTCAGCTAAAGCACCCATGACACGTGGCCATCCAGCCTCTGCTCAAAAACCTCCAAGGAAGGAACTTAAACCCCCGACTGATTCCCCCCGCCACCGCCTGGAGCGCGGCGCCACCACGTGCGCCCGATCCAAAGCCGCGCGGATGCCTCACCTGGGAAGGCGCCGCCGCGACCCTCTGCAGAACCAAGAGGAGGAACAGCAGCCACGTAGGGCGACTCCAAGCACCCATGGCGACTCCGGGTCTCTCTCCCCACTTCTTCAGAAAAGGGAGGTGGGCAGAGCGCAGGCTGCCCATCTGCCCGCCCGGCGAGGAGAGCGCAGGGCGCAGGGCTCAGGGACCTCCCCAAAGCGCGCGGGATCTGCGCCGGGCGAAAGAAAAGAATAAAATCAACTACGGGGTTGGGGGTTGGGGCTGCGGTCAACCTCAGGACTCCGCCCCGAGGGGCCTACATGCAATTAACTTTTTTAAAATAAAAAAACCCCTAGGTCTGCGGCCATCCTCGCCTGAGAACGTGGTTTCCAAATCACACATCACAGGCGCTTACTGGTAGCTTATCTCCTGCCTTTCCCGTTATCTGCCTCAGTTTGCCTCCTGTGAAATGGGGACAAGCCTATCCAGGATTGACCGGTCAGGTGTTATTTGGGGTTGTTGTTTTTTTTAAAACTGCCCTTTTTGCACTCTTTTAAACCAAGAAGTGTGCGCGCGTGCGAGGGAGGGAATCTTTGGCCCTCGCAGATGCAGTTGGATTTCAACACCCAGGAAGCCAGCATGAGCAATGGTTAGAGCGAGGGGTGTGTGTGATGGGAGGTGAAATCCGGCATCATTTAGGGAGGGCCATCAGTGTTCCCCCTGCCTGGGCTTAAAAGGCAGCTGAGATCTGCCGGCTGCCTGCTGGTCTCTCAGGCTTGCAGAGTTGTCACCTTCTATTATTTTTTCCAAATAAGGTTGCACTTAAAGAAACAGAAAAGTGCTATTTAGAAGCCCTCTTTAGTAGGGAAAGGGACGCGGGTGGCGCTGTGGGTTAAACCACAGAGCCTAGGACTTGCCTATCGGAAGGTCGGCAGTTCGAATCCCTGCAACAGGGTGAGCTCCTGTTCAGTCCCAGCTCCTGCCAACCTAGCAGTTTGAAAGCACAAAGTGCAAGTAGATAAATAGGTACCGCTCTGGCGGGAAGGTAAACGGCGTTTCCGTGTGCTGCTCTGGTTCGCCAGAAGCGGCTTAGTCATGCTGGCCACATGACCCGGAAGATGTACGCCGGCTCCCTCAGCCAATAAAGCAAGATGAGCGCCGCAACCCCAGAGTCAGCCACGACTGGACCTAATGGTCAGGGTCCCTTTACCTTTACCTTAGTAGGGGAAGTGCTGTGGCTCAGTGGTGGAGCACCCGCTCTGCATGCAGAATGTCCCAGATTCAACCCCCCCCCAGCACCTGCCAACTAACACCCTGGAGAGCTGCTGCCAGTCCGTGCAGACACCACTAAGCTAGATGGGACCAAGGGTCTCATTCCGTGCGAGGCAGCTGCTTTTGTTCTCTCTCGTTCCCCCTCCCTCTGCAGCAAGTAATCTCATCGCAGGCAGCGTGTGGCGAGGCTGGACTGATAACAGAACTATTTGGGTGTTATTTTCATTTCTTAAAGGGTTTTTTTGGGGGGGGAGAAAGTCACGCCCTTTTTTAAAAAAGCGTCGCTATTAAATGACTCTGCCTTTTGTAATGTGTAAGATAACACACATCCTGAGAATATTTATGCTTAAGTGATACACTTGTAATGAATAGCAAGGGTTAATGGCTGGTCTGGAGCAGTCTCATAGGTGGCTGTGGGTTCATTTATTTAGTAATGCAAGATTGGGGGGGGGGGCTTTTCCTGCTGGGTCAGACTGAAAGGGTCCAGCGTCTTGGTCACACAGTGGCCAACCGGGACCCGAGCTTTAAGACCACTTACCTGCAGCCGTTCACCGCCAAAACTGTCATTTGGGGGTAAACTGCCTCTAAATATGGAGGCTCCATCAATTTGGTTGTGGCTGACAGCTGGGAGAAAAGCAATGACAAACAAACAAAAGCAAATGACAGCATCTTAAAAAGCAGAGACATCACCTTGTCAACAAAGGTCCGTATAGTTAAAGCTATGGTTTTCCCAGTAGTGATGTATGGAAGTGAGAGCTGGACCATAAAGAAGGCTGATCGCCGAAGAATTGAGGCTTTTGAATTATGGTGCTGGAGGAGACTCTTGAGAGTCCCATGGACTGCAAGAAGATCAAACCTCTCCATTCTGAAGGAAATCAGCCTTGATTGCTCTGTGGAAGGACAGATCCTGAAGCTGAGGCTCCAAGACTTTGGCCACCTCATGAGAAGAGAAGACTCCCTGGAAAAGACCCTGATGTTGGGAAAGATGGAGGGCACAAGGAGAAGGGGACGACAGAGGACGAGATGGTTGGACAGTGTTCTCGAAGCTACCAGCATGAGTTTGACCAAACTGCGGGAGGCAGTGGAAGACAGGAGTGCCTGGTGTGCTCTTGTCCAGGGGGTCATGAAGAGTCGGACACAACTAAACGACTAAACAACAACAACAACAACGACTGCTGGGACCAGTGGTCCTACCTTAAGAACATAAAAGCCTGAGGTTAGAATCAAAGAATTATAGAGTTGGAATGGGATCTTTTGACCAACACGGGGCTTGAACCCACAGCGCACAAGCAGGCAGTGGCGTAGCGTGGGGGGTGCAGGGGGGGCCGGCCGCACCGGGCGCAACATCTGGGGGTTAGGGTTATGGGGCGCAAATCCACGGGTTAGGGGGAGCAAATTACTTGCCTTGCCCCGGGTGCTGACAACCCACGCTACGCCACTGCAAGCAGGACATGAGCGCAGCGCTCTCCAGACATGTGATTCCCAGCTGCTGGTATATCCAGATTTTGTCCTTGTTCTTCAGGAAATTTCAGGAATTATATCTCTGGGATGGGAGCAGGATAAGGGATCTGCTAATGGCACAGCAATAAAACTGCTAGCCCATTCGCCAAGCTAAGCAGGGTCTGGTTTGGTTTCAAATGGGATGTTGAGATCCCTGCATTGCAAGGGGGTTGGACTAGATGACTCCAACACTCTTACGATTCTATGAACTCTCAGCAGCCTTAGCAAACAGCAGTTCCCAGGATTCTTTGAGGAAAGCCATGGCTGTTCATGAAGGGTGCTTTGAATGTGATTGATGCCTTACCTGCGTCCTTCATCAAAAAGCCCATTGCGATCCATGCTTTGCAGAGGAAGGGAGAGGCACTGTCGCCTAATGGTTAGAGTATTGTGCATGTGATCAAAGGAAATCTAAAAAATGTAGTACAGTGGTACCTCGGGTTACCTATGCTTCAGGTTACAGACACTTCAGGTTACAGACTCCGCTAACCCAGAAATAGTACCTCAGGTTAAGAACTTTGCTTCAGGACGAGAACAGAAATCGTGCTCCAGTGGCGCGACAGCAGCAGGAGGCCCCATTAGCTAAAGTGGTGCTTCAGGTTAAGAACAGTTTCAGGTTAAGAAGGACCTCCTGAACGAATTAAGTACTTAACCCGAGGTATAAGCACCAACAACTGGGAAACACTGGCCTACGAGTGCTCCAGTTGGAGAACAGCCTTTACCCAAGGTGTCATGGGCTTTGAAGACACTCGAACTCAGGACGAAAGGGAGAAACGTACTAAGAGGAAGGCACACTCGGCAAACCCTCGCCATGATCAACTCCTGCCCAGAAACCTACGTCCCCACTGCGGAAGGATGTGTGGATCCAGAATTGGCCTCCGCAGTCGCTTACAGACTCACTGTTAAAACTGTGTTTATGGAAGACAATCTTATTCGGCTATAAGGGATTGCGGAAGAAGTACAGTGGTACCTTGGGTTACAGACGCTTCAGGTTACAGGCGCTTCAGGTTACAGACTCTGCTAACCCAGAAATAGTACCTCAGGTTAAGAACTTTGCTTCAGGATGAGAACAGAAATCGCGCGGCGGCAGCGGGAGGCCCCATTAGCTAAAGTGGTACCTCAGGCTAAGCACAGTTTCAGGTTAAGAACGGACCTCCAGAACAAATTAAGTTCTTAACCCGAGGGTACCACTGTAGTTGTTTTGATAAGGAAAGCTGAAAGAGGGTGATACAAGAGTATAGGACCAAACTTCTCGGAGCCCAGGTCCCTTCAGCCCCCCCCCATAAAATATTTGAGGAAGCCACACACACACACACACCTCAGTTGATGGGCATTGCCATTCAAATGGTGTTTGTGCACCATGTCTTGTGATTGATTATGCAGGGTGGGGCTTACCTGCGCCCTCCCCCCCTGAATATTTTTTCAAGTTGGCATCCCTGGACAAGAGTCCTGCTGCCCAATTAATCCAGCATCCTGTTTTCGCAGTGGCCAACCAGATTCCTGTGGAAAACCCGTATGCAGGACCACAGCCCAACAGCAACTTTCCCCTCCTACAGTTTCCAGCAATTCAAAAGTATTATTGCCTTTGACAGTGGAGACAGAGTATAGCTTTCACGGCTAGTAACTATCAATAGCTTTATTCTCCTCCATGAATTTGCCCATCCCTCCCTCTTTCTTTCTTATAACAATTTTTATTGCATTTTCAACTTTATCATAGTTACAATTTCCATACATAATTCAATAAACTCAAATATTGCTCTATCCGAGCATCAACCTCCTCCCGCCCCTCTTTCTGCCTTCCATACATATTTACTTTATTCTTAGCATTTCTATAACCACTTTTTTACCTTCTCTCATATACCATATTTTTAAAATTCCCCTCATTAAATGTAAATCAGTTCCTTATAATCACATGACAAAACATTTCAACTCAAAGCTACAAACGTTTTCAGGTGTTTACAATGTTCTTTCATATATAATATAAATTCGCTCCAGTCCTTTTGAAACAGTTCGTCGCGCTGATTAAGGATCTTCCCCGTCAGCTTTGCTAACTCCACATATTCCACCATCTTACTCCGCTATTCTTCCACTGTTGGAAGCTCCTGTGATTTCCATTTCTGAGCCAGAAGTATCCTTGCGGCCGTTGTGGTGTACATAAACAAATTCACATCTTTTTTGGGAATTTCATCTCCAATTAAACACCCAATTAAACAGAAACACCTCTGGTTTTTTAATTGAAATTGTATTTAAAGATCTTATTTAATTCATTGTAAATTAGATCCCAATAGGCTTTAACTTATATGCAGAATTCATCATGCGAAAGGCTGGGCTGGATGAATCCCTAGCCGGAATTAAGATTGCCGGAAGAAATATCAACAACCTCAGATATGCAGATGACACAACATTGGTGGCAGAAAGTGAAGAGGAATTGAAGAACCTTTTAATGGGGGTGAAAGAGGAGAGCGCAAAATATGGTTTGAAGCTCAACATCAAAAAAATGAAGATCATGGCCACTGGTCCCATCACTCCTGGCAAATAGAAGGGGAAGAAATGGAGGCAGTGAGAGATTTTACTTTCTTGGGCTCCATGATCACTGCAGATGGTGACACAGTCACAAAATTAAAAGATGCCTGCTTCTTGGGAGAAAAGCAATGACAAACCTAAACAGCATCTTAAAAGGCAGAGACATCACCTTGCCAACAAAGGTCCGTATAGTAAAAGCTATGGTTTTCCCAGTAGTGATGTATGGAAGTGAGAGCTGGACCATAAAGAAAGCTGATCGCCGAAGAATTGATGCTTTTGAATTCTGGTGCTGGAGGAGACTCTTGAGAGTCCCATGGACTGCAAGAAGATCAAACCTCTCCATTCTGAAGGAAATCAGCCCTGAGTGTTCACTGGAAGGACAGATCCTGAAGCTGAGGCTCCAAGACTTTGGCCACCTCATGAGAAGAGAAGACTCCCTGGAAAAGACCCTGATGTTGGGAAAGATGGAGGGCACAAGGAGAAGGGGACGACAGAGGACGAGATGGTTGGACAGTGTTCCCGAAGCTACCAGCATGAGTTTGACCAAACTGCGGGAGGCAGTGGAAGACAGGAGTGCCTGGCGTGCTCTGGTCCAGGGGGTCACAAAGAGTCGGACACGACTAAACGACTAAACAACAACAACAAGGCTTTCACCCTGGTACACGTCCACCACATATGATGGAAGTGCCCCTCCTTCTTACATTTCCAACAATTTTTATCCTGATTTCTATACATTTTTGCCTATCTTTCAAGGCCATCCAAGTTGCTGGCCTCCTGCAGCGGCGAGTTCCACAGTTTAATGGCGACGGACTGCCGAGTGCAGGACTTCCTTCCATCCGCCCTGAATCATCCTTCGATGAAGATTGCAACGAAAGAAAAGTTCAAAATTGCAACTGAAGGCAGCAAGCAAAGGAAGGCTAACAAACAGAAGTCTAAGCATCTTTAGTGCCAAGTCATGAATTCATGGAGGGCAAATTCTGATGAAGGGATGCAGGTGGCGCTGTGGGTTAAACCACAGAGCCTAGGACTTGCCAATCAGAAGGTCGGCGGTTCGAATCCCCGCGATGGGGTGAGCTCCCGTTGCTCGGTCCCTGCTCCTAGCAGTTTGAAAGCACGTCAAAGTGCAAGTAGATAAATAGGTACCGCTCCTGCGGGAAGGTAAACGGCGTTTCTGTGCGCTGCTCTGGTTCACCAGAAGCGGCTTAGTCATGCTGGCCACATGACCCGGAAGCTGTACGCCGGCTCCCTCGGCCAATAAAGCGAGATGAGCGCCGCAACCCCAGAGTCGGTCACGACTGGACCTAATGTTACCCTTTAACTTTAAAATTCTGATGAAGAGTAAAATTAATCAGAGGTGTGGCCAGAGAGAACCAATCAGAGGTGCGGCTGGAGATTTGACGTGAGAATGGGGTTTCATGTTCAGGAAAACACAAAAAGAGCAAGAAATCAGGTGGGGGCTTCCTCTCTGCGTGATTTCTTGCAACTTTTAGCTGATGTGTATTTTTGTCTTTCCCCCAAGAGCGGCTTCTACGAAGGCATGCTCGCTTAATGTTTTTGAGAGATTTCACATTTCCTTGTGTGGCTGATAATAGGCCGCACAGATACTGGATTTTCTGTGGGTCCGCCCCCCCCCCCCGCTTTTATCAATTTTGTAACAGAAAGTGCCTGCAAATCATAAATGGCAAACAACAGGAGAGGAATCCCCAGAACAAGAATAAAGGTAAGTTAAAAACTAAACAAGATCTAAAGGAAAGGTCGACATTTAGTCCGATTATTTCTGTCTCTGTTCACGAGTTCCAGCATAGGAATGCCAAAATACCGGAACGTGGGACAGTCAAATTCAAATCTGGTAGTGTAAGTTTTTTCCCAATTACTCATTCTTCCAGTCTTAAATTCATTCTCCACTAAGATAGGACATATAAGATAAAGGCCACCAATCGTCAGTTAATTTTAAATAAATTTAAATTTTGCATAGCACTTTCTTTTGTTTTTTCTGTCCTTTTCACCTTCTGTAAGCTGGTTTGAGAGAGAGGAGTATGGTATAAATTCCTTAAACCAAAAAGTAAAATAAATAGATGAAAACCCACATGTCTCATGGATACTATGTTCTGATTCAAAGTGAGAATGCGATGAAGTGGGAAGAGAAAAACTATTAAGAATTATTCAGTTGGCAACATTTGTTGAAGTGCAGGCAGGAATTAACAGTAGAAAAACGAACTTTTTGTTTGACATCTCCTGACCTTTCTGTTTTCAATCATCCCTTTTCAAGGAACCCACAGGGCAGTGAGTTCAGACCTTATCCACAGTTCCTATCAAAAGAAAGACAGAAATCTCTGATTCATCCATTGCCAGGGTGATGCTTTTGTGGCATCATCAGTTACTAGTTCGGTCAGCGGCATCCCACACATTCCCTGTTCCTCAAAATGCTTCTCAAAGCTTTCCAATCAAAAAAGGAGTTGCTTCTACACTCCCACGCAGCTGTCCTGAACTCACATGGTTAAGGCAGCATTCCCCACATAGACTATAGACTGCTGTGTGCTGCCTCGAGACATTTATCGTTTAAGAATTTGTTCAATAAACAGCCTGTGGGCTGTTCATGTTCAGTACAATTGCACCAGAGTGTAGAAGGAACAAATATTTCATTCAATATCGATCAGCACTTGGGATTTATCAATGGCCTCAGTTCTGCCTGTTAATTCCCATCTTTCGCAGTCAGTGCCGAAACACAACTTGGTTGTTACATTTTAATTACCGCATTTTTCGCTGTATAAGACACACCAGACCACAAGACACACCTAGTTTTTGGAGGAGGAAAACAAGAAAAAATATATTCTGAATCTCCGAAGCCAGAACATCAAGAGGGATCGCTGTGCAGTGAAAGCAGCAATCCCTCTTGCTGTTCTGGCTTCTGTGATAGCTGCACAGCCTGCATTCGCTCCATAAGACGCACACACATTTCCCCTTACTTTTTAGGAGTGAAAAAGTGAGTCAGAGCAAAAAATACGGTACTTTACTTTTGTGTTTGTGTGCAATCTATAAATATTCTTATAAATATTCAAACAACACCCCCCCAAAAAAACCCAAGCCAACCTACACAAGAGAGAGGGAGAAACAGCCTTGATGGTGTTTTCAGAAGTATTTTAACATATATGAAAAATCAGAGGCAGCATCTGTATCTGTGTGGTGGCATTGGCTTCTTTTAAACTCATGGTTGCCCTCTGGCAGTTTAAATAAGTACATCTATTAAAATGAAATAAGATTTCCTTTTATTTTTGAAAAAAGGAGTTCCCCGCGAGATTGTGGGTGGTTTTTAGTCAATTAAAAAAGACTTTTAATTGACGCATCTAACCCTGGGGTGGCAAACGTCCCATTCAGAAGCCTGACCCAGCCTTCCAAAGGTTGTAGCTAGCTAAATCCTACTCAGGAGTAGACACACCAAAATTGGCAGACCAAGGTTAGACATAGGGACGCGGGTGGTGCTGTGGTCTAAACCACAGAGCCTAGGACTCAGAAGGTCAACGGTTCGAATCCCCATGACGGGGTGAGGTCCCATTGCTCGGTCCCTGCTCCTGCCAACCTAGCAGTTTGAAAGCACGTCAAAGTGCAAGTAGATAAATAGGTACCACTCCAGCGGGAAGGTAAATGGCGTTTCCGTGCGCTGCTCTGGTTCGCCAGAAGCGGCTTAGTCTTGCTGGCCACATGACCCGGAAGCTGTACGCTGGCTCCCTTGGCCAATAAAGCGAGATGAGCGCCGCAACCCCAGAGTCAGTCACGACTGGACCTAATGGTCAGGGGTCCCTTTACCTTTACTTAGGTTAGACATGCACAGGAATTTCAATGGGTCTGCCCTGGGTAGGGCAGGCATTGGATAATACCCTTTCCCACAGATAATTGGCATGGAAAAGCCAAGAAGGGCTAGGGTGTGTGCGCATGTGAGAATATGGGGTGATACCTCCCAGTTCTGCCGCTGGTGAATATGTGGCCCCTTGCCCCACCCCCAATGAACTGCTTGCAGCCCTAGGGTGGTTGTACCCAACTAAGTTTTACTCAGGAGTAGACCCTCTGAAATGAATGGAACTAAGTCAACATCAACGGGTCTATTCTGAGGAGGGCTGGCCTTGGACACGACTCCTAATTTCTAAGCGATCTGTGGTTTAGGAGGTGACTCCCCCTGAGGACAAAGGTGGTTAGAAATGTAAACAAATACCGTACTTTTCCGTGTATAAGACTATGCTTTCCCCTTAAGAATCATGCTCAGCAACTTTGTGCCACCTCCCCCTATTTTGAGTCCCCCAAAATAGGGGGCATCTTATACATGGGGGCGTCTTATACACGGAAAAGTACGGTACAGTCATACCTCGGGTTTCAGACTCTTCAGGTTGCATTTTTTCGCGTTACAGACTGCCGAAACCCAGAAGTACCGGAACGGGTTACTTCTGGGTTTCGGCAGTCACGCATGCGCAGAAGCGCTAAACTGCGCTTTGCACATGTGCAGAAGCGCTGAATCACAACCTGCGCATGCGCAGACGTGGGTTGTGAACATGCATTCTGCACGGATCACGTTCGCAACCCGAGTGTCCACTGTAATTAATTTTTTAAAAAACACACCTGACTTTGTTTCAGTCTGACTTTATTGACAACCAAAGACTCCAACAGAGCCCATGAGGGGCTGTAGCAATGGGCTCGCCTGGATCTCTGCCCAGGATCGCCCTAGGTGAGTTGGCGTCCAGGCGGCTCCTTGCCGCAGTCCAGGATACAGGCCTCTGCTGCCCTCCTCAAACGAGCCCAACAACTCAATGGGAGTCCTAGGTGATGAGACGCCTTTGCTTAAAGTCAACATCTCCGGGTCTTACGGCTGCCCGTTTTCTCCGGTGTCATCGATGACGGGGAGGCTGTCATAGGAGGGGAATTCCAAATGGACGGGGAGAGGAATCTCGACTTCGTGGGGCTTGGGGGACGAGAGGCCCCGGAACTGCGGGACGAAGCCGGACCGCTCGCCACTGCCCGGACATTCGACCACCGAGCACGTGACGCAGTCGTCCAAGTTGCAAGGCTTCTCTTGCCAAAACTCGGAGGCCTTGAGGTCCAGCGTGATGTTCATGGCCCACACGACAAAGTGCCGGATCCGAGCCTGCTTGTGTAAGTCACACATGCAGACCCATGGCTGCCAGGGGTTCCAGTGGAAGTTGGCTGCCTCTGTGGACGGCAAGATGAGGACAACTGAGAACATAAGAAGATACAAAGACAACCTACATGGCTTTCATTCATTCATTCAGCCAGAAAAAAAATATCTCTAAAACATATAGGCACATTAAACACATAAAACGTTATATACAATGAATGGAAAAGGATGTTCAAAATAACTTTTATTTAAAAAAAACACCCAGAACCCTTTTTTGGGGGAATTGCGGGTGGCGCTGTGGGGTAAACCACAGAGTCTAGGGCTTGCTGATCAGAAGGTCGGCGGTTCAAATCCCCGCGACAGGGTGAGCTCCCGTTGCTCGGTCCCTGCTCCTGCCAACTTAGCAGTTCGAAAGCACGTCAAAGTGCAAGTAGATAAATAGGTACCGCTCCAGCGAGAAGGTAAATGGCGTTTCCATGCACTGCTCCGGTTCGCCAGAAGCAGCTTAGTCATGCTGGCCACATGACCCAGAAGCTGCTCCCTCGGCCAATAAAGCGAGATGAGTGCCGCAACCCCAGAGTCGGTCATGACTGGGACTTCCGGGTTAGCGCGAACGGCTAATGGCGGATTCCCTCCGAGCTCCGGAGGGAATCGGCTCTTCAGGACTTGGGTCTTGCCGCTGCGGCGACGTGGGGACCCTTAGAAATCACAGGCGCGGAAGCCTGTGAACTTGGTGACTCGGCGGGCACCATTTGCGCCCCCCGACCTGTGAAGAAGCCTTTTTAAAGGCTTTGGAACGGGGGACGGGGTGAGTGGCGCGGTGCTGAGAGTCGACTGCTTCTCCTGGGGAGTGAAGCCGCAAGCCATGGTCGGAGGGCGCTGACTTTTTCCTGTGAACAATCGGACCCTAAAAAGTAACAACCCGTGAGTAGTACGGAAATTGGACTTTTTAAGGAAATTTCTTTGGAATTTGGCACGATCGGGGAAGGCGCAAACAGGAAGTCCGCCTCCCCGCCTTGTAAAAGATCTAAAGCAAGGACTAGTTAACTAAAGTTGAGAGAATTGTCTTTTCGATAAAAGATATCAATTTCACGATTTGGCGATACAAGTATAAATAATTGTGCTGGAGGATAAGAGTTAATTTTGAGAGTTGAAGTTCCACCCCCCCCGGACCCGGGAGCGATTCGCGAGAGAGCCTGCTGAGGAGATATAGAGAAGTTTGACAGCTGTCAAAATTAGCTGTCAAAAAGGAAAAAGAGAACTTTGTTTCTGCTGTCTCTGCTGGATACAGTTGCTGCAACTTGGTTATATTTTCTTGAAAATAAGTAAGAACTGATACAAATTAACCTGACTTTTGGATTTTAACTGGAAAGAATACTAAGTTACCAAATCCCTCTAGAGGAGGATTTGGGACACTACAAGAATGGCTGGAAGAGGGAAAATTCAGGCTGGGCTGGACAGAGTATTTGTTCTCCTGGGAAAGTTACAAGGCCAAATTGAGGTTTTGTCTACAAATGTAACAACCTTGAGCTTAAAAGTAAATAACATTACGGAACTCGATAAGGACTTGACTCAGGAAGCCCATGCAGCTGGACAAAAAGAGAACTTTGAGAATTCTGAAAGTGTGGAGAAAGAGATATATGTTGTTTCTGAGGAGAAGGAAGGAGGAGCTGTAATTTTGCAAATGACAAAGGAGAGCCAGAGGCCTGATATCATGCTCAAAAAGGGAAACAAGAAATCAAACCAAAGGCCTGACAGGATGACTATAAAGGAAAATAAGTACTGGATGATGAAATTCTGGTTTAAATTGGTGACGGAAGAATGGAGAGATCTCTTTGTGTGGAGACCTGAAGACCTATGGATTACAAATCTGATTAAAGTGGAAGCTGGAGTTTTTGTGACAATTGGACTTTTGGACCTTGCTTCTAAGTATGGAGGTCTGGCTGGAAGAAATTTGGACTTTATTGGGACAGAGCTCCTCCGAAATTTGGAGTTTAATATTAAGGGCTATCAAAAAAAGCGGCAGAGAGGAACTGAGAGAGAATTAAGAGCCTCAGACGTGAGATCTCCAGGCTGATAGAAGATTAAGACTGGACATTTGTTGGGGATCGAAACCGGGAAAGGGGGTGGTGGGGTTTGAGAATCCAAAGGGTGTATAATTATGATCTGTCTTATTTTTTTGTTTGGTTATTAATATGAAAATTGGGAAATTCGTGGAATGGAATTAGGGTCGACTTTAGGAAAAAGGTTTATGTATTGAGGTACAAATATTGATGTTTATAAGTTAAAATAAGTTAAAAAAAATGAATTAAATATAAAAAGGTTAAAAATTGGGGATAGGAACTTGTTGAACAAACAACTTGAATTGGAATGCAAGAAGGGGAGGTGTGGGGAAGTCTGGGAAATATGGTAATGAAAATATGGAATTGTAAATTTTATGTGTTTTTAAATTTTTCCTTTCTTATTTTTTTGCATTTTTTGGTTTTTTTTGATTTTTTTGTATTGAATTTGAAAAATCCTAATAAATATTTCATAAAAAAAAAACAGAGTCGGTCACGACTGGACCTAATGGTCAGGGGTCCCTTTACCTTTACCTATAGGGACAGAACTACCTAAATTGTATAGAAATTTATTCATGCATGCTTCTACAGCAGCAAGAATGCTACTTGCCCCAAAGTGGAAAGAAGCAAAAGTCCCAGCAAAGGAAGAATGGATACAAGAACTTATGGATTATGCAGAAATGGCGGAACTAACCCCCAAAATAAGAAATCAAGATAACAAACTTTTTATAAAAGAATGGAAGTGGTTTATTGAATATTTACAGATAAGAACATTGGCAGGGTTGTTGTAATAACCCGCAGTTTCATAAGGGTGTATATATTTAAAGGAAAAAATTAAATGAATTTGGATATGAAGAAGATATTAAAAAATAAATTTAAGGAACCACAGAAAGGGGGAGAAGGAAGTCAAGCTTTGAAATGTTTAAATGGTTGTAAAATTTATGAAATGTATAAGTCTGAAAAGTGTAATTTTCTTCTTAAAAAAAAAAAAAGATGTACTGAAACTGACCACAAGCTCTGCCCTTCCCTCTCTTGCCTCTTTCTCTGGATTCCTTCCCAAGCAGACGAAGACTGTGTCTGGAGCTGTCTGGCCAGTTGTTCAGCCATGTGAAGGACTCTCCTCGATTGGGGGTGTCAGAGGGGGAGGCGAGCCAGCAGGACCGAGACTGCCTTCTGCTGGGTAGCAAGGGAACCTCTGACTCCCCTCTGAGTCTGCGCTCACACTGTGACTCTCAGCCTCGAACCCTGTCCCGGAAGGCCCTCCTTCTCCTGACCCCCCACCCACCATGATCACTCAACCCCCCCCCCCCCCGCTTCTAGCACCTCCCAGCTCGTCCCTTCCCCAGGCTGCTCTTCCGCGTCCCACCACCAGGAACTGGGATCTAAGTTGCCGTCTTCTGTGCCTCTTCCTCATCCAGCCAGTCCCTGACAACTGGACAGATTCATAGAGGACAAGGCTACTGTCAAGGGGGGGTTGGTCTGGGTGTTCATCAGTATGCAGATGACACCCAGCTCTACCTCTCTTTTAAATCGGAACCAGTGAAGGCGGTGAAGGTCCTGTGTGAGTATCTGGAGGCAGTTGGAGGATGGATGGCGGCTAACAGATTGAGGTTGAATCCTGACAAGACAGAAGTACTGTTTTGGGGGACAGGAGGTGGGCGGGTGTGGAGGACTCCCTGGTCCTGAATGGGGTAACTGTGCCCCTGAAGGACCAGGTGCACAGCCTGGGAGTCATTCTGGACTCACAGCTGTCCATGGAGGCGCAGGTCAATTCTGTGTCCAGGGCAGCTATTTACCAGCTCCATCTGGTACACAGGCTGAGACGCTACCTGCCCGCAGACTGTCTTGACAGAGTGGTGCATGCTCTAGTTATCTCTTGCTTGGACTACGGCAATGCGCTCTATGTGGGACTACCTTTGAAGGTGACCCGGAAACTACAACTAATCCAGAATGTGGCAGCTAGACTGGTAACTGGGAGCGGCTGCCGAGATCATATAACATCGGTCTTGAAAGATGTACACTGGCTCACAGTACCTTTCTGAGCACAATTCAAAGAGTTGGTGCTGACCTTTAAAGCCCTAAACGGCCTTGGTCCAATCATTCTGCGTGGACACTGAGGGCCTTCTGGTGGTTCCCTCGCTGTGAGAAGTCAAGTTACAGGGAACCAGGCAGAGGGCCTTCTCAGTAGTGACGCCCGCCCTCTGGAATGCCCTCTCACCAGATGTCATAGAGAAAAACAACTACCAGATTTTTAGAAGACATCTGAAGGCAGCCCTGTTTAGGGGAGCTTTTAATATATAATAGATTACTGTATTTTAATATTCTGTTGGAAGCCGCCCAGAATGGCTGGAGAAACCCAGCTAGGTGGGCGGGGTATACAGAATAAATTATTATTATTATTATTATTATTATTATTATTATTATTATTATTATTACTAATGGCTATGAGCCACGATGGCTATGCTCTGCCTCGACGTGTTTCTGACTCCCCGAGTAGCCGGAAACTACAGTAAGGGATGGGCCTCTGGGGCTCAAATCTTGCTTATGGGTTTCCCATCAGGCACTTGGATGGTGACTGAGAGAGCAGGATACTAGACTAGATGGGCCACTGGCACTCTTCTTAATTCTCTTATGTCAGTGGTCCATCTATTCCTGCATCCTGTTCTCAGAGTGGTAGGACTAAAACAGGCCTTTGGCCTGATCCCGCAGGGATCTCCCAATGTTCTTGAGAAGACCCAAAAGTTGAGACTGCAGCCTGAGAGATCTTTACCGCTTCCCAGCCGTAAACTTGCACTACTGACGTATCCCAGAAGCCACAGCTCAGAACTCAGCAAAAGCAGCATCGCCAGCCTCTGGACGGACCCAGCTCTGTAGCTTGGATGCTCGCTCCAAATTGGTCCATCCGCAGAGCATGTAGATGGGAGGTTGCGTACCTGCCGCCGTGGCAACAGGGAAGGAGCCAATCAGCACACAAAGAATGCCCATAGTATCCTTCGGAGTGTGTTCCTGTGCTCAGGGAGAGGGATAGCTCCCACATTTTGGCTAGGTTCAAATTTCGGTTGCCCATAAAGTGGTACCTTGGGTTAAGAACTTAATTCGTTCTGGAGGTCCGTTCTTAACCTGAAAAAGTTCTTTAACCTGAGGTACCACTTTAGCTAATGGGGCCTCCTGCTGCCGACGCACGATTTCTGTTCTCATCCTGAAGCAAAGTTCTTAACCAGAGGTACTATTTATGGGTCAGCAGAGTCTGTAACCTGAAGCATCTGTAACCTGAAGTGTCTGTAACCCGAGATGCCACTGTATTTATTTATTTCTTAAAATGTATACTGCTCGACTGTAAAAAGCAGTTTACGGAAAGGGATAGCTTATTCCAGAGACAGCCTCCGTCTTCAGCACAGACCCCACCCCATTCCAAAACAAACTTTCATGGCAGAGCTAGCTAATTTGGTGTAGTTTGGATTCCCATCAGCTCCAGCCAGGAAGGCTAGCAAGTTGTCTGCCCTGGCAGTAGGGTGCCCAGAGTCCCTGGGCAGGTTTGCTGGTCCTCAGTCTCAGTTTACCACCTGTAAAACAGGCATCATTCTTTCCACTGATGCTCTATGGGAAAATTATTGGCATGGCTTCATTCTTGCCTTGTTTATACTGGGTGGTGCTCAACTAAGTTTTACTCTATTGAAATAAATGGACACAACTAAGTTAGGTCCATATAACTCACATTTTATAAACCAGCATTTCTGCATTTAACATATATTCAAGGCAGTCCCCCACTCCCAACTTCCAGTCCCCGCCCCCCCATAAGGATCTTAAGAGTGGAGTTAAAAGTATGCTGTTAAGTTTTTGGCTCATCAGGTATTGCAATTTCAGAGTTTCATGGTTAATTTGCATTGACGTACTTGTTAACCTTCTTACAAACTGCTTAGGGACAGTTTTAAGCAGTCTATAAACATACAAAATCAATTAATAAAAGCAGCCTGCAACTGTTTGACAACACAGTCTTCCGGAGGCAAGTGCTGTGTCTATTATCTGTCTTTTAGTAGATTTTTTAAAAATATTGTTTTAATTAATTCCATTAGTGTTACTTTTTAACAATTGCCTTTTATGTATTTTTAGCTTTTTGCATTTTATCTATGTCCTTTTAAGTTCTGTAAGTCACCTTGGGGGAAAGGCAGGGTGATGGTGATGTTGATGTTGTTGATGATAATAATAATAAAAAGTCAAAACTATATTTATTTACTTTAAAAAAAAACCAAGACAATTAAGACACACACAGAGAGAGATACATCTTTTCCTTCACCAAATTAGTGTTTCTCTAAATGTCCTAAACTTCTACCATCCTTGGGTTTTTTTTTTAAAACAACAACACGCTTTTTAATCTTTTGATTTCAAACCATGCTTTTATCATTTCAGGAGTTGTGCAAGAGCATGCGGACCAGAGACAAAAAGGAAGGCAAACCCGTCCTGCAATTTCTCAAACGTGGCAAAGCGTTTGGGCGCCGTGCTGATGAAACAGGCTGGCAGGCAACCTCACAAAGGAGGAGGCCCTGATCCATAAACACATGCAGCTCCTCCTCATTCCCCATCGAGGACCAAAAGCGGGAAGTTCGAATCGGCGAGCTCTTTTAATTAGACGTGGCTTTGTGGCATGGCGGCTTATGACGCTTCCTCCGCCAGGAGAGGTTGCAGACTTCAAATTCGGCCACGCGGGAGAGGTCCAGCAGTTCGTCGGTCCTGCTCCCTCCTGACACTCTGGAGGCAGAGATCTGGAAGCCAGATTTTTTCATTTGTAAGGCTTAAAAAAAGAAGGGGTGCAGCAAACCCGTATAGGCCTGCACTATCTTAAGAATCTTTGGTGGGTCTGCTGCCGAGTTGCGGTCTTCGAGGCTCCTAAAGTCAAGACTCTAGTCCTCATTATTCCGAACGATCTAAACAGAAATATATAGAATATATATACCGAGTCAGACATTAGGGCCCATCCAGCTCAGGATTGCCTGCACTGACTGGCAGATACGCTCTCCAGGGTTTCAGACAGGAAATCTCTCCCAAACCTACCTGGACCTGAATCTGGGATGTTCCGCATGCCCAGCAGGTGTTCTGAGCTAAGGCCCTTCCCTGATCTTTCACAGAGACACAGTTTTGATTTATTAGCAAGACAAGAAATCTTAAACCAGACTGCTGGTTCTGTTCCAACCAATTGCAGGAATACAGGGAGCCAAATTTTACTGACTTTTTCGATCCAGCAAGCTCAGCAGTTTTCTTTTTCGACAAACCTCCTAAGCAGAGATTTTTTAAAATGCCAGTTGGCATTTGTACTGGATTTGAAATTGTTTTCATCTTTGCAATGGGTTATGATTGGTGTGTGTGTGTGTTTTCTCAATATGTTTTAAAATTGCGTTGGGATGCTTTATAAAGGGACCCCTGACATTAGGTCCAGTCGTGAACGACTCTGGGGTTGCTGCGCTCATCTCGCTTTATTGGCCGAGGGAGCCGGCGTACAGCTTCCAGGTCATGTGGCCAGCATGACTAAGCCGCTTCTGGCGAACCAGAGCAGCGCATGGAAACGCCGTTTACCTTCCTGCCAGAGCGGTACCTATCTATCTACTTGCACTTTGACGTGCTTTCAAACTGCTAGGTTGGCAGGAGCAGGGACCGAGCAACGGGATTCACCCCGTGGCGGGGATTCGAACCGCCGACCTTCTGATTGGTAAGCCCTAGGCTCTGTGGTTTAACCCACAGCGCCACCCGTGTCCCTGATGATGGAATAGGACATCCCTATTTTCATTGGAGGAGTGTTGGAGGGTATGTCCCACACTGGCTCTCATTATTATCCTAAAAAAAAGGTAAAGGACCCCTGACAGTTAAGTCCAGTCGCAGACAACTCTGGGGTTGTGGTGCTCATCTCGCTTTATTGGCCGAGGGAGCCGGCGTACAGCTTCTGGGTCATGTGGCCAGCATGACTAAACCGCTTCTTAGGAAGCGATTAAAAAACGAATAACATCTGTGCTGACTTGGAAATGGCTCTCTAGGGTTGTTTCCCCACCTGGAGAAGCCTGGAATTGAACCTGCGACCTTTCGAATGCAAAACAGGGGCTTTACCACCAAGTCACAACCCTTTCCAGCAGACCAAATCTTCCTACGTTTGCATATGAAGAAAAAAACCCCAGTTGTTTTGAAGCAAAAAAAACACGCAGCTTTTTGAACATGCATCCACCTTAAATACAATAGTCCCCTCCTACAGGATAATACTGCAGTTTTAAGAGTACTTTAAAAAGCCCCCAACTTTAATTACTGTATTGGCCCGAATATAAGCCTCACCTGAATATAAGCCGCACCTTTAAAATTCATGGGGGGGGGGGGAGAAAAAAAAGACGATACCCGAATATAAGCCACTCCCTTAAAATTCCGCAGGCACTCACACCCATTCCGTTTTACTTTATGTCTGTTTCAGATATTGTAAAAGCCAATTTTTGTAAGGTGGCAAATTTAAGCCACACTAACTTTTCACGGTCGAAATTTGGAAAAAAAGTGTGGCTTATATTCAGACCAATACGGTATTTTCTTTTTAATGGAATGTAATAGATAAATATAACCAACACCAGTAATAAAAGGGGCATCTAGGACCAGACAGAGCAGGATGAATTTCCCTACCAAAATAAAGAATAACAGATCAGAATTACAAGGTGCTAAGTAATACCATAGGGACGCGGGTGGCGCTGTGGGTTAAACCACAGAGCCTCAGACTTGCCGATCAGAAGGTCACCGGTTCGAATCCCCGCGACGGGGTGAGCTCCCGTTGCTCGGTCCCTGCTCCTGCCAACCTAGCAGTTTGAAAGCACGTCAAAGTGCAAGTAGATAAATAGGTACCACGCCGGCGGGAAGGTAAACGGCGTTTCCATGCGCTGCTCTGGTTCGACAGAAGCGGCTTAGTCATGCTGGCCACATGACCCGGAAGCTGTACTCGCAATAAAGCGAGATGAGCGCTGCAACCCCAGAGTCTGTCACGACTGGACCTAATCGTCAGGGGTCCCTTTACCTTTACCTAAGTAATACCACTGGGCTCCCATTGTCTCTGTAGCTTATTGCTCTGGTAAATTATATAGACATAGAGTAAGCTGTCCTGACAGGCTTAGTTAGCTATGTCCACTTCCCCTCACCTTGTGAGGAACTAGGCAATAAAGCCTATTGTTCCTCCCCAGTCTACCTGAGAAGCTCAGTCTGTGAAGGGACTTGAGCTGCCACCTTTGCCAATAATCTAGAAAACTTTGCCACTTTGTTACTAAGCCAAGTTTTACTGCCTATGCAACTTTCTGAAGCAGATGAATCTGACCTTCAGATAGTTTGGAAGTACAGTGGTACCTCGGGTTACATACGCTTTAGGTTACACACTCCACTAACCCAGAAATAGTACCTCAGGTTAAGAACTTTGCTTCAGGATGAGAACAGAAATTGCGCTCTGGTGGCGCGGCAGCAGCAGGGGGCCCCATTAGCTAAAGTGGTGCTTCAGGTTAAGAACACTTTCAGGTTAAGAATGGACCTCTGGAACGAATTAAGTACTTAACCTGAGGTACCACTGTAAACCATTTTTTAAACTCACTAACATGTGGTCTTTTCCTATGCTGGGGAACAGGGAACCTTTGGAAAGAAACTTTTTACGGGGACATTTTAAAGGTCTAACAGCTTTAGTTTGTAACTTTAAATCTCTGCTATGGTTCTCTCACCAAAAAGTACTCGCCCCAAACTTGGGTCTTTCCATCCAGGAATTCTCCTTTCTCTACAAAATTTTTCTGAACCAAGGTTTTCATTCAGACAAGCTGGCACGTAGAACGTCGATGTAAGTTTTAGCCAGTTTCTTGTTTATTTCCGATTTTATTTCTTGGATTGCTTTTAAAGAGCTGCTTTCACCAATAATATTATTATTTTTCTATTCTCCATGTAAACCGCTTTGAGGTTTCGTTTTGCTTTTAACAACCAAGTGGTATGTAAATCTTATGAAATAGAATGAATAATCAAGAATCACAGTCATTGCAACTCAATGGAAAACAGCCCCAAAACTTATGCAGGATACATGGTACCCTCATTATGGAATACAGCTATAATGGAGAAAATTATGCATAATTTTGAGATTTTGACAAGGACTGGGACCTCCATACACAAGCCTGGCAATTCTGGAACTAGATAAACTGACAGCAGTGATAGCCTCTTACTGGAACCCTGTAATTTTAACTCAGACGCAACTCTGCTCATTTTACGCGCCTCTTTTTACAGTTTTGTTCTTCACCTTTTAATTTTCTAAGCGTTCTGTCTGTTTTATGCACATTACAAAATTAAATTTAAAAACCCGTTCAAGAAAAATATCAAGAATCAGGACGGGAAAAAGCTGGAACTCAGAACCAAGAAACTGAACTCGAAAATCCCGCAGTCCGTGTTTGTGGTAACACAGACTGAATTCTGCTGTAAGGTATGAAACCCTAAATATTTTAGCACAAAGCCATTTAGAGTCCTTACCCGATTCATACGGCCAGGCGGCACATCCCGCAGGGATGAGTGAAGGTCGAGGCTGCTGAGAGTGGGGCTGAAAGCTTGAACAGGGTTCTCCCAACCGGCCAAACAGTGCTGTGGGGGTCACAGAAGGGGAAAGTATCTCATGTCAGGTATTAACTGCAGCCCCAAAGGCTTAGGCTGTTTGAATGAATGAATGAATCTTTCTTTGCGTCAACCATCGGCCATAGCAATAAAACAACAATATGATATACAAAGAATAGAAATAAGAAGTCAATTACAGTAGTACCTCGGGTTACAGACGCTTCAGGTTACATACGCTTCAGGTTACAGACTCCGCTAACCCAGAAATAGTACCTTGGGTTAAGAACTATGCTTCAGCCTTAACCCAAGGTACTATTTCTGGGTTAGCGGAGTCTGTAACCTGAAGCGTATGTAACCTGAAGCGTCTGTAACCCGAGGTTAAGAACTATGCTTGAGGAAAATTGGCTTCCAGGTGGAAAAATCAAAATCCCAAGATCCCAAAACTAAGATACTATCAAGAATGTATAACTTGCTGTTGAAATGGAATACTCAGGATGAAACGGTAAAATCTGCTATGATAAAATGGGCACAAGATGTTGGACATAACATTATGTTTGCTGACTGGGAACAGTTGTGGACCACAGGTATCAAATTTACGGCATGTAATGCCTTAAGAGAGAATATTATGAAAATGATATACAGGTGGTACATGATACCAGTCAAGCTTGCAAAAATCTATCATTTGCCCGATAATAAATGTTGGAAATGTAAAGAAAATGAAGGTACATTCTTTCACCTTTGGTGGATGTGCCCAAGGATTAAGGCTTTCTGGGAGATGATTTATAATGAAATGAAAAAGGTATATAAATATACCTTCCTGAAGAAACCAGAGGCCTTTCTCCTGGGCATGGTCGGCCAATTGGTGTTAAAGAAGGATAGAACTTTCTTTATGTATGCTACAACGGCAGCAAGAATACTCATTGCAAAGTATTGGAAGACACAAGATCTACCCACCCTGGAAGAATGGCAGATGAAGGTGATAGACTATATGGAATTGGCGGAAATGACTGGCAGAATCCGAGACCAGGGAGAAGAGTCGGTGGAAGAAGATTGGAAGAAATTTAAAGACTATTTACAGAAACATTGTAAAATTAATGAATGTTAAAATGATGTCGGAATGAAATTAAGTGGTTTTAGTAGTAATGTTATAAAGGAGTATGTAAAAATGGATTGTTAACAGGTGAGAATGTAAAGCTATAATATATTAAGATAAAGAATTAAGATAAAAACAAAGAGGGAAAGGATTTGCTGAATTAACCATTTGAACTGGAATACAAAAAAGGGAGGTGTGAGGAGGTCAGGGAAATAAGTAAATGAAAGGCAAGACATGGAAAGATGGATTTATTTTTAATTGTTTTTATTTTTTCTGTATTTTGTATTTTCTGTTTCTTTTTTCTATTTCTTTTTTACTTTTGTAACTCTTTCTGAAATTCTAATAAATATCATTAAAAAAAAAAAGAACTATGCTTCAGGATGAGAACAGAAATCGTGCAGTGGTGGCACAGGGGCAGCAGGAGGCCCCATTAGCTAAAGTGGTGCTTCAGGTTAAGAACAGTTTCAGGTTAAGAACAGACCTCCAGAACGAATTAAGTACTTAACCCGAGGTACCACTGTATATAAAGGGACGCGGGTGGCGCTGTGGGTTAAACCACAGAGCCTAGGACTTGCTGATCAGAAGGTCGGCGGTTCAAATCCCCGTGACGGGGTGAACTCCCGTTGCTCGGTCCCTGCTCCTGCCAACCTAGCGGTTCAAAAGCACGTCAAAGTTGGCCAGACTGAACCTAATGGTCAGGGGTACCTTTTCCTTTACCACTGTATATAAAATACATTTTGGGGTTTTGAATCAATAGTCAAATAGTGGATCTTATTCTGATTGCCTCAGCTAAAAACCTTTGTTGTCACCTGCTCATCCTGATCTGCCAAGAGAAAGGACACCGTGGCAGTGGTTGGGCGACCCGGAATGGACAATAATAGAGGGGTGATAATCTCATTCCTCAAGTCTTTATAAAGAGTGCAAGCCAGAAGGGCATGTGCCACCGATTCAGTACTGCCATCGTATACCCTTGACCGAAGAACGGTACACTCCTTCTATCTGGGATGGTCGTCCTCTTCCACCGAGCGCGCAGCTTCGGGAGGGACGCACATGGAGCGGTGAGGGAGGAAGGGGACACCCGCCTAGCCAGCCAGATCAGCCGAATCAACCCTGGCGATCAATGGGGTGACAGATGTCGCAGCCAGATCGCCCTCACATCCAGGACTGCCCAGAGTGGAATTAAAAGTCTGGGAGCAAGCAATATCCCTCTGGCTGAAAATCCATTACAGTCCTAAGGGACTGTTACCTTGCTTCCTGGCCGCAGCTCCCTATCCTCCTTGGCTTATGCAAATAACTAATAAGATCAAACAAATTGGCCTAAACCCTGAAAATCTTTTTATTGAAACTCCGAACAAGGCAAAAGCAATTATCACTCAGAGACTTTACGATGTCGAATTACAACAAGAAGACGCCCTACTCCCGGAGACGTATAGATGCTTAAAAGCTTGGCCTAATTTTGCAGCTGCCCTTTACTTAACTAACATCACTAACGAAGCTTATACATGGGCTTTCTCTAGAGCCCGCTTTGAGACAATGCCCTCAGCAGTGCTGTACGGCAAATTCACGCGGGTACCAATGCATGCGCGTCTCTGCCCCTGTATGTCTAATAAGGAAGAATCTGTCACACACATCCTTCTATTTTGCGAATTTTACAGTGAAGAAAGAGTTCAACTTATTTTGCCACTTTTATCAAAATTTATACCCCTACAACATTATTTGGAATCCTCCCCCGAAATTCTACGAAAATACCTTCTGGAAGATTCCTCAAGCTCAATATCATATGAGGTGGCCAAATTTTGCACTTTAGTAATCAGGAAGCGTAAATCTCAAATCTGTTGAATGGCACACTGCGAAGTTCCCTTGTGTAATCTTTTTTTTTTCCTTTTCTTTTCTGATGTTGTTGTTGATTTCTTTCTGTTTGATCTTGTGGTGTTTAGTGTCACTGGCTTTTGCCGCAATAAAACTTGAACTTGAACTGCCATCTCCACAGGGACGTAAGTGTTTCTCGTGTGGAATCTATTCTAATCGTCCCTCAAGCACAGCCGAGGGCAATACATTCAATCTTGTAAAGCGCATTGCAGTAGTCCGAGCGGGAGATAACTAGAGCATGCACCACTCTTAACTACGTTCTTTGCTCTGCCAGGAAAAGGGAGAAGGGAGGAGACGCCAGCGATGGGCAAGCTGTCCCCCCCCCCCCAGTGCCCGGCCACACGGCAAGAACTGGGCTTCCCCAAACCAGAAACTCACCGAGGGCAACGCCAGGTTGTCTTCAGGCTCGTAGCTTTTCCTGCGGTGGATCTTGTGCTTGTAGGCAGGGAGCAAAGTGGATCTCGGGATGCTGACCCTGTGGGAAAAATAAAGATGTAGGAAGAGTGCTGCTGGATTAGGCCAAAGGGGGTCCAATGGGACCAGATGCCTCAATGGAAAACCTGCAAGCCAAACCTGGGCACAAGAACCTTCTCCCTTCCTGCGGTTTCCAGCAACTGGGATTCAGAAGCATGGCTGCCTCTGGCAGTGGAGGTCAAACATAGAAAGCATCCCAAACAGGACCAGAAGAGCCAGGAAGCTCTGTGAGAACGCACACCATCCCTGAGCAGAAAGGCCTCTGAGATTAGTTCGCCTTCAGAAGATAAAAGACTCTCCGGAAGGGTGATGTGACGCACTATTTACAGTGGTGCCTCGCAAGACGAAATTAATTCGTTCCGCATGTTTTTTCTTCTTGTGAGTTTTTCGTCTTGCGAAGCACGGTTTCCCCTAGGAATGCATTGAAAATCAATTAATGCGTTCCTATGGAGACCGCTTGCCAGGCTGGCGGTGTGGAGAAGGGCTTTTCTCCCCACCGCAAGCCTTCAGGACAGGTACGGGAACAGAGGGGAAGGCGCGCAGCGCTTCTCCTCTGTTCCCGGGGCTTGCGGTGCGAGGAGGGTTTTTCCTCCCCACCGCCAACATTCAGAACAGCATTCTGAATGTTGGCGGTGGGAAAGAAAACCCTCCTCCCACCGCAAGTCTTCAGGACAGCCATCCGAAGGCTGGCGCAGGGAGAAGGTCTCTCCGCCCCACCGCCAGCCTTCGGAGGAGGTCCGAGGACAGTGGGGAAGACGCGCTGCGCTTCCCCGCTGTCCTGGAGATTTCCCTATGGGCTTTCGTCTTGCGAAGGAAGCCCATAGGGAAATTCGTTTTGCGAAGCGCCTCCAAAACGGAAAACCCTTTTCGTCTAGCGGGTTTTTCGTCTTGCGAGGCGCTCGTCTTGCGGGGCACCACTGTACTTGGGATACGCCATTATAGGTTAGACCAAGTTGCAGAGATAAATAGTCATGGGGGAGGCGAGCTCTTAATTTGTTATTATATCTGTACTTCAAGTCCGATTTGGCAAACCTCCCCTGGAAAGACTAATGTTTGATGCAACCTGTCTGAGGTAATTAATGAGCGAACGCCTAGATTTTATTTCACCGGAACTGAGAGAAGATGGCGTCTGCCACCAGAGAAGGACTTTTGGATTGATTCGGCATAAACATCAGCGTGTGAGGATATACTGCAAATAATAGATTTACCAGCTGCAAGGAGAGTCATACAAATTTCACACAGAAGCAGATTATTGCTCACTTCAACTCGCCTGTGGAAACAACTCAGAGGCCATGAAAGAAGGAAGGATAACAACAGGAAGATTAAAAGAAGGAACTATTGGAAACTCGAGGCAGTAGAAACATAAGATGATTGGACCCCACTGAACTTAAAGCATGGGAAGCCCCAACAAAAATTTATAATTTGGCAAAATATTTGGACTATATGATATGTAGTTGTATAATTTGGAATATTTAATGTGATCTGATTGGATTGTTAAAATGGAAAATAAAAATTGTATATATATAAAAAAAGAGATTAGTTTGCCCTCAGCAAAGGTGAGGTAACTCCTTTTGGGGGAAAAACCTACAATGAAGTGAGACTCTAGAGCAGCCTTTCTCAACCTGTGGGTCCCCAGATGTTGTTGAACTACAACTCCCATCACCCCTAGCTAGCAAGGTCAGAGCTCAGGGGTGATGGGAGTTGTAGTCCAACAACATCTGGGGACCTACTGCTCTATGGAGTGAACAGGAGCAGTGAGCAGTTCAGAACTGCAGAGGGGAACCCACAATAATGTGATCGCCTGTGGCGACTGGAGAAATCGCCCTAGGCGACCAAGTGGGGGGAAATGGGCAGAGGCTGAGGAAGAGCTGTTTCTTCCACTCCCCACCCCTATTTCAGGTTCTCAAGTGACTACGAAGTGATTTGAATAAGGTACGTATTAAAAGGCTGGTCATATTTTGGACATTACAGTGGACCCTCCAGATACGAACTCAATTTGTCCCGAGCGTCCGTACAGTGGTACCTCGGGTTACAGACGCTTCAGGTTACAGACTCCGCTAACCCAGCAATAGTACCTTGGGTTAAGAACTTTGCTTCAGGATGAGAACAGAAATCGCGCAGCAGCAGCGGGAGGCCCCATTAGCTAAAGTGGTACCTCAGGTTAAGAACAGTTCAGGTTAAGAATGGACCTCCAGAACGAATTAAGTTCTTAACCTGAGGTACCACTGCATTAAAAGGCTGGTCATATTTCTGACATTACAGTGGACCCTCCGGATACGAATTCAGTTCGTCCTGAGGGTCCGTACTTACCCTGAAAAGTCCGTATCCGGAGGCGCCACTTCTGCGCACACGCACGGCAAGATAGAAGGTTTCTGCGCACGTGCAGAGCGCTTCTGCGCATGCACGCATGGCGAAACCGGGAAGTATACACTTCTGGGTTTGCCGCGTTCGTAACTCAGAATTTCGTTACCCGAAGGTAACGTAACCCGAGGTACCACTGTATTTGTAAAGCCGCCATCAGCGACGTCATCAGGATTCAATCCCTTGTCCAGGCCGGGCAAGGAAAGATCTTCATTTGAAACCCCGGAAAGTCGCCGCTGTTGGTCAGTGTAGACGTTACTGAGCTAGCTGGACCAAGGGTCTGAGCCAGCAAAAGCAAGCTTCCCTGTTAAGTCTTCACCATCGCTTACAGACTCACCTGACGAAAGCAGGCTCTACCAGAGTCTCTGGAGGCCGGTGGGCTCTGGGGGTTTTGCAGATGGGGCAGGCAGACTCCAAATCCATAGGCGCCGCGAAAAGGCGTTTATTCAACCGGTAACAGAAGACACCTGCGAAGACAGAGCCGGGTAGAGGAAGGGATATGCAGACTACGTGGGGCTACCTTTGAAGGTGACCCGGAAACTGCAATTAATCCAGAATGCGGCAGCTAGACTGGTAACTGGGAGCGGCCGCCGAGACCATATAAGACCGGTCCTGAAAGACCTACATTGGCTCCCAGTACGTTTCTGAACACAATTCAAAGTGTTGGTGCTGACCTTTAAAGCCCTAAACGGCCTCAGACCAGTATACCTGAAGGAGTGTCTCCACTCCCATCTTTCAGCCCGGACACTGAGATCCAGCGCAGAGGGCCTTCTGGCGGTTCCCTCATTGCGAGAAGTGAAGTTACAGGGAACCAGACAGAGGGCCTTCTTGGTAGTGGCGCCCGCCCTGTAGAACGACCTCCCTTCAGATGTGAAGGAAATATGCAGCTATCTTCTTTTTAAAAGACAGCTGAAGGCAGCTCTGTTTAGGGAAGTTTTTAATATTTAATGCTGTATTGTTTTTAACACTTGATTGGAAACCGCCCAGAGTAGCTGGGGAAACTCAGCCAGATGGGCGGGGTATAAATAATAAATTATTATTATTATTATTCAAGTTCCTCAACAGGGACAGTGCGGATTCTGCGGTTTCCCCACCCCAGTAAGCGTTCCAAGTTCCTAGTCCTTAGGATTGCTGAGGTTTAAAGCCAGAAGCCATGTGGCATGATGAAACCACACAGGCCAAGGAGATGCTGAGGAACCAAGCCGGATGAGGAATGGTTGAAGGATCTAGGGTATGTTTAGTGTGGAAAAGAGGAGGCTGAGAGGAGATAAAATAGCCCCCTTAAATATCTAAAGGGCCGTCACAAGCAAGCTTGTTTTCTGTTACTTCAGAGGGCTGGATCCGAACCAATGGATTAAAACTGCAATAAAAGAGATTCTGGCTAAACATTGGGAATAACTTTCTGACAGTAAGAGCTGTTTGACAGTGGAACGGAATATCTCGGAAGGTAGTAGACTCTCCTTCTTTGGAGGTTCTTAAGCAGAGGTGAGCTGTGGTTCCTACATGGCGGGGGGTTGGTATGGATGACCTTTGAGGTCATTTTCCTGCTCTACAATTCTATGATGGTTGTAGGATTGGCTAGGCTGCTGAGATGGGAAGACAGAATCTGACCGTACACTGATGGGAACCCGGGTCCATGTCCAATTCTCGATTGTGAGCAGAGGAACCCAGACCGTCTGATCTGCAGAGAGAGGAACGTTAAGAGTCGTTTTCAGTTGTTCCCTGAAAGTCAGTGGCTGAGCTGTCGTGTTGCATGTGCAAAACAACAACAACAAACCTCTGGTTACATGAAGCATATTCAATAAATAAAATAATAATAATAATAATAATAATAATAATAATAATAATAATAATAATATATTTATACCCTGCCAATCTGGCTGGGTTTCCCCAGCCACTCTGGGTGGCTTCCAACAAAACACTAAAATACAATAAAAAGCTTCCCTAAACACACAAGACATAACTGGCTGTATGTTTGAAAAAATAATATATACTATTCATTGTATTGAATTGTAGATTTCAACAGAAGTAGCTCATAACCTTCTATTTGCCAGGAGGTGATGGGACCAGTGGCCATTATCTTCGTTTCTTTGATGTTGAGCTTCAAACCATATTTTGCGCTCTCCTCTTTTAATGAGGGTGAAAGAGGAGAGCAAAAATATGGTTTGAAGCTCAATATCAAAAAAATGAAGATCATGGCCACTGGTCCCATCACCTCCTGGCAAATAGAAGGGGAAGAAATGGAGGCAGTGAGTAATTTTACTTTCTTGGGCTCCATGATCACTGCAGATGGTGATAGCAGCCACGAAATTAAAAGATGCCTGCTTCTTGGGAGAAAAGCAATGACAAACCTAGACAGCATCTTAAAAAGCAGAGACATCACCTTGCCAACAAAGGTCCGTATAGTTAAAGCCATGGTTTTCCCAGTAGTGATGTATGGAAGTGAGAGCTGGACCATAAAGAAGGCTGACCGCCGAAGAATTGAGGCTTTTGAATTCTGGTGCTGGAGGAGACTCTTGAGAGTCCCATGGACTGCAAGAAGATCAAACCTCTCCATCCTTAAGGAAATCAGCCCTGAGTGCTCACTGGAAGGACAGATCCTGAAGCTGAGGCTCCAAGACTTTGGCCACCTCATGAGAAGACAAGACTCCCAGGAAAAGACCCTGATGTTGGGAAAGATGGAGGGCACAAGGAGAAGGGGATGACGGAGGAAGAGATGGTTGGACAGTGCTCTCGAAGCTACCAACATGAGTTTGACCAAACTGTGGGAGGCAGTGGAAGACGTAAGTGCCTGGTGTGCTCTGGTCCATGGGGTCACGAAGAGTTGGACACGACTAAACAACAATAATAATGATAATATCATCATCCACGCCCCCCTTACCGCAGCTCCCGGTCGTAGATGCAAGCCTCCCGGTTCACCTTCCGGAATTCCTGCAGCTCCGAGAAGTACTGATCAGGTTTCTCAGAGAGGGAGGAGTCCATGTCGAGGAGCCCTGGAGGAGGGAAGAGGAAAAGCCAAGACCCACCAGGTCAGATTCAAGGCACAAATGTCGCCGTTTTAGGCTTCTCTCATTTGGTCCTCGGACCTCTCTGCAGGCCACACCCCTCTCTGGTCCTACTCCATATACACCCCATATATTTTCACATGGCTGGAATATGTCCGTGAACTCTCGTTTGCCCGGACAGAGAGGAGTGTGTGCGTGTTTAGAAACTGGCCTACCATCCAAAGTAAAATTTACATGTGTTGCTCTGGCCACTTTTCCTTCTGGCTCTGCCCACCACAGGCATGCGGACTCCAGAAAGTTGCCTGGAAGGGCATGTAGCTCCTGGACTGGAAAAAAACACCCTTTCCCAGCCCTCATAGATATAAAAAGATAAATCTCTCTCTCTCTCCCTTTCTCCTGCCTTCCACAGAAATGATCTTCAAGGCACCCACAGCAATTTCATACAATAATACAGTGGTACCTCTGTGGGTTAAACCACAGAGCCTAGGACTTGCCAATCAGAAGGTTGGCGGTTCGAATCCCCACAACGGGGTGAGCTCCTATTGCTCGGTCAACCTAGCAGTTCGAAAGCATGTCAAAGTGCAAGTAGATAAATAGGTACCGCTCCAGCGGGAAGGTAAACGGTGTTTCCTTGTGCTGCTCTGGTTCGCCAGAAGCGGTTTAGTCCTGCTGGCCCCATGACCCGGAAACTGTATGCTGGCTCCCTCGGCCAATAAAGCGAGATGAGCGCTGAAACCCCAGAGTCAGTCACGACTGGACCTAATGGTCAGGGGTCCCTTTACCTTTACTTAGGTTAGACATGCACAGGAATTTCAATGGGTCTGCCCTGGGTAGGGCAGGCATTGGATAATACCCTTTCCCACAGATAATTGTCATGGGAAAGCCAAGAAGGGCTAGGGTGTGTGCGCACGTGAGAATATGGGGTGATACCTCCCAGTTCTGCCCCTGGTGAATATGTGGCCCCTTGCCCCACCCCCAATGAACTGCTTGCAGCCCTCTGGTTATGTACTTAATTCGTTCTGGAGGTCCGTTCTTAACCTGAAACTGTTCTTAACCTGAAGCACCACTTTAGCTAATGGGGTCTCCCGCTGCTGCACCGCTGCAACCGCACAATTTCTGTTCTCATCCTGAAGCAAATTTCTTAACCCGAGGTACTATTTCTGGGTTAGCGGAGTCTGTAACCTGAAGTGTATGTAACCCAAGGTACCACTGTACGTGGGTATAAACAAAATAATATCCTGAAAATTGCAGGTAGACTGCCTCTGACCTGGCGGGCTCCATTTAGTTCTCACAAGCCGCCGTCTCGAATTCTGGAAACCACCCCAGGGCTACTCTTTTTCTTTTTTCAAAAACCCAGTTAGGATGAATCAGGCTAGCTGCGCAATCTTTCATTTTATTTATTTTGCTTGGCTCCAAAATAGATTGAGCTGCCATACCTGCGATCCAATCGTACCCCAGGAAAGGGCGAACCGACCAGTCATCTGCTGGAATGGTGTATTCCTCAGGGTCAGACATGAACGTCACGTGCCCAGATTCCTTCTGCAACAGGGTTAAAAATGCAGGGAAACGGTTCTTTTACTGAGCTGACTCAATGCGTTTTGCCATCGCAACTGCCACATGCACAATCCTTTCATTTGCCCACGTTTGGATAATAATAATAATAAAAAAATTATTTATACCCCACCTTCCCCAGCCAAGACAGGCTCAGGGTGGCTAACACCCGATATAAAAACAAATTGATTGAAATACAACTTAAAAACAAGATTAAAATACAACATTTCAATGGAAACTCAAATCAAAAACTTTTGGGGGGATGAAAACGTCAAATCTTCACCAAGGCTAACTATCCGGACTGGTCCTACGTGGGCCAGAAAAATGCCAGGGAAGTCCCCAAATAGGAGTTCCATCACAGAAGGAGAAAGGAAAAGGGAAGAGGGAGAGGGGGAGGGGATCAAGTTGATTCCAAGCCAAAGGCTAGGCGGAACAACTCTGTCTTACAGGCCCTGCAGAAAGAAATCAGATCCTGCAGGGCCCCGGTCCATAGCTTTCAACTTTCAGATTTAAAAATAAGGTATCAGCAGCCTCACCTGTCCAGGGGACAGTTTACAGGATATCTAACAATCTGGGATAGCAGCGGGAAGCAGCGGGAAACGGCACCGGAATAAGGGAATTTCCCCCCAAAAAGGGAAGGTTGACAGCTATGCCCTGGTCTCATGAGACAGAGCGTTCCACCAGGCCAGAGCCAGTGTTGAAAAGGCCCTGGCTCTGGTTGAGGCTAATCTGACTTCCTTAGGGCCCGGGACCTCGAGGGTGTTGCTATTTATGGACCTTAAGGTCCTCCGTGGGGCATACCGGGAGAGGTGGTCCCGTAGGTACGCTACCATGCAGTTAATAAAATATATACAGCAAACAAATCAAGTTTCCCAGTAACACAAAATGTTATCTTAAGTTCCGGCTATTAGCCTATCAAGCCTGGTCCTGTCTGCACTGAGCAGCAGTGGCTTTCAAGGGTTAAAGGCAGCAGACAATTCCCAGCCATTAGGGATTGAACCCGGGATATGTAGCATGCCAAACAGTTGCAGTGCAATTGAGACACCTGGGAAGGTGCCTTGCACTGAGTTAGACCATTTCTCTTCCATTTGTATACGCTACTGTTCAATATTTGGTTTCCACATATGGTAGGACTACAACTCCCATCATCCCCTGCTGGCAAAGATGACTGTGGATGATGGGACTTGTAGTCCAACGACATCGAGGAACACAAGGTTGAAGAATCCTGGCCTACACTGGCTGGCAGAGGCTCTCCAGAGCCACAGACAGGGTGTCCCTCCCAGCCCAACGTGGAGATGGACCCTGGGACATTCTGCATGCAGAGCAGCTGCTCTTCCACTGAGCAATAATCTGAGCAATAATCTGCGTCCTTTTCCTCCAATGTTCTTTCACCTTCTCGCACTCCCACCAAACATGGACAAAAGTACCTGAGCCAACTATTTGATGAGAAGGGGAAAAGGTTGTTATCTTGGAATGTAAGAGATATTGGATTTTGGAGATGCGCCAAGACTTTGGCAGAGCGCCATCTTTAGCTGTACGGACAAAGAAATGGAAATCGGAAACCTGCTAGAGCTCTGGTGGGTTTTCAGTTAACTTTTTCCCCAGGCTGAAGCATTTATCTGTATATGATAATCATAACTGGGACGTGGGGGGCGCTGTGGGTTAAACCACAGAGCCTAGGACTTGCCGATCAGAAGGTCGGTGGTTCGAATCCCTGCAACGGAGTGAGCTCCAGTTGCTCAGTCCCTGCTCCTGCCAACCTAGCAGTTCGAAAGCACGTCAAAATGCAAGTAGATAAATAGGTTCCGCTCCGGTGGGAAGGTAAACGGCATTTCCGTGCACTGCTCTGGTTTGCCAGAAGCGGCTTAGTCCCGGAAGCTGTACACTGGCTCTCTTGGCCAATAAAGCGAGATGAGCGCCGCAACCCCAGAGTCGGCCACAACTGGACCTAATGGTCAGGGGTCCCTTTACCTTTAAGAATCATAACTGAGAGGAGAGAGAATGACCGGACCAACACAGAACTTTTTGGGAAGAAAAAATATGGAGAAATAATTATCACACACAGGATGAAGGGATATAGGTCTTCACTTGTGGATTAATAAATTACTAAATATGTTAATTCAAATGGAAGTCACAGAAATTGCAGCTGTGGAACAAGGGACTATATTTAAGACTGGAATACAACTGGAACAAATAAGACTTTGGAAGCGGAGGGAAAAAGAATTCCCGAACCTGTAATCCAGCAAGTGGGAGGTCACCCAAATTATATAACTGGATACAGTGGTACCTCGGGTTAAGAACTTAATTTGTTCCGGAGGTCCCTTCTTAACATGAAACTCTTCTTAACCTGAAGCACCACTTTAGCTAATGGGGCCTCCCGCTGCTGCCGCGCCGCCGGAGCACGATTTCTGTTCTCATCCTGAAGCAAAGTTCTTAAGCTGATATACTATTTCTGGGTTAGCGGAGTCTGTAACCTGAAGCATCTGTACCCCGAGGTACTACTGTATTTGATTAATTGTTATTTGATTTGGTATTATGATTAGATATGCATATAATGAGGTCTGTAATTGAAAACTAATAAAAATTATTGGGGAAAAGAAAAAAAAAAGTACCTTCCCTCCGGCAACAACCTTCCTTGCTAATCTTCCAGGGTTCAAACCCCAGCACTGCAGCGATGCCATAACCGCCGGCTGCCAACTCTTTAAGTAAAGACTTGCAACACACCCACCTTCGCTTTCTCCTTAGATTCCTTGGCTTGGGGTGTGAGCAGGATTGGTTTCGGGGCTGGTGACATCCGCACAGAAACTGTTGCCCTGCCTCTCCCCTCTTTGGCTCGCCCTGGGCCCGCCTCCTCTCGGGCCTGTGGCCTGTCTGTCTCCAGCAAGCCGTGTAAACATGGAGGACGCCTTTTTGCCTCCATGTGCCCCGCGGTTACTCTGGGCTTCCTCGGTCCTTTTGGGCGTCCGCCACTGGCGGTTTTGCGAGTCGATCCGGCGGATGCTGCGGCCGATGGAACGTGGATCACCTCAGTCTGGCGGGTAATGGGACACAAGTGCCCTGGGTGGCGGTCCTCTTGCTCGTCCTGGGGCACGGCGGGTTTCAAGGGGGAGGCGAAGTTGCGCCGTGCCAGCTGGGGACTCACTTCCACGGACACAATCACTGCAGAATCGGCTGCGTCTTTGGGAAAACGATCCCTGTTCTCTCTCTGGGAATATAATAATAATAATAATAATAATAATAATAATAATAATAATAATAATAATAATTTAGTACCCCACCCATCTGGCTAGGTTTCCCCAGCCACTCAGGGCAGCTTCCCACAAAAAATTAAAATACAGTAACCTATCAAACATTAAAAGTTTCCCTAAACAGGGCTGGCTTCGGATGTCTTCTAAAAGTTTGGTAGTTGTTCTTCTCTTTGACATCTGGTGGGAGGGCGTTCCACAGGGCAGGTGCCACCACCGAGAAGGCCCTCTGCCTGGTTCCCTGTAACTTGGCTTCTCGCAGGGAGGGAACCGCCAGAAGGCCCTCGGCGCTGGACCTCAGTGTCCAGGCAGAACGATGGAGGTGGAGATGCTCCTTCAGGTATACTGGACCGAGGCCGTTTAGGGCTTTAAAGGTCAGCACCAACACTCTAAATTGTGCTCGGAAACGTACGTACTGGGAGGCAGTGTAGGTCTTTCAGGTCCCGGCGGCCGCTCCCAGTCACCAGTCTAGCTGCTGGATTCTGGATTAGTTGTAGTTTCCGGGTCCCCTTCAAAGGTAGCCCCACATAGAGCGCATTGCAATAGTCTGAGCGAGAGATAACCAGAGCATGCCCCACTCTGGCGAGACAGTCCGCAGGCAGGTAGGGTCTCAGCCTGCGTACCAGATGGAGCTGGTGGACAGCTGCCTTGGATACAGAATTGGCCTGCACCTCCATGGACAGCTGTGAGTCCAGAATGACTCCCAGGCTGCGTACCTGGTCCTTCAGGGGCAGTTACCCCATTCAGGACCAGGGAGTCCCCCACACCCACCCGCCTCCTGTCCCCTAAAAACAGTAATTCTGGCTTGACAGGATTCAACCTCAATCTGTTAGCAGCCATCCATCCTCCAACCGCCTCCAGGCACTCACACAGGACCTTCACCGCCTTCACTGGTTCCGATTTGAAAGAGAGGTAGAGCTGGGTATCATCCGCATACTGATGAACACCCAGCCCAAACCCCCTGATGATCTCTCCCAGAGGTTGCATGTAGATGTTGAAAAGCAAGGGGGAGAGGACGGAATACAGGCATAGTTGGTACCAATGCCATGCGCGCGCACACAGACAACATTATATAAGAGCCTAGGAAGAGCACTTCTGGATCAGGCCAGGGGCCCATCTGCTGCAGCAACCTGCTCTCACAGATATCCCACACGCAAGAATCAAGGGCAAAGGTTTCTCCCCTCTCGCAGTTTCCAGCTCACGGGAGCAAACTGGTATAGGCTAAATTTAAGCAGCCGTTTTGCACCCTGAACGGCAGCCAATTTTCACCTCTGCATCTCTTTCCTTAGGACACTCCTGTCACATTTCTGGCCCTGAACAACTTTGGCGCAGGATACTTTAAGGACTGCTTTATGCCACGTATGGCCCCAGTTGAATGAGTAAGATCGACTGGGGGAATCACTATTAGTGGTCTCTAGGGATGGGGCATGGGACGTGGGTGGCGCTGTGGGTTAAACCACAGAGCCTAGGACTTGCCGATCAGAAGGTCGGCGGTTCGAATCCCCGCGACGGGGTGAGCTGCCGTTGCTCGGTCCCAGCTCTTGCCAACCTAGCAGTTCAAAAGCACATCAAAGTGCAAGTAGATAAATAGGTACCGCTCCGGTGGGAAGATAAATGGTGTTTCCGTGCGCTGCTCTGGTTTGCCAGAAGCGGCTTAGTCCTGCTGCCCACATGACCCGGAAACTGTACGCCGGCTCCCTCGACCAGTAAAGCGAGATGAGTGCCGCAACCCCAGAGTCGGCCACGACTGGACCTAATGGTCAGGGGTCCCTTTACCTTTAGGGATGGGGCAGAAATCTGATTCCTCCATAAGAGCTTAGCAATAACAACAACAACAATAATTTATTATTATACCCCACCCATTTGGCCGGGCCTCCCCAGCCACTCTAGGTGACTCCCAACAGAATATTAAAAACAGAATAAAACATTAAAAACTTCCCTAAACAGGGCTGCCTTCAGGTGTCTTCTAAAAGTCAGGTAGTTGTTTATTTCCTTGACATCTGATGGGAGGGTGTTCCACAGGGCGGGTGCCACCACCAAGAAGGCCCTCTGCCTGGTTCCCTGTAATCTCACTTTTCACAGGGAGGGAACCGCCAGAAGGCCCTTGAAGCTGGACGATGGGGGTGGAGATGCTCCTTCAGGTATACTGGGCCGAGGCCGTTTAGGGCTTTAAAGGCCTGCACCAACTATCGTGGCTGGTGGTAGCGATCAATAACTTTCCCTTCCACAAATTTGTCTAATCCTCTTTTAAAGACATCCACATTGGTGGCAATCACTGCCTCCTATGGGATTATCTGTCCTGAATCTTCCAACGCTCTGATCTATTCATTCATTCATTCATTGAATTTATATAATACTCTTCATCCGCGGACATTCATGGGATGTCCACAAGTTCTCGTGTTATGGGCCTCCAAACTCTCCAGATCCCAGCAGCCAGCTCTCAGCCCTACCCTTGGGGAGCTGTGATCCAGCAATGTTTGGAGGGATTGAGGAGCACCTACATGCAAACACGAAACACAATCCAGCAGTCTCCCTACACACCTCGCCTTTGCTGTCCGAGACCCGCCCGCCTTGAGGAGTTGCTCTTTGCGATGGTGGCAACAGCTTGACTCGAACCCGCTCCCTGAACTCCTCTTGGTTGGTCCTCAGCCTCCGCAGGAGGTCCTGGTTCAAGTTTCGCAGCCTCTCCAGGTCCATCTTCTCACCTCCTTGCTTTAAGAAGAGAACAATATTGCAGAGGGTTGGGACTAGATCATGGGTAGGCAAACTAAGGCCCGGGGGCCGGATCCAGCCCAATCGCCTTCTCAATCCGGCCCGTGGACAGTCCGGGAATCAGCATGTTTTTACATGAGTAGAACGTGTCCTTTATTTAAAATGCACCTCTGGGTTATTTGTGGGGCATAGGAATTCGTTCATTTCCCCCCCAAAAAAATATAGTCTGGCCCCCCACAAGGTCTGAGGGACGGTGGACTGGCCCTCTGCTGAAAACGTTTGCTGACCGCTGGACTAGATGGCACTCTGGGTTTCTGCCAACGCTACGGTCTTCTGATTCTATGAAAACATGGAGGATTGAGAGCAAAGAAAGGAGATCGTTAGTTACGAAGTGCATCCGAACCCAGGTCACACTCACAACCATGGATTTAAAGCACCACTTGTTATTTATTTGTTTGTTTCATAAAATGTAAAGGTAAAGGTAAAGGGACCATTAGGTCCAGTCGTGGCCGACTCTGGGGTTGCGGCGCTCATCTCGCTTTATTGGCCGAGGGAGCCGGCGTACAGCTTCCGGGTCATGTGGCCAGCATGACTAAGCCACTTCTGGCGAACTAGAGCAGCACATGGAAACGCCGTTTACCTTCCCGCCGGAGCAGTACCTATTTATCTACTTGTACTTTGACGTGCTTTCGAACTGCTAGGTTGGCAGGAGCAGGGACCGAGCAACGGGAGCTCACCGTGTCACGGGGATTCGAACTGCGACCTTCTGATCGGCAAGTCCTAGGCTCTGTGGTTTAACCCACTGCTTTATTGTAAGGCGGTGGGGAATCAAATGGTTTTCAAACTATTAAGGGAATAAAAGAGCCTACACAATAATTCTAAAAAAGAAACTTCAACTGGACTATTTATTTATTTCCACTGCATTTATTTATTCTCTGCAGTTACTCCGCAGTCCACAGAGTAAGACGAGGCACAAAGAGTAAGAAACAAGAAATAGTGGCCATGTAGAAAACTGAACACAAAAATATTGCGCGCATTACAAAAATTCTCATTTTTTTTGTATTTTTTGTGGCTTTTATAAGGCTAATTACTTTTTTATAATCTTTATTAGTTTTCCATTACAATAATCCAATAATAGCCTCATTATAACAATGCCAAATTATTATATGATTACTAATACCAATCATTCAGATGCAAAATTATATAATTTAGGTGGCTCCCCCACATGCTCCCCTACATAGAATTGATGGTTTGATGATTTACTTTATTTCTGCGTTCCAAAATCTTATTAATTTCAATTATTAACCATTACTTCTCAATATAGTTTTATTTACTTCTTCCAAGCCCCCACAGGAAAAAAAAACACATATCTAGCCCTGTATATCTCCCCTTATTTCTTCCCAACCCCACTAAACTGGGTAACCTCCGCAGACTGCGCTGTGCAGACTTAACATATAGAATAAGAGAACAAGAAGAACATACGTTTAGAGAAGATTGGAAACCGTTTATTGAATATATGGGGGGGGGGGAACTGTGTACACTTGAAAATGCTGGCAGCATTAAGATAAATTCAGCAATGTATTTAGATAGATGGAATAATGGAATACTGAATGGTTTAGTTTTTGTAAAATATGCAGTTATTTATGATATGCAAAATGAACCATGGAAAGAGAAAAACGGAAGTCATTGATATTTTAAGGATGTTTAAGCGAGTATTTTAAAGTGTAAAACAGAAAATTTAATTAAAATATTTTTTTTAAAAAAATAAACTGGATAACACACCCCACCTCGCCCCATGAACTCCCCACCCGCGTCTTAAAGCGCCATCGACTCCCCCCCCCTCTATTTCCAACCGCCCACCCGCAGATCAAAAGGACGCGCCCCTTCACTCACCCATTCAACTCTCCCGTCGGTTTCCTACTATGTAGCAAAAGCCAAGCTTCCGAACGCCTCCTGATTGGCCGGCTCCGCCTTCCCAACCCAGCATGCATTGCACCAACCGCCTGTTACTTTCACTCTTAAAGGGGCCGCTCCCATTCATTTCTTCCCGCCTCCAATGCCGGTACTACTTTGCGCCTCAATATTTGTGTAAGAAATTAAATCATGCCATGTATAAAAGAAATGGCCATTTGAGCCCTGCCCTTTAGAGGCTTTTTATCGAGACGCTCAATAGGTTAACCCTCTTATCGAGATATATTTTAGATCAACCCTTCAATCCAAAATTATCTGAATATATGTCAATATATGGAACAACTGATTGGTTCAAAATTGGGAAAGGAGTACGACAAGGCTGTATATTGTCTCCCTGCTTATTTAACTTATATGCAGAAGTCATCATGCAAAAGGCTGGGCTGGATGGATATCAAGCCGGAATTAAGATTGCCGGAAGAAATATCAAAAAGCTCAGATATGCAGATGACACAACCTTGATGGCAGAAAGTGAGGAGGAATTAAAGAACCTTTTAATGAGGGTGAAAGAGGAGAGCGCAAAGTATGGTCTGAAGCTCAACATAAAAAAAACAACTAAGATCATGGCCACTGGTCCCATCACCTCCTGGCAAATAGAAGGGGAAGAAATGGAGGTAGTGAGAGATTTTACTTTCTTGGGCTCCATGATCACTGCAGATGGTGACAGCAGCCACGAAATTAAAAGACGCCTGCTTCTTGGGAGAAAAGCAATGACAAACCTAGACAGCATCTTAAAAAGCAGAGACATCATCTTGCCAACAAAGGTCCGTATAGTTAAAGCTATGGTTTTCCTAGTAGTGATGTATGAAAGTGAGAGCTGGACCATAAAGAAGGCTGATCGCCAAAGAATTGATGCTTTTGAATTCTGGTGCTGGAGGAGATTCTTGAGAGTCCCATGGACTGCAAGAAGATCAAACCTCTCCATTCTGAAGGAAATCAGCCCTGAGTGCTCACTGGAAGGACAGATCCTGAAGCTGAGGCTCCAATACTTTGGCCACCACATGAGAAGAGAAGACTCCCTGGAAAAGACTGATGCTGGGAAAGATGGAGGGCACAAGGAGAAGGGGACAACAGAGGACGAGATGGTTGGACAGTGTTCTCGAAGCTACCAGCATGAGTTTGACCAAACTGTGGGAGGCCGTGGAAGACAGGAGTGCCTGGCGTGCTCTGGTCCATGGGGTCACGAAGAGTCGGACACGACTAAACAACAACATATGTCAAGAGCAGCAGTGTGTGTGTGTGTTAGGGTTGCAAGACATCCAATATCTCCCCAATATCTCTTTCCACAGCTGAATGGATATCTTATAATTATCAACCCTATTTGGATATTTATTTGGACGTATTGACCACCTATATTACTGCATACATAGCAGTGGGTTAAGGCTGATGGAATATTTTTATTTTTTAATGCCAGCTGATGTTGTTTTGCAAACTTAAAAAAGTAACATTCCCAGAGCGCAGGGTGTTCCTAGAGGGCTGGTGGGTTCCTTGCACTGAGCGGGGGGCTGGGGAGTCTTACAGCACCACCAACCTAGCGCCCTCCTTTTAAAAGGGCAAGTTACTAGTCTTCAATGTACTCTTTTTCTATGGGGTGGCACGATTTCATTTCTTATGCAGCAAGTCAAATCTTCAACAAGCATCTTCTCAAAGTTTGGATATTTGGAAGCACAGCATTCCTGTCTACATGCTTCTTTACTTTCATGTTTTCCTTTTTCCAAAAATTTTATTGATTTTCCAAAAAATTTATTGATTTTCCAAAAAATTTATTGATTTTCCAAAAAATTTATTGATTTTCCAAAAATTTTAAACAAACATACATCTTCAACTGTATTGGATCCAATCTTAGTAACATTGCTAAGTGATTTCCTCAAATCCCCCTGACTGAATTTCAGTGTATATCAGTTGTAACAGTTTTCCAAAACCAATTTTCTCATAAAATTAACTTAATCACTTAATATCTTTCTTTGTTTTCATTTTGACTTTAAACATATTATTCTCTAACATCACATATTTTAATCCTAAGCCTATCTGATATTTGCAAGTTTTTCCAATTAAGTTATCTTAACATATTTAACTAAATAGTCTTTGAATTTCATCCATTCCTCCTGGTACTCTTCCTCCTTCTGGTCGCGGACTCTCCCAGTCAGGTTGGCTAGCTCCGAAAAGTCCATCATCTTCATCTGCCATTCCTCCACTGTTGGGACTTCTTGTGATTTCCAATTCTTAGCTAACAGAATTCTAGCTGCAGTTGTGGCATACAAAAACAATCTAACATCTTTCATGTTTCCTGATCCAGATGTTTTATAATTTGCATGTCAGGAACAAGCAAAGCCACTTAATCTTGGCTCATATGGCTTTCTCCCTTTCTCTTTTCCCTAATTAGCTCTTCCTCCATTGCTACAACCTTGTTGTCATTACATGCATGCGGTCACTGTTTAGAAACAACAAGTTATTAGTCCTCAAGCTTGCAGAGGCAAATTTGAAAGTCTCTGCCTGCAGAGAGGGTGGGGAGTGCCTGGCAGGAAAAAAAATGTCAAGATGACAAAGGTCCAGGGTCTCAAAGACTTTTCTGAAGAGTTAGAAACTTTGCTTAAAAGTTATCAAGACTGTATCTCCCATCAGCCACAACCAAGAGAGTCAATGATCAGGGATGGGAATTTGTAGTCTAGCAACACCTGGAGGGAACATCTGCACTGGATCACCCACTAGTTCTCCTCCAATTTTTCAACATCCCCTGAAGCATCTAAACTTTAAATGGCAGGGGAGTGATTTTTAAGTGTCTGCAAGGCGGTTGGAGGTGCTGCCTGGAGGCAGTTGGAGGATGGATGGCAGCTAATGGATTGAGGTTGAATCCTGACAAGACAGAAGTACTGTTTTCGGGGGACAAGGGGCAGGCTGGTGTGGAGGACTCCCTGGTCCTGAATGGGGTAACTGTGCCCCTGAAGGACCAGGTGCGCAGCCGGGGAGTCATTTTGGACTCACAGCTGTCCATGGAGGCGCAGGTCAATCTGGTACGCAGGCTGAGGCCCTATCTGCCTGCAGACTGTCTCACCAGAGTGGTACATGCTCTGATTATCTCTCGCTTGGACTACTGCAATGCACTCTACGTGGGGCTACCTTTGAAGGTGACCCAGAAACTACAACTAATCCAGAATGCGGCAGCTAGACTGGTGACTTAGTCAGAGGAATTGGCCACTCTCCAGGTGCCCGGCTTGGATTCCTTGTGATCTCCCAAAACATCAACATCCTGTTTGGCTTTCCAGCCATCTGGAGAACTCAGCATTGCTCCTTTTTCGTAACATCGCAGACGCCGAGACCACATAACACCGGTCTTGAACGATCTACATTGGCTCCCAGTACGTTTCCACGCACAATTCAAAGTGTTGGTCCTGACCTTGAAAGCCCTAAACGGCCTCGGTCCAGTATACCTGAAGGAGAGTCTCCACCCCCATCATTCTGCCTGGACACTGAGGTCCAGCGCCGAGGGCCTTCTGGCGGTTCCCTCGCTGTGAGAAGCCAAGTTACAGGGAACCAGGCAGGGGGCCTCCTCAGTAGTGACACCCGCCCTCTGGAATGCCCTCCCATCAGATGTCAAAGAGATAAACAACTACCTGACATTCATAAGACGCCTTAAGGCAGCCCTGTTCAGGGAATTTTTGGTCTTTGTGGAAGCCGCCCAGAGTGGCTGGGGAAACCCAGCCAGATGGGTGGGGTACAAATAATAAATTATTATTAAATTATTATTATTATAATAAACCCAAATAGGAAAAGAGCCCCCAATCACTGCATGGGATTGAATTAGATTACCTTTGACATCCCCTCCAACTCTACAATGCTAAAAGAAAAAAGGCTGAAGCTTCAGACTGATTTTTCCCCTTCTTTTAATAGTTTGGTTTCGGGTATTAACAGCACTGATACAGCAAGAAAGGTAATTCATGCCCAAATAAAAAATATTACCATTGTAAATAACAGCAGATAGAAGAGACACACCGCAGGGAGGATTTTTGGAGAGCCCCGAATTCATCCAAAGACAGAAAAGGAAATATATATATATATATATGGAGTAATCAAAATTAGCAGCAATAGAACAATAAAAAATAAAGTGCATTTGGCTAAACATGTTGCTGTAATATTAATTGTGGCGGATTGGCTACCAAAATCCAGAAATGGCACCCCTCATGTGTCATTATCAAGGTGGTTGACAGCGGATCTTGTCTTAAAGGAGCATCAAATATCTTAGCGAATGGGCTAAGCTGAGGATCTAGGGTTGTAGCCAATGCTAACCCTACTTAGAGTAGACCCACTGAAGTTCATGACTAGCTTAGCCCATTCAGAGTCCCTCCATCAATCCAAACTGGGGTGTTTTTTTTAAAAAGGGGAGGGTGGGATGTCAATGGAACAAATCACATGAAGTGTATAAAGGGATCAAAATCTCCACTGCGGTCGGGTCCCCTATCCACACTGTTCCAGAAGACTCCCGAGGAGGCCTGTAGTAGCTAAGGAGTTTATTTCAGCCAGGTAGGGAGGGGCGGGTTTCTCATCCTGCAATTCATAGCGCAGCTACGTGCATAACTTCTTCGGCCTGGGAGGTGCACCCTCTAATGAATCTTGTCAGTGCTTGTGGTGCTCCATGAGGACTAGTGCCATGAGAGGCAGACAAACAAATTCCCTCAAGTGGAAGGTTGGCGGGGGGGAAAGAGTCATAATTCAAAAGAATTAAGAGGCACAGGGGATAATGATGTTCATCTGTCCTGTTCAGTATGTGTGAACCTCCTTGTTATAAAGCAGGGGTAACAATAATAAAAAAGTTATTATTATTATATATATGTACCATACGCAACTGACTGGGTAGGCAACGTGGTGCCCTTGGTAACTTCTAGCACAGCCTGGTGCCCTTGAGGGGTTTCAGACTCCAATTCCCATCAGCCCCAGCCAGAATGGCCAATGGGTATGGAAGATGGGGAGTGTAGTCCACATGTGGAAGGCACCATGTTTATCTTTAGAACAGGGGTGGGTACCCAAATGTTGAACAGGTCACACCTTACATACTTGGGAACATCAAAGCAAGAGTCAGGATCTATCTAAGCCACCTCTTTGCCCAATAACATTGCCCTGTGTCACTTCAATCCTAGGCTGGGGCATTTCTGCCAAGTTTGGAAGTTGGGTAAAATAGCTCAGGGCGCCTTCCTGCCCTGGCCAAGCCCAACGGACAGACCCCACCCTCTTCCTAAAAGGGCTGGGCAAGGTTTCGAGGGCAGCTCCGAGAGGCGGGCAGGCTGCCCTCACCTGCAAATCACCTGGCACCAGGTGACTCAAGAGCTCAGGAAATCGGTGCCATGCGTGGCAGAAGGTAAGAGACGTGGTTTGTCCAAAACGACCTGGCGGGCCAAATTCAGAAAAGGCCAGAAGTCCCTTTGCCACTGTCTCAGAGAATCGCATAAACTCGCGCAGGGGAGGGCATGGTTTAGGCAAACAGTTGCCTCTCGGGCGCCATGGGTCTGACCCAGCTCCCACGCTCCCTCTGAGAGCCCAGCTTGGCATAAAGCCACTCCAGCGAGACAGATTGCTAGCCCTGCACAGAGTAAACCCATTGAAGTTAACCCTCTCGACTAGCTTAGGCACATCAATTTAAACGGGCTACTTCAGAGCAGGACACATTCACACCACTGTCGTGCCTCTTTAAGCAATCATGGCTTTCCCCCAGAGAATCCTGGGAACTGTAGTTCGTCCAGGGTGTGGAGAGTTGTTAGGAGACCTCTGTTCTGCTCCCAGAGTGGTTTAACAGTCAACTCCTCTTTCCACAGGGAACTGTAGCTCTGAGAGGGGAATTGGGTCTCCTAACATCTCTCAGCACCCTCTACAGTTCCCAGGATTCTCTGGAGGAAGCTAGGACTGTTAATGTGGTATCGCCGTGCTTTAAATGTGGCTTTTGTGGGATACAATGCTCTGGCTGGACTGCACCTCGAAGAATGCAATCTTATTATTAATTATTTTTTAAAGGAATAGATGGGCATTAATTCATCGAGACCTGGAATTGGAGAGGGAAGTTTCATCTAAACTTGCTGGGAAAAGGGGATCCAAACAGAATCGGCCCAAGCTGATCTTGACATTTCATTGTTGTTAAAAGACAAAGAAGAGGGGAATGCAGACCAGATTTATCATTCCTCCTTGTAAGTGTATAAACACAGGCATTTTCTCTCCTGCTAATTATTAGCTTATTAACACTATTGGAAGAAGGAGTGGGGAAGGAGGACTCTAAAATAAAGTGTATGCCAAACCGGGGTGGGGGTGGGGGTTAGAAATGGATAAACCATGCAGAGGCCGTGTGATTCTCTCGGTCTCGTGGCGGAAAAGGAGAGACGGGGCAGCGATTGTCTCCTCTGTGGCTCTGTGGGGGGATCCCCACCGCCTGGAACAGGTTCTGCAAGCGGGTACTGAAGTGGCGAGCAGAAATATCTGCCCTCCTCCTCCGCCTTTCCTCGCTTATCTGCTCTGCTGCAAGTACTGGTGTGTGAACATGTTCAGCTCGCTGTCCAACCAACCGGCTTTATTCCTGCAGAGGGAAAATACGTCTATTACGGGATGTCGTATCCAGGATGTAGGTAGAACTGTGAACGCACATTGCTTTAGAAAACACAAGCGTGAAATTTTGGGCCGCCACCACCCCACCCCGAAGAAAGGGGAGCACACAGCTGCTAAAAGTTTCAGTTTTGAGAACTTTAGCCTGCCAGACTCAGCAGGCGTTGCAACAGAGATGTTAATGGGCCCGCTCCCAATACTTGTGGTCGCATTCTGCTTTGTTGTTGCTTTCAAAGTTTTTACACAAGCTTTTTTTGTGTTACAAAAACCATCAAAAAAGGAAAAGTACACGTAGCATCTCCACCATCAATTCGTAGTGTCTTTTTCTCAGCTCATTTACATTCATTATGAGACATTATTGTCGTAGACATTGTGCGGTTAGGGGGAGAGAGGGAGGGAGATGGGGAGTGCTTTAATTGTTTTTAATTCTGACTTTTAAATCATCATAACCTGCCCTGGGAACTGCTGTTGAAGGGCAGGTAACACCATCCATCCATCCATCCATCCATCCTCTCTGGATGGAGAGCCAGTGTGGTGGAGTGGTTAAGAGCGGCAGACTCATAATCGGGGAACCGGGTTCGATTCCCTGCTCCTCCACATGCAGCTGCTGGGTGACCTTGGGCTAGTCACACTTCTCTGAAGTCTCTCAGCCCCACTCACCTCACAGAGTGTTTGTTGTGGGGGAGGAAGGGAAAGGAGAATGTTAGCCGCTTTGAGACTCCTTTGGGTAGTGATAAAGCGGGATATCAAATCCAAACTCCTCTTCTTCTTCTCTCTCTTGCTCAAGTCCTGCTTATGGGCTTCCCATGGTGGCATCTCGTTGGCACCCATGAGGACAGGATGCAAGACTAGACGGGCCCCCTTTGGCCTGATCTAGCAGGGATTTTCCTAGGTCCTTATGGAACCTCCAGATGCAGTGGCAGTCTATCTAGTGTCCTGGGTTCTTTGGGAGATTTGGTCCCTGGGAAGACTGGAAGATGCTGGACTAGATGGGCCTTTGGCCAGCAGGTTCCTCTTAAGTTCCCATGGTGCCAGCATCACGCAGCTTCAGCAAACGAAGCCCTTCTGAGCATCCCACCCTCCCAAGTTCTGCACCTGCCACCCTGGAAGCGGCTCATTGTATTTCACTTTTATCAGAGCAGCCGCTGAAGGTGGAAACTGGGAGACCGCCCTGCTTCCAATATTCCATACCTGAGCAGCTTGGCTTTGCTCTGAAGGGAGTCCAAGATCTCAATCTTTTGATTCAGGGCCGTGATCTCCTTCTCGAGATCTTCTCTCGTCACGTCAACCTGCTGGCAGAGCTGGGCGAAGGTCCCGGCAAGCTCCCTTTCCCAAAAAAGAGCGGGGAAATGGAGAAGAGGAAGAAGTCAATCAGAGGGAAGGGAATAAAATGGCAAGGTAGAGAACGAACACAGCAAGCTGCTTGGCTTTGTACCAAGTGTAGATCACTGGTCCATTTAGCACAGGGTTTCCTGCGCTGATCAGCAGCAGCTCTCCAGGGCTGCAGACAGGAGATTTTTTCCAGACCTACCTCGCGATGCTGGGAACTGAACTCAGGAACTTCTGCATGATGAGCTAAAATTCCTGTAATGGCTACAAACCAGCCAGAATTTTTGTGAACATTCCATGACACCCAGGGCAGGAATTGAAGTTGGAAAGGCTACAGGATTCTTTGGTCCAATAAGGCAGCAGCGTTTTACTTGGGTCGAACCATTCAGTCCTAATTTAAAAGCTACGTTAAATTGCTGTAGGGTTTATACGGCGGTTAGAATGTTTGTGAATATGCCATGACACCCAGGGCAGGCCTTGAAGTAAGACTGTCTATGCAGGGTTATTCAGCCCACATAATAAAGAAATACTATTCGTGAGCAGGATTCAAACTATGAGCAACAAAAGGAATTCGAGATTACTGTATTATTGTTTTGATATAAGAAGAGGGAAGGTAGGGTGCAGCAAGGGGGAGAAATAATAATAAAAAAACCACAATGGAAAATGGGATGGGAAGTTGCTAAAACAAAAGAAAAATCTACAGTGGTACCTTGGTTCTCAAATACCTTGACCTTGGTGCTCAAACAACTTGGAACCCAAACACTGCAAACCTGGAACTAAGTGTTCCGGTTCGTGAACATTTTTCAGAAGCCGAACGTGCTCCGTTTTGAATGTTACGCTTCTGATTTGAGTGCCACACTTCCGTTTTGAGTGTTACGCTGAGGTCTGTCTGTTTCTGCTATTTATTTTGCGTTTTTGCTTTTGCAGCTCTTTTCGTTTTGTTTTTGTGACTGTGTGGAACCCAGTACAGCTACTGATCAATTGATTGATTGCGTGACTACAGTACATTGATTATTGCTTTCATTTTATGGATCCGTGGTCTTGTTAGATAGTAAAATTCATGTTAAATTGCTGTTTTAGGGGTTGTTTTTAAAAGTCTGGAACGGATTAATCCATTTTGCATTACTTTCTATGCGAAAGAGCACCTTAGTTTTGGAACGGACTTCCGGAACAGATTAAGTTTGAGAACCAAGGTACCACTATATTATGTACTGGAACATTCATGTGATGTTTTTGGAAGTGTATCTAAAAATAAATAAATAAAAGTTACGTTCAATTGCTCCAGAGGTTATACAATGGTTAGAATGTTTGTGAACATGCCACGACATGCAGGGCAGGAATCTGAGCACGCTTGAGCTCTCTCTTCAAGGAGTCATTTGTGGTTTTTTAAGAACAGGAGCTCCTGAGAGCCACATCAAGGCTCAGAAGGCCACAATTGCGGATAATTTTTTCCCGTCCCCCAGAACGCGTGCGAAGCGAAAGACTCACTGCTGAACTTGATGGCTGCAGTTTGAACCCGTGTAGCTGACGATGAGCTGGAGTTTCTCGCCGGCGTAGTCCACAAACTGTCGCTTGAAAGCTCTCTCCTTCGCTCTCGTGGTCCAGGTGAGACGCTCGTAGACGTACAGCAGTCCGTAGAGGCCAAAAGAAAGGGCAATGAGCCTCCAGCCTACAGCCTTCCAGACCTGCGGGCAGGAGGAAACAGGATGGTCATTTTTCTTTTTTTAAAAAAACACCCAACAGCTGAAAAATCAAATCAAATCTTTATTGTTACGGTCAACGGCCAGCATTAAAGAGGCAAAATCAGAGGGCAAAACTGAACAAAAGTAGCACGGAGTAAAATAAAATGGGCACCAACTTATTGGAGGTTGTTGCCATGTTATGATCTCCGAAGAGTAAAATTACCGTATTTTTCGCTCTATAAGACGCACTTCCCCCCTCCTAAAAAGTAAGGGGAAATCTGTCAGCGCTCCCTTTAAAGAGCTGTGTGGAGCGTGTGTGCGGCTGCCCTTCTCCCTCCTCGGGAAAAGCCCCCAAGAGCCGCACACACGCTCCGCGTGCTCTTTAAAGGGAGCGCGGCTCTTGGGGGAGCCTTAGCCGTGCACAGGCTCTCCTGGGCAGGGGATGAAGGCTCCCCTTGCCCGGGAAAGGCTGTGCATGGCTAAAGAAGAAGAAGCCAGGATAGTGGCTGTTCTAGCTTCTGGCTTAGCCATGGGATGAAGTCTCCGCAGGGGAGCGGGGAGCCTTCGCGGAGCTATCCCTGGCTTTTGTGGGACGTGGGGGAAGAAGAAGAAGAGTTTGGATTTGATATCCCGCTTTATCACTACCCAAAGGAGTCTCAAAGCGGCTAATATTCTCCTTTCCCCTCCTTCCCCACAACAAACACTCTGTGAGGTGAGTGGGGCTGAGAGACTTCAGAGAAGTGTGACTGGCCCAAGGTCACACAGCAGCTGTATGTGGAGGAGCAGGGAAGCGAACCCGGTTCACCAGATTATGAGTCCATCACTCTTAACCACTACACCACACTGGCTCTCGCGCGGCTCTATCCCTTCCCCCACCTCCCAGAAAAGCCCCGAAGAGCCGTGCTCCCTTTAAAGAGTGCACGGCTCTTGCGGGAGAAAAGCCAGTAGGCTTGCTTTCGCTGAAGCCAGGAGGGCAAGAGGGATCAGTGCGCACCGATCCCGCTTGCTCTCCTGGCTTCAGGGGTACCCCGCAAAGCCTTCTGAGTGAAAATGGAGGAGCGCTCCCTCTTAGCTCAGAATGCTTTGCGTTCCTTTCTTATTTCTTCTTTTCCTCCCCTAAAAACTAGGTGCATCCAATCGTCCGGTGCGTCTAATAGAGCGAAAAATACGGTACTCCTCGGGGTAAAAAGGTGGACTTATAAATGTGAAGAAGAAGAAGAGTTTGGATTCGATATCCCTCATTATCACTACCCGAAGGAGTCTCAAAGCGGCTAACATTCTCCTTTCCCTTCCTCCCCCACAACAAACACTCTGTGAGGTGAGTGGGGCTGAGAGACTTCAGAGAAGTGCGACTAGCCCAAGGTCACCCAGCAGCTGCATGTGGAGGAGCGGAGATGCGAACCCGGTCCCCCAGATTACAAGACTACCGCTCTTAACCACTACACCACACTGGCTCGCTGTTCTCTTATATATGAGGAGCACATGAATTACAGCTACATTGCAAGGGAGCAGTCTTTGGAAGCATCAATAGTGTGTGTGGGGGAATCATCCAACTCAGTATTGTCTACACGGACTGGCAGCAGCTCTCCAGGGTTATGGACAGGTGTCTGTGCCAGTCCTACCTGGAGATGCCAAGAACTGCACTTTCTGCATGCAGGGCCCAACGCTCTGTCACTGAGCTACAGGAGGGCAGGGCGAGGGAATCAAAACACCCTCAGATATCGGGGTTCTCCTTCAAACGTACCACTCCTCCAACCACGAGGATGCCCATAGAGGTTCTGGATGTGAGAGAGGCCAGCCCAGTGACCATCGAGACCATCAGCTCTTCCTGAGTCAAGGATCCCTGAGGTAAGGGAGGCAGGCTTGGGTTGGCTGGAGTCAAAGGCAGAGGACGCTGAACCTAAGTTTGAAAAAGGAAAAAAAAAGAAAGAGGAAGGTGCAGAGAGAAGAAAGAAAAAATTCAGAGAACGGTTTGACTCCATTTGTAAGCACTTCCAGTACAATGCAAAATGCTTAGTTCCTTCATTTCTTTGGATAAGACAAACTGGGCTATTTTTTCCCCATTTTACAGGCTGGGTTATTGAGGCCAAGGCACAGTAAAAGGGCCAGAAGGCAACTTCACAGAACTTTGCATATCACTGTCTTTCCCCACTGGCAGCAGAAGCAGGAATTGTGTGAGAGAAGGGTGTGTGTGGAATGCAAATGCACTTCGTTTCTGTTTTTAACTATTCATTTGTGCCTCTATCTTGTGTTTTTATCTTGTAAGCCACCCTGAGATCTTTTGATGAAGGGCGATAATATACTAAGGTTACCAATAAATAAATACTACATTTGGGACGTTGATGCTGCAGTGATGGCGGTGACAGAGGGGTGGCTGCCACCTTGACCTCAACCGCCATGTTTCCCCTTCCTCCAAGGCTTCTATCTCCTTTCTCCATGAGAAAGCCTGAGCTGTTGGTTCTTCAGTGGTGGTGGTGGTGGGGAAGTGGTGTGCAGTGGGTCAGGCGTGGAAGGCGGAGAAGGAGGGCCGAGAGGGCAGTGGCGGCGAGGCTCGGGCAGCGCGATGCCTCCCTTCCCATCGGAGCAGCCCCAATCCCATTCCCGCTTGCATGCAAGCAGGAGGGGACGGGGATCCCTCAGCTGGGAAGGGAGGCTTCCCAGTGCCTAACTGAGAGATCCCTGCCCTGCTCCTGCTTGCACGCAAGTAGGAGTTGGAAGGCTGCTCCAACAGGAAGCATGAAGCCTCCCTTCACAGCTTAGTTGCTGGGGTCAGGGAAGGTGGAGGCAGACCGGAAGCTGCATCTTAGAGCCCCTGCACCACCATCATATGGGGACTTCTGAGCAGCTCCTGAAGCCAGCCAGAGACAACTGCTCCGGGCTGCTGAGACTGCCGCCGCTGCGTTGCCGGGGACATCAGATGAAATCCGGGATGGAATTTGTCCGGGGACCTATACGCAAATCCGGGGACTGTCCCCGGGAAACAGGGACGTCTGGAAACCCTATAATATACATCTGGTAAATAATCATCACCATAATTTTGGGTTCTTTAGAATGAAAGTGGCAGAATCTGCAAGTTCCCCTGTGTGCTGGTTCCTTCTCGTTCGGGCACACAATGAGGCACTGTAACTGGGAGGCACTGGGTGCCTCTGAGCATAGGAACCTGCCCTTGCAATGAGTCATGCCATTGGTCCACTTAACTTGGTGGTAGCCACCCTTGTGGTACCCATCATCCCTGGCCACTGGCCACGTTGGCTGCAAATGAGGGGAACTCAAGTCTAACACAATCTTGAGGACACCACTTGGCTACCCTCAATGGAAGAAAGACTGTCTGTGTTTTCTTTTTTCCTTCTCCCTCCAAGTTCCCCTCTCCTTTCATGTCACGAGCCTTTTAGATGGTGAAACCTGAAGGAGTCCCATTGTTCAGTCTGGACACACCCAGATCCAGCTCCGAGGGTCTTCAGGCAGGTTTTCTCACTGCAAGAAGTAAAGCTGCAGGGAACCAGGCAGAGAGCCTTTTGGGCAGTGGTGCCCTCCCTGTGGAACACTCTCCCATCAGATGTCAAGGAAAGAACTATATAACTTTTAGAAGACATCTGTTTCGGGAGGTTTTTAATGTTTTGACATTTTCATATGTTTTTAGATGTGCTGGAAGCCGCCCAGAGTGGCTGGGGAAACCCAGCCAGATGGGCAGGGTATAAATTATTATTATTATTATTATTATTATTATTATTATTATTATTATTATTTATTAATACTCTGCTCATTTGGCTGGGTTTCCCCAGCCACTCTGGGTGGCTTCCAACAGAATATTAAAATACAATAGTCTATTAAACATTAAAAGCTTCCCTAAACAGGGCTGCCTTCAGATGTCTTCTAAAAGTCTGGTAGTTGTTGTTCTCTTTGACATCTCGTGGGAGGGCGTTCCACAGGGCAGGTGCCACTACCAAGAAGGCCCTCTGCCTGGTTCCCTGTAACCTCACTTCTAGCTGCAAGGGAACCACCAGAAGGCCCTCGGCGATGGACCTCAGTGTCCGGGTATATAAATAATAAAATTATTATTATTATTAAGCCACGTTGGTAGCCCCCTGATAATACCAGCTTTCTGGCTCTACCTGGGTATCAAACCCAAGACCTTCCGCGTACAAGGCAGATGCTCTATTTCTCTGCCACGACCCAAGAAGCGGAGAGGAAGCTGCTTGGGGAGGGGGGCTTTTCAGGAGCACCTACTGGGTGAAGCAGGGTGCTGGAGGGTAGCCAAAAGGCTCTTCCCACCTGGTCATTGTAGCCCATCAAGGCCCGCCGGGTGTTCTTGGGTCCCAGGAACCTGTTCACGAGCATCGTCCAGCCGAGAGAGAAGTGGAACTGGATATCCTCCTGGAAGTCGGCGCAGAGCTTGTCGCAGTTGAGGTCGTAGCTCATCGCGAAGCACTGCCGGGGAATGAGCTTGTCGATCTGGCCTCTCAGGGAGGCTGGCAGGAGGGGCTTTAAGCCATCTTCAAAGGGGGAGCAAAGAGGCAACAGAACCCGCTATTAGAACAAGCCCCAATTCACAGACCAACGTATCAGATGCACTGGGGATAGGAACCCTGTTAGTAGGCTGGTTTCTGCCAGCCTGACCGATGGTCCCTGTCTCTGCACTGAAGGCAGCTAGGGGCAGTGAGGGCAAGTGATGGCCTAGTTCAGGGATGGGGAACCTGTGGCCCTCCAGATGTTGCTGGATCCTAACTCCCATCTGCCCCTGCCAGCATAGCCCTTGGTCCATGACCCTGCATTAAAAACGACGCTGGGGCAGTAAAGGCAAGTGATGGTCCAGTCAAGTGAAGGCGCCTTTGGATATTGCTGGACTCCAACTCCCATCAGCCCCAGCCACTACAGCCAATGGCCTGGGGTGACCAAAGCTGTGGTCCAGTTGTAGGTTCCCTAGATCTGCTTTACAAGCGAGAAAACAGAAAAGGGAGCGTCTCTGAAGCAGTCAAGATCTCCAAACATCTGGCTCAGGTAAAGGTAAAGGGACCCCTGACCATTAGGTCCAGTCGTGGGCGACTCTGGGGTTGTGGCGCTCATCTCATTTTACTGGCCGAGGGAGCCGGCGTACAGCTTCCGGGTCATGTGGCCAGCATGACTAAGCTGCTTCTAGCGAACCAGAGCAGTGCATGGAAATGCCGTTTACCTTCCCGCTGGAGTGGTACCTATTTATCTACTTGCACTTTGAGGTGCTTCCGAAATGCTAGGCTGGCAGCAGCAGGGACCGAGCAACAGGTGCTCACCCCGTCGCGGGGATTTGAACTGCTGACCTTCTGATTGGCAAGTCTTAGGCTCTGTGGTTTAACCCACAGCGCCACAAGTGAGAAAACAGAAAAGGGAGTGTCTCTGAAGCAGCCTAAATCTCCAAACATCTGGCTCAGGTACAGGTACTTAATTCCCAAGCAGCACAGGAAAGCTGCTCCCTTTTCACTAACCAATCATCTCCTGCTGCATCGTCTGCAGGGACGTCGTGATGGAGCTGGAGCAGCGGTCAGACATATTCCGGCCAAGACCCTCCTCAATGTGCCGGTGGAGTTCCTGGGGGGGGGGCAGGGGGAGAGAGGTAGAGATCAAGGCTGCTTTTTGCATGGCACTGCAAGTACACCCCCCGGTTTATTTTTTTGCATCGATATCCCGCCTTTTCCCTCTGAGTAGCTCACGTTGGAGCACATCGCTCTTCCTCACTTACGACAACCCTGTGAGGTAGGTCTCCCAGGGAGATTCATGGCCAATTGGGGAAATGAACCCTGGTCTCCCAGGTCTAGTCCTGGGAACTGTAGTCCACCCCCTAGCAGAGCTACAACTCCCAAACTACAGTTCCCAGGATTCTTGGGGGGGGATCTACCACTGAGCTACAAGCCACCCCAGTAACAACAAACTTCTGAGCTACTCCTTGTGCACTTATAAGCTTATAAGCAACAGGTAAAAACAACAACAGATAATAATTGCTGCAACTCACATTCTTATAAACTTTAATGACTACGGGAGACGGGTGAAAATCGAGCTGGAAGTCGTCCACCAACACGGAGAGGCGTCTGATCTCTTCCGCCATCGCGTTGGAAACCTGGAAGGTACAACTGCGTTATGGCAGGTGACTAAGGCAAAGCGCAGAGGATCAGGGCCTCCCTCTGTGCCCGAAGCACATGGGTTTTTGTGTGTGTGTGTGTGTGTGTGTGTATGTGTGTGTGTGCATACCAAACCTCTGCCCTCTGCTGAAGGAAAAGCAGAATGGGTGCAAATCGAAGGAAGTGTGGTTTTGCACGAAGGAATCACTCTAATAACAAACCAAGGTTGGGGAGTTGGGCAACAGAAAATGGGAGTCAAAATCAGGGCCACTTGGAAAACAGGAGAGAGGAATCAGCCCTGCTGGGTAAACCCCCAAAGTATTTGTTGGGAAACTGTGTATGTGCAGTTACTCACACAGAGTCAATTAAGGTTTGGCAGCCAGCCAGAAGGCAATGTGAAGGAGTAAGTCTGCCTGGTGATAACGAAGGCATGGAGACAGCTCCCTGATTGGTCAAGCTCTCTCAAGGGAGTGATAATTAATGGTCTATTAACTGGAATGTGTTAGTTCAGAAGTTCAGTGGTTCAGAGTTCTGTGTGTCAGTGTGGGAGTTGTGAGTCGTGTCAGAGAGAGCTAGCAAAAGATCCGTGTTCTGTTCCTGTAAATAGTCCACTGTATATAATAAACACCTGACTACAAGTTCCTGGTTCCTGCTTTGTCTATCCTGTCTGCAGCCAAGTCGCCAATTGCTTCCGTGGATTCTGCGTTTACTCTGCTAGGTCTGGCTAAGGTCCTGCAACTAGTCAGAAAGTTGCGAAACACCAAATAGGTTTTACCAATAGTCTTCCAAGTGCCCAATGAAGACTCAACATTCTTAGCGGCCACAGGATGTTGAAACCTGGGAAACTGGATTGTTCTGCATGGATCCTGACCTGGATCACTCCGATAAGAGGAGGATTTTGCCGAGTTTTCCTGCATCACAGGGGATTGGACTAGATGACCCTACACGTCCCCTTAAGCTCTATGATTTTATGTTCTGCCTATGCAGGTCTATAACCTCCATTCTCAAAAATTTAAATCTATAAAGAAGAGTATCCAGAACATGATCAGAGCAGCCTCTGGAGACTTTGAACTGCAACTCCCATCAGTCCCTGGGAGCACAGCCCTGTTTTAAGAGTAGAGGGGATTCCGAAGAGGCAGGGTGCCACAACCGAAAAGGCCCTGGCCACTGGCTCTGCTGAGCAGCACCCTGGGCCTTTGCCCGAAGCCCAGCCCAGACAGCAGCGATGCCCTCACCTGCCGCTCCACCTCTTCTGTGATCTGCTTGATCTTCAGCTTGTAGTTTTGAGTGAGCAGATCCAGCTGCTTGTCGATGAAGCCCAGGCGCTCCTGGCGGTCCTCTCGCATCTCTAGGCAGTAAATCCTGGGAGATGGAACAAGGCATGTGTTGGGTGGTGGGAAAGAAGAAAAACAAATAATGCATTTTCTTGTACTAAAGGGAAAGTCAGGAGATCGGCTGGTGGTTTCTGGGAGACTTCCTTTCCCAGCAGGAAGGAGAATAAGGACTGGCTAGCCCAGACGAGGAAGAGGAAATACGAGCACCTAATACTGAACAGGTGATGTCTCTGCAGAGACATCACCTTGCCAACAAAGGTCCGTATAGTTACAGCTATGGTTTTCCCAGTAGTGATGTATGGAAGTGAGAGCTGGACCATAAAGAAGGCTGATCGCCGAAGAATTGATGCTTTTGAATTCTGGTGCTGGAGGAGACTCTTGAGAGTCCCATGGACTGCAAGAAGATCAAACCTCTCCATTCTTAAGGAAATCAGCCCTGAGTGCTCACTGGAAGGACAGATCCTGAAGCTGAGGCTCCAAGACTTTGGCCACCTCATGAGAAGAGAAGACTCCCTGGAAAAGACCCTGATGTTGGGAAAGATGGAGGGCACAAGGAGAAGGGGACGACAGAGAACAAGATGGTTGGACAGTGTTCTTGAAGCTACCAGCATGAGTTTGACCAAACTGCGGGAGGTAGTGGAAGACAGAAGTGCCTGGCGTGCTCTGGTCCATGGGATCATGAAGAGTCGGACATGAATAAACGACTAAACAACAACAACAACACAATACTGAACAGAGCTGGGCAACCAGGCCAGTGGGTTTTTCGCAGTTCTGTATGCACAAGGACATAGAGCAAAAGAGATTGCAAATCTCCTCCTGATCAGCCCTTTTGCATCAGCCCCTGATCAGCCCCTTAGCGCTGGCAAGCCTCCCCCAATCAGGTCCTTAACAGTGGCAGAACTCCCCACCCTGATTAGCCCTTTAGCGGCAACAGACCTCCCCCTGAATCAGCCCCTTCGTGTCAGCAGATCTTGCCACCTTGATCAGCCCCTTAGCAGCAAGCAGGCCTCCCCACTCCGATCCACCCTTCAGCAGCAAATGTTTTCCATTGGGACAATCCATTTCATTTCACTTAACAAGTGCGGGGGTGCAAGCATATTATATTATATTATATTATATTATATTATATTATATTATATTATATTATATTATATTGTATTGTATTGTATTGTATTGTATTGTATTGTATTGTATTGTATTGTATTTATATTATATTATATTATATTATATTATATTATATTATATTATAATTTTATTTTACTTTATTTTAGAGTGGTACCTCGGGTTACGTATGCTTCAGGTTACAGACTCCGCTAACCCAGAAATAGTGCTTCAGGTTAAGAACTTTGCTTCAGGATGAGAACAGAAATCGTGCTCCGGCGGCACAGCGGCAGCAGGAGGCCCCATTAGCTAAAGTGGTGCTTCAGGTTAAGAACAGTTTCAGGTTAAGAACGGACCTCCGGAACCAATTAAGTACTTAACCCGAGGTACCACTTTACTTTACTTTACTTTTGAAGCATTCTGCATCCTGGGCTGGAAGTCTGAGCCAAAGAGCTGTTACTGCATACATCCTCCCTTAACCTGTGACTTTGTATATTCTCTCAAAGAGATTAAAAGCCCACCTGGCTCACTTTGAACCACCTCTGAATCAAACTTCTTTGGACCAGAGAATCAGGCAAATTCATGGAGGAGACTTATCGGTGGCTACAACTAGCCACAGTGACAACGTTGCATCTCTACTTTCAGAAGAAAGCAACGCGTCTGACCATCTCCTGCTGTTCTGCAGCTGCTCACCTCTGTTCCTGGGCAGCCACATGCACCGAGTCCATGATGTGGCGGACCTCTTCCGCGATCTGCTTGGCTCTGACCGTGTGCTGCTCAAACTTGGTCTTCACCGCCGACTGAGAGATGCATTCCTGCATGAGCAAAGGGAACAGGAAGTTCAGCTCAGCAACCTGTATTTTACAGATTAAAAAATCAAGCAGGTTTTACATACAGCAGGTTACCTGCTTCTGGCAATCTCAAGGGGGTTACGTAACCCTGGCGTTTGCTGATCCACTTTCAGTCCTAACTTTGCCACCTTGAGGACCAGCGACTTGATTTTCTCCTCAATCCCCCCCCCCCAAATACAACAATGTAAACAGTGAATATTTGCCCAGCTGTACATCTTCATTTCCAATAGTCTGCGCACCAATCCCTTTCACAGGGCCTTCCCTTCCCAAACTTGTGATTTTACTGTCAAACACTGCCTCCCCAGAGGCATGTCTGAGTTACAGGTAGGGGAAAATTGACCACTCTGCTCATTAATATAAGAAAGGAAAGGAAACCACGTCTCATTGAACTTGCTTTTATTTTAAATGAAAATTGGGTTTCTTGGGATTTCTCTATAACCTAGTTCAATTTTTTTTTGCACTATTCACAAAACAAAGATTGTGGGTTATTTACTCAGACAAAGGTATAGGTAAAGGGACCCCTGACCATTAGGTCCAGTCGTGACCGACTCTGGGGTTGTGGCACTCATCTTGCTTTATTGGCCAAGGGAGCCGGCGTACAGCTTCTGGGTCATGTGGCCAGCATGACTAAGCCGCTTCTGGCAAACCAGAGCAGCGCACAGAAACGCCGTTTACCTTCCCGCCGGAGCGGTACCTATTTATCTACTTGCACTTTGACGTGCTTTCGAACTGCTAGGTTGGCAGGAGCAGGGACCGAGCAACGGGAGCTCACCCCGTCGCGGGGATTCGAACCGCCGACCTTCTGATTGGCAAGTCCTAGGCTCTGTGGTTTAACCCACAGCACCACCCGCGTCCCACAGCGCCAATGCAATAACTATCCTGGTGTCAAATTTCTGGGAGTGGGGAAGTTTCCATTATTTCTTAGCTCAAGGGAAGAGGGAAGAATAGGAAGAAACCAGCCTTTCCTCAACCAGAGGCCTTCCAGATGTTTTGGACTACAACTCCCATCAGCTGCTGCCAGCTCTGACTGCGAATGATGGGAATTGTAGTCCAAAAAAATCCAGAAAGTCCCAGGTTGTGGGCAGGCTGGCATAGACCGATTTGAGGTGAAACTATAAAAGGGGAGAGTAATTTGCTCAGGCAAGTAAGGGACAATTAAAATCCATTGCACAGAGTTTTGAGAAATGGAGGTTATTAATCCACACTGCCCAGGGCCGTAAGAAGCTGCCTTCTGGCTTTTGGCGCATCTATCCCAGTATTACCGGCTCTGGCAGGCAGCCTCAGAGAAACTGCTCCCATCATCTGCACTCAGGCCTTACTATAAATGGAAAAGCTGAGGGGCAAAACTGGAAGTTCTTTCACTTGCAGAGCACAGATGCTTTGCCCCTGGGGTGTTGGTATACGGGATGAGCTCAGCACACAAAATCAAGACTTGCCTCAAATCTCCTCTCAAAGTTCTGGAACTCAAACATCCTCACTTGGAACCCTTCGGCCAGTGCCCCGCCTAGGAGGGAAAAAGCATCAAAATCCACTTGAAATAGTCAGGATATTCCTACCCCCCCCCATTAAAATCAGCAAGGGAGTCCCTGCTTTTGATCCCATCTCACACAAAAACAGGGTCTTTTTGGTGGCACCTGTCTTCCCTAAGAACCTCAAAACGTCCTCACCAACTTTCCCCAAGTTGGTGAAGCTCATTTGATGACAACAAGAAATCGGGTCTTTAGTGTCGTCAGCCTAGCCCAACGGAACTCTCTGCCACTGGAGATTCAGCGGGTGCCTTCTGTGCCGACTTTTAAATGCCTGCCGAAAACCTTCCTATTCCGCCAGGCCTATGCAAGCAATTAAGGATGCGCCCTCCCACAATGCTTAATTGGTGTCTGCTTTTAACTTTTTAACGGTTTTCTGTTTTTATTGCTGCACACCTCTTAAGATATTTACAATATAAAAGTAAAGGTAAAGGGACCCCTGACCATTATGTCCAGTCGTGGCCGACTCTGGGGTTGCGGCATTCATCTCGCTTTACTGGCTGAGGGAGCCGGCGTACAGCTTCCGGGTCATGTGGCCAGCATGACTAAGCCGCTTCTGGCGAACCAGAGCAGCGCACGGAAACGCCGTTTACCTTCCCGCCGGAGCGGTACCTATCTATCTACTTGCACTTTGACGTGCTTTCGAACTGCTAGGTTGGCAGGAGCAGGGACCGAGCAACGGGAGCTCACCCCATCGTGGGGATTCGAACTGCCGACCTTCTGATCGGCAAGTCCTAGGCTCTGTGGTTTAACCTACCACGCCACCCACAGTATGCAAATGTTTTAAGGAATAAATAAAATTGAAAGCTGACCCATTGGGGCTGAAATCTTGTTGGCACTCAGCGCCTGAGTTTGTTATTAGAAGGAGTTACAATATTTTATTCCTATCCTGCCTTTCCTCCAAGGGGCCCAATGTGGTATGTATGTATGTACAGTGGTACCTCGGTTTTCGAACGTAATCTGTTCCGGAAGGCCGTTCAACTTCCGAAATGTTTGAAAACTGAGGCGTGTTAGGAAACGGAAGCATTTACTTCAGGGTTTTCGGCGTTTGAAAACTGAAACGTTCGGCTTGCGAGATGTTCGAAAACCAAGGTACCACTTTTATTTTAGATTGCTATATAGTGGTACCTCGGGTTACATACGCTACAGGTTACATACGCTTCAGGTTACAGACTCCACTAACCCAGAAATAGTGCTTCAGGTTAAGAACTTTGCTTCAGGATGAGAACAGAAATCGTGCTCCGGCGGCACAGCGGCAGCAGGAGGCCCCATTAGCTAAAGTGGTGCTTCAGGTTAAGAACAGTTTCAGGTTAAGTACGGACCTCCGGAACAAATTAAGTACTTAACCCGAGGTACCACTGTATGGCCCTTCGTCAAAAAAATCTCAGGGAGGTTCACAGAATAAAATACAAGATAAAACACAAGTAAATAATCAAATCAAAAAAGAAAAGAACACCTCCCCTCCCGCTGACACATTTAAAAGGCTGCAGAATATTAATTGGCCAAAGGCCTGGTTGAGGAGGAAAATTTTTGCCTGGCGCCTATAAAAATATACAGTGGTGCCTCGCAAGACGAAATTAATTCGTTCCGCAAGTTTTTTCTTCTTGCGAGTTTTTCGTCTTGCGAAGCACGGTTTCCCATAGGAATGCATTGAAAATCAATTAATGCGTTCCTATGGAGACCGCCTTCAGACCAGGTCCGGGGACAGTCTGTCCCCGGACCTCTTCTGAAGGCTGGCGGGGGGAGAAGGACTTTTCTCCCCACCGCCAGCCTTCAGAACAGCCTTCTGAAGGCTGGCGGTGGGAAGAAAAGCCCTTCTCCCGCCGCCAGCCTTCAGAAGAGTTCCCGCAGGGCTGCCTAGGCTGCGGATGGCAGCCTGCAGCCCGGCGCGAGGGGCGCTCTGAAGCAGAGCGCCCCTCGCGCCGGGCAGACACCAGCAGCTTGGGGAGCCCTGCAGGACTTCCCCGCAGGGCTCTCCAAGCTGTGGATAGGGGTAGCAGGCTGCTATCCGCAGCTTGGAGAGCCCTGCGGGGAACTCCTGCAGGGCTCCCCAAGCTGCGGAAGTCTGCCCGGCGTGAGGGGCGCTCTGAAGCAGAGCGCCCCTCGCGCGGGGCAGCAGGCTGCTATCCGCAGCCTAGGCAGCCCGGCGGGAACTCTTCTGAAGGCTGGCGGGGGAGAAGGGCTTTTCTTCCCACCGCCAGCCTTCAGAACAGCCTTCTGAATGTTGGCGGTGGGGAGGAAAACCTTCCTCCCACCGCAAGCCTTCAGGACAGGTCCGGGAACAGAGGAGAAGGCGCGCTGCGCTTCCCCGCTGTCCCCGGAGATTTCCCTATGGGCTTTCGTCTTGCGAAGCAAGCCCATAGGGAAATTCGTCTTGCGAAGCCGCTAAAAATCGGAAAACCCTTTCGTCTTGCGGGTTTTTCGTTTAGCGAGGCATTCGTCTTGCGGGGCACCACTGTATAATGAAGGCACTAGGCGAACCTCGCTGGGGAGAGCATTCCACAAACAGGGAGCCACTACAGAAAAGGCCTGTTCTTAGGCCCATTCCCCAATCTAGCTACACAACAACCCTGTGAGGTAGACTAGGCCGAGAGATGGCGACTAGGCCAGTGGAGACTTCCCACTCTGGGAAGTGGGGTCCCACCCAGTTACCTCCTTCGGGCATCCCCTGCGCCTTCTGGATTCGGGCGCTCAGCACCTCTTTGGCGGAGACGAAGAAGATGCGGTCGCCGGCCTGGGCCCGATCCACCACGCCCAGCTCGTCCACCAGGAAGCTGGTGCAGCGTTCCATATGTTGGCGCCGGACCTGGAAGGGGGAAATGGGGCTCGCGTGAGGAACGGCGGGATCCCCCCCTTCCCAAACGCCCTTCGCGGCTTCCGCTGAAAACTCTCACCTCTTCCATGTACTCCGGTTCGGAGGCGGAGGCATCCCAGCGGTTGTTCAGGATGAAAATGTTGGGCCGCGACAACCGGGTGTTGACTTTGTGGAAGAACTGCTTCTCCTGGAAAAGGAGGGCCGAAGTCAGAGAATCGGGCGCGTGTGGCTGGGTGCCAAGGCCTGCACCCCCTTGGCGTCCCCGCTCCAAAGTTGCCCTTCCACATCACTCAAAAACATCCTCTACAATGGTAGCTTGGTTCTCGAACTCATCATATTTTTCGCTCCACAAGACGCACCTGACCATAAGACACACCTAATTTTTAGAGGGGGGAGGCAAGGAAGAAAATAATCTTTAAAGGGAGCGCTGAGCAGAGCCTGTATGCATCCCAGGCTCTGCTCAGCTATCCCTTTCACGAGCCGCATGGAGTGTGTGTGCGGCGCTTGCAGGCTTTCCCCCAAGGAAAAGCCCCCTCCGCGCGGCTCTTTAAAGGGAGCGCTGCTCTTGGGGGCTTTTGCGGGAGGTGGGGAAGGGCCAGAGGGGCTTAGCCAGAAGCTAGAACAGCAAGAGGGAGCGCTGCGCAGCGATCCCTCTCGCTTTCTGGTTTCTGGGATAGCCGCGCAGCCTGCATTTGCTCCATAAGACGCACACACATTTCCCCATACTTTTTAGGGGGGGGGGAGTGCGTCTCATAGAGCGAAAAATACGGTAATCCGTTCCGGGAGTCCGTTCGACTCCTGAAACCGTCGGATGTTCGGCTTCTGAAAAACGTTCGCAGTCCGGAACACTTACTTCCAGGTTTGCAGCGTTTGGGAGCCGATCTGTTCGGCAACTAAGCCGTTTGGGAACCAAGGTTCCACTGTATACACACACACACACACACACACACACACACACACACACACAGTTTGGCAACCAACAGAGCCCACAGACTTGGGTGCATGCAAAGCAGTTTGGTCACTCCAGGAGCTGCTGCGACGGTTTCAGACATGATAATACTGCTCAGTGAAGCCGCCGTCACAGTCAGGCCCTCATACGGGTCCTGGACGATGCACTGATACAAAATCCAGGCCTAATCTCCATACAAGGATTTGGAGAAGGAGAAGATAAGATTGCAAATGGTGATTACATTTGGATATGGGGCCAGAAAAGGGGGGAAAGGGTTTGGGATTTCGGTGCTGGACTTTCTTTAGCTTAAGCGGAAAGAAAGGACTCTGTTTACGAATCTGGAGTGGACTCAAAGAACATTGCTCTTAAAGCTATGGTACTGCCTCTGGAAAAAGACTGGAAAAACGAAAGGGCTGAGAGCAGAATTTTCCAAACTGTGTGTCGGCTGCAGTGTGTAGGTGTGTTGCACAAATGCTCCTCCCGGGGCTGGAAAGGGGTTAATTTAACTTCCAGTTTGCTAGTAAAACTGAATTACTGTGTCGCAAAACGATGCCAAACTGAATTACTGTGTCGCGAAATGATGCACGTCTGAAAAGTGTGTTGCCAACATGGAAAGTTTGGAAAGCTCTGGCCTAGATCAAGAGATCAGGATACTATCATAAAAAACAAGAGGGATGCAACAGGATACAGTGGTACCTCGGGCTAAGTACTTAATTCGTTCTGGAGGTCCATACTTAACCTGAAACTGTTCTCAACCTGAAGCGGGTTAGCGGAGTCTGTAACTTGAGGCGTATGTAACCCGAGGTACCACTTTATTAAACTGGAGATACATTACTGGACAGATGTGTAACGAGAAATCAAAATGGGATAATACAACGGGAAGTGTGATACAGTAAGAAATGGAACTAAATGTGTTTGTTTAGACTAGTTTGTTCTGTATTATTAAAAATCCTTATTATTTTTTTTTAAAAAAAGAAACTCTCAAGCAACACCCAAACGCAATGGTGACTCTCCCTGCTTGCGATGATTCCCAGCCAACAGATACTGAGAGGCGCGGCAAAGTCTCCTCTGAAAGCAAAGAGAAGGTAAATTAACCGAAGGATGAGCGTTACCGTCTGCATCAGGGTCGACTCGGAGTTTGCCACCAAGACAAAGACGTCAGCGTCCAAGCAGAACTTGTCAATCCAGCTGTCCAATTCAGTGGTTACGTCGATTCCGGGGCTAATAGGACAGGCAAGGGGTGGGGGGAGGAATGCCAGATGCAGAAGAAAGTGTTATCGACAGCTGTCTCGTTATAATAGCCTTAGCCCGACAGCACAACAGCCCACCCCGAACTACTGAGAAAGCAGGGCTTTGATTCAAAGCTATTTATTTCCTAACATTTATAAACCATTTGATTGCAAAAAAAACCTCCTTCAAAGTGGTATACAAATATATACACACACACACACACACACACACACACACACACACACATCTGTAAAAAAGCAGCAACAATCAGACCTTCAGAAAATCAACCATGGGCTAAAAACCAGATTAAAACACATGTTGGCATTCTACACACTTGGGAGGTTGGCCTACAAATGATTTTAGCAGGCACCAAAAAGAGTACAGTGAGGTTGCCTGCCTGGTGTCAAGTGGCAGGGAGTTCCAAAGTGCAGGTTCCACTACACTAGAAGATTCACTGTATTTTTCGCTCTATAGGGCGCACTTTTTCCCCTCCAAAAATGAAGGGGAAATGTGTGCGCGTCCTATGGAGCGAATGCAGGCTCCTTGGCTTCAGCAGTAGCAACGCGAAGCGCAGAGGGAGCGCTCCCTCCGCCCTCTGGAGGCTTCACGTTGCTTTCGCTGAAGCCTGGAGAGCGAGAGGGGTCAGTGTGCACCGACCCCTCTCGCTCTCCAGGCTTCAGGGATAGCCGCCTGAAGCCTTCAGAGCGCAGCGCAAGTTCCCGCTGCGCTCTGCAGGCTTCGGGTTGCCTTCACTGAAGCTAGGAGAGCAAGACTCTCCTGGCTTCAGCAGAGAGGGAGAGCTGCGCAGCGCCCCTTCAGCAAAGTGGGAGGAGAAATGGAAGGGGCTCCGTTTCTCCTGCTGCTTCGCTGAAGGGGCGCTGAGCAGAGAGAGGGAGAATTATTTTTTTCTTGTTCTCCCCTTCTAAAACAAGGTGCGTCCTATGGTCGGGTGTGTCCTATAGAGCGAAAAATACGGTACTTCGTACAAGTGCAGAAGGAGTATAATTTGGCACCTGTAGCAGCGGCAGCTCTGCAGATCAGAGAGGTCAAGCTGGCCGATTTGGGGGTAAGGCGATATTGCCAGGAAACTTGACCAAAACTGTTAAGTTGTATGTGCTATTAGTAAAAACTTGAACTCAGCCTGGTAGCAAATCAGACACCAATACAGATCTCCGAGCACAGGTGGTACACGCAAACAATAAGAAGTAAGAACATGGAAGAGCCGAAGGCCTAACCAGTCCTGCTTCCTGTGAAAGCTTCTGTTGGGCAGAAATAATTCCTGCAACAGACAGAACCTTATCCTGCCTCTTAATATGCATATAGTTCAATCGAGCCTCCATGGCCAGTCAGAGTCTACCTGTGAGTACCAGATACCGAGAATAGCATCCTGCTCTCTCATCTCAGCCAAATGGATGCTTTTGAGAAACCAGTGGCTAACAACTAGCAGCCAGTTTTCAGGACTGGGAGAGAGGAGGTTTTCAAAAAGGCCCAAACTGTTTTTAGAAAGAGAGGGGCAGATTTTAGAAGCAGGGAAGGAATTAAAGCCATTATCTCAAATCGCCTACGGAGAAAGGCTAAGCGCACTGCAATTAGCTCACCGGGAGAATATAGCATCAGTTTACAAATTAAATGCCTGCTAAGCCAGGAAGCTGGAACGAGGCCAGCGGCGCAGGAGGAGTTTCTGGGAAAACACCTCCGTCGTTTTCCGTGCTTCTACATGCGTACAGCAAGTTAGCAGCCAACTGGTTTCAGGATTGTTCCCCAGGGGCATGGGGGAAAGGGAGATCTCTCACCTGTCCATCAAAACCAGGTCATCTTTGAGGAGGGGACACTTGGAGTTTGGCCACATTACGCTGACCATTCCTCCGGCAGTCAGGAGTTCATCTTGATGGAGCGCATGAGCCAGTTGGTTGACCGTCTGGACATAGAGGGTTGGCAGATAGAAAGAGAGAAATAATAATAATAATAGTATTTATTTTATTTATTTATTTATTTATTTATTTATTTATTTATTTATTTATTTATTCCCTGCCCATCTGGCTGGGTTGCCCCAGCCACCTGGGGCAGCTTCCAACCCGTATAAAAAAATAATGAAATGTCAAACATTAATAATAACAATCTGATCCAGTACAAAAAAAAAGTCACAATAACTTAAAAACAAACAACTTATATCAAACAAAGCAATATTCAACGATCCGTTAGAACCTAGTGGTAAACAGGAAAATTAAATATCAGCAAATAACAATTAAACGGCTTACACTTATCAGTCGCAATAGAAAATTACCGTATTTTTCGCACCATAGGACGCTCCGTCCCATAGGACGCACCTAGTTTTTTGGGGGGGAAATAAAGGGAAAAAAATTTCCCTTTATTTCTCCCCCAAAAGCAGGTCAAGGAAACCGAACCAGGTCGAGGAACAGCGGGATGGTGGCGCTGCGCCTCCCTGCTGTCCCCCGAGCTTGTGGGGCTGGCTGATGTCTGCCTGGCGCGCGGGGCGCTCTGATTCAGGGCGCCCCGCCCGCTGGGCGGCAGGCTGCTATCCACAGCTTGGGGAGCCTTGCGGGGAACTCCTGCAGGGCTCCCCACGCTGCGGGTGTCTGCCCAGCGTGAGGGGCGCTCTGATTCAGGGCGCCCCGCCCGCCGGGCGGCAGGCTGCTATCCGCAGCTTGGGGAGCCTTGCGGGGAACTCCTGCAGGGCTCCCCACGCTGCGGATGTCTGCCTGGCGCGAGGGGCGCTCTGCTTCAGGGCGCCCCACCCGCCGGGCGGCAGGCTGCTATCCGCAGCGTGGGGAGCCCTGCGGGGAACTCCTGCAGGGCTCCCCACGCTGCGGGTGTCTGCCCAGCGTGAGGGGCGCTCTGATTCAGGGCGCCCCGCCCGCCGGGCGGCAGGCTGCTATCCGCAGCTTGGGGAGCCTTGCGGGGAACTCCTGCAGGGCTCCCCACGCTGCAGATGTCTGCCTGGCGCGAGGGGCGTTCTGATTTAGGGCGCCCCGCCCGCCGGGCGGCAGGCTGCTATCCGCAGCTTGGGGAGCCTTGCGGGGAACGCCTGCAGGGCTCCCCACGCTGCGGATGTCTGCCTGGCGCGAGGGGCGCTCTGCTTCAGGGCGCCCCACCCGCCGGGCGGCAGGCTGCTATCCGCAGCGTGGGGAGCCCTGTGGGGAACTCCTGCAAGGCTCCCCACGCTGCGGATGTGTTCCCAAAGCGCCCGGCGCTCTGCTTTCAGGGCGCCCAACGCTCCGGGAAGCAGGCTACTATCCGCAGCCTAGACAGCCCTGCGGGACCTCCCGCAGGGCTGCCTAGGCTGCGGATATGTTCCCGAAGCGCCGGGCGCTCTGCTTTCAGGGCGCCCAACGCTCCGGGAAGCAGGCTACCATCCGCAGCCTAGACACGGCTAGCGGAGCGCTGCGCTAATCCCGAAGTTTGGGGCGTGCGGAGCTCAGCGCGCCCCAAGCTTCTGGGTGCCGGCAAGGTCTCCGCTAGACGGCTAGCGGAGACCTTGCCGGCACCCAGAAGCTTGGGGCGCGCTGAGCTCCGCACGCCCCAAGCTTCGGGATTAATGCAGCACTCCGCTAGCCGTGGGAGAGCTGGGTCTCCCATGGCTAGCGGATAGCTTCCTGAAGCCTGGAGAGTGAGAGGGGTCGGTGCGCACCGACCCCTCTCGCTCTCCAGGCTTCAGTGAAAGCCTGCATTCGCTCCATAGGACGCACACACATTTTCCCTTGCTTTTTAGGAGGGAAAAAGTGCGTCCTATGGTGCGAAAAATACGGTACTAAACGATAATCAATAAAAACAAAGGCAAGTCACAATGCATGAAATACCACGGACATACGAAACCGTGTAAAAGGATCAAAGAAAATTATGGGTTTGAGTGGGAAGTGGTTTTGGGAGGCTTAGAAGCCCGCTCCACCATTAAGTGGTATAAAGGTAAAGGGGTAAAGGGACCCCTGACCATTAGGTCCAGTCGCGGACGACTCTGGGGTTGCGGCGCTCATCTCGTTTTATTGGCCGAGGGAGCCGGCGTACAGCTTCCAGGTCATGTGGCCAGCATGACTAAGCCGCTTCTGGTGAACAGAGCAGCGCACGGAAACGCCATTTACCTTCCTGCCGGAGCGGTACCTATTTATCTACTTGCACTTTGACGTGCTTTCGAACCGCTAGGTTGGCAGGAGCAGGGACTGAGCAACGGGAGCTCACCCCGTCGCGGGGATTCAAACCGCTGACCTTCTGATCAGCAAGCCCTAGGCTCTGTGGTTTAGACCACAGCGCCACCCGCGTCCCTATTAAGTGGTATAGAAACTATTTATTTCATAAAATTTACACAGTTCCTGACTGTAGGAAAAAACTCATCGAAGCACTTTGCAAAAGAAAAAGATAAAAGCTATAAAATCACCAGTAGGAAAAACCAGCAATAATAATGTAAAAGTTTCATGTAGTTAAAACAATAGTAGACTGAAAACATATGGAAAGAGCTCCTTGCCCTCCCTTCCAAAAACTGTCTCCCTCCGCTGACTGGAGATGTGCTCACCTTGACGCTTTTCTTCTCCTCGGACCCCTCAGTGAGCAGAAAGGCGTCCTGGCCCTCCGTCCCCTCCACGCGCAAGAAGCAGTTTGTGGTGTGTCCGATGCCTGACGGAAGGACCTTGTCCCACAGCATGGCATTGATCACTGTGCTCTTCCCGTTGCTTGTCCTAAGAACACAAACACATCTGTAAGGTCCTTGGGGCAGGGACCTGCCCTGCCTGGACAAAAGGGCTATGTAATAATAATAATAATAATAATAATAATAATAATAATAAATTTATTTATACAGCTGTTGCTGTAACCTGCGCCTCCATGGAAAGGGAGGCATCAAGGATTACACCCAAACTCTTAACGGAAGGCAATGGCACTAATTGGGCCCCTGCAAGAGAAGGGAGTTGGTCCCTCATCCCCATTGCATCCCGACCCAGCCAGAGGACCTCCGTCTTCGAAGGATTTAGTTTCAATCGGCTCCCACGAAACCATCCAGCCACAGCTTCCAAACATCTGGTCAGTGTGTCCGGGGCCAAGTCGGTGTGGCCATCCATCAGCAGATAGAGCTGAGTGTCATCAGCATATTGGTGACAGCCCAGCCCAAAGCTCCGGACAATCTGGGCGAGGGGGTGCATAAAGATGTTAAAAAGCATCGGGGAGAGGATTGCGCCCTGCGGCACTCCACACACCAAGGAGTGGCACGACGACACCTCCCTCTCTAGTGCCACCCTCTGTCCCCAACCAGAGATAAAAGGAAAAACTAGGGGTGGCAGCTGACCAGCCCTTGATCAGTCCTCTGGGGTCTGCATGCCAGCAGTGACAACAGCCACAAACAACACACACACACCCTCAACTCCTCAGCTGTGAAGGGGATTTTGTTTTGTTTTTAAAACCATTTTATTTATTTAAGCAGGAAAATCTGCTCCAGCAACACACAAGAAGAAACAAAGAAAACAACACAACTGAGTGAGATAAGGGAGATAAAAGAACTACACAACTCTTAGAAGACGTCTGAAGGCAGCCCTGTATCAGGAAGTTTATATTGTTGGACGTTTTGTTATGTACTGGAAGCCGCACAGAGTGGCTGGGGAAATAATAAGGCAATAAAAAGGCTAGCACGTTTGTAAAGCTAAGCAGGGTCTGGGGTGGTTTCAAATTGGATGGGAGACCACATGTTGAGATGCCCGCATTGCAGAGGGGTTGGGCTCTACAATTCTATGAAAATTAAACACACACAAAGCATTGAATCTGGGTCATTTCCTTCACGTCCCCTGGAAAAAAATGCTGCTATTACTGGTGCTTAACAAAGGTAAAAAATCCTGCAGCAAGAGTATTATTGGCACAGAAATGGAAGCAAGAAGAACTACCGACGAAAGAGGAATGGCAGATGAAATCAATGGACAACGCAGAATTGGATAAGATGACAGGGAGAATTCGAAACCAGCGGGACCAGAAATTCTTGAAAGATTGGTGGAAATATGTGAGTTATTTGAAAGACAATTGTAATCATCTGACTACGCTGGTAGGACTACAAGATGTTTTGTAAGGAGAACTATATGAAATATTACAGAAAAGATTTATGAGAATGGATTTTAAGTTATTGACTATTAAAAGTAATAGTTAGGATAATAAATGTAGGATTAAAAGAGGAGGTTTGAAAATTATCAGACGTGGTTGATGGAACTCTCAGGCTAAAATAGCCAAAATGATGTATAAGATGAGATGAGATGACATGATTTGTTTGGAAAATATATGCAAAAACCAATAACCACACACACACACACACATACATATATACATTATATATACACATTTTATATATGTATATATATATGAATATATGAATGTGTGTGTGTGTGTGTGTGTGTGTATATATATATATATATATATATATATATACACACACACACACACACACACACACATACATATGTATGTATGTATGTATGTATGTGTATATGTATATGTATATGTATATGTATATGTATATATACACGTATGTACAGTGGAACCTCAGGTTAAGTACTTAATTCGTTCCGGAGGTCCGTTCTTAACCTGAAACTGTTCTTAACCTGAAGCACCACTTTAGTTAATAGGGCTTCCTGCTGCTGCTGCGCCGCCGGAGCACGATTTCTGTTCTCATCCTGAAGCAAAGTTCTTAACCTGAAGCACTATTTCTGGGTTAGCGGAGTCTGTAACCTGAAGTGTATGTAACCTGAAGCATATATAACCTGAGGTACCACTGTGTGTGTGTGTGTGTGTGTGTGTATGTATATATATATATATATATATATATATATATATATATACACACACACACACACACACACACATACATATATATACATACATATGTATGTATGTTTATATACAGATGTATATGTATGTATACATTCACACACACACCCTATATATATAAAGGTAAAGGTAAAGGTACCCCTGCCTGTACGGGCCAGTCTTGCCAGACTCTAGGGTTGTGCACTCATCTCACTCTATAGGCCGGGAGCCAGCGCTGTCCGCAGACACTTCCGGGGCACGTGGCCAGCATGACAAGCTGCATCTGGCAAGCCAGCGCAGCACACGGAACGCCGTTTACCTTCCTGCTAGGTTGGCAGGCGCTGGGACTGAACGACGGGAGCGCACCCCGCCGCGGGGATTCGAACCGCCGCCCATGCGATCGGCAAGTCCTAGGCGCTGAGGTTTTACCCACAGCGCCACCCGCGTCCCCATCAAAAAAGTGTACAGACACATATATATACACACAAATACATATATATATACTATATATATATAATAAAGGTAAAGGGGCCCCTGACCATTAGGTCCAGTTGTGACCGACTCTGGGGTTGCGACGCTCATTTCGCGTTATTGGCCGAGGGAACTGGCGTACAGCTTCTGGGTCATGCGGCCAGCATCACTAAGGCGCTTCTGGTGAACCAGAGCAGCGCATGGAAACGCTGTTTACCTTCCCGCCGGAGCGGTACCTATTTATCTACTTGCACTTTGACGTGCTTTCGAACTGCTAGGTTGGCAGGAGCAGGGACCGAGCAACGGGAGCTCACCCTATCGCAGGGATTTGAACCGCCGACCTTCATGATCAGCAAATCCTAGGCTCTGTGGTTTAACCCACAGCGCCACCCATGTCCCATATATATACATATATACATATATATGTACACACACACACACACCTCTATATATATATATACACATTACACACACACACACACAAATAAAAACGAAAAATCAAAAATCCACTTATTGCTCTATCCACTTTTTCCTCTGGCCCTGCAAAACACTGGCATGTGGCCCTCAGGAAGCTGTCCAGAAGGGAATTTGGCCCTCGGGGTGGGGGGAAAGGCTTCTCTGCCACCTTTTTATGGCTGAGCAGGGATCTGAGCTTCAGAAGTGTTAACTTTTTCCAGCCGAGAGTAAAACGAGGAGGTGACTCAATCAAGCTGGCATTTGCTGGCAGAGAAGGGCACACTGGAGAGCTTCTGCGACCGCCGCAGGCTTCCCTCCATCCACAGCCAAATTCCTCACCGGGCACAAGATCGCTTGCCTGGTGCCCCACTCACCGTCCGAAAAAGGCCACCTTCATGTGACGCCGGGCCAACACCTGGCTGATTCCGCCCACCTTCGACAGGTAGCCTTTGACCTCCAGCACCTGCTCCTCTGTAGTGATGGGGTCCAGCTCCACATTCCTGTGCGTTTCTGAAACCAAAAGGGAGCCAAATCTACAAGGGCTGCCATGCTTTCCCTAAAGTAAGGTTCTAGTCCTCACTGGTTCTTAACCAAGTTCTAGTTTCAAGAGAAACGTAGGAATGATGATACCCAGCTCTACCTCTCTTTCAAATCGGAACCAGTGAAGGGGGTGAAGGTCCTGTGTGAGTGTCTGGAGGCGGTTGGAGGATGGATGGCGGCTAACAGATTGAGGTTGACTCCTGACAAGACAGAAGTACTGTTCTTGGGAGACAGGAGACAGGCGGGTGTGGAGGACTCCCTGGTCCTGAATGGGGTAACTGTGCCCCTGAAGGAGCAGGTGCGCAGCCTGGGAGTCATTCTGGACTCACAGCTGTCCATGGAGGCGCAGGTCAATTCTGTGTCCAGGGCAGCTGTTTATCAGCTCCATCTGGTACGCTGAGACCCTATCTGCCCGCAGACTGTCTGGTCAGAGTGGTGTATGCTCTGGTTATCTCCTGCATGGACTACCGCAAGGCACTCTACGTGGGACTACCTTTGAAGGTGACCCGGAAACTACAACTAATCCAGAATGCGGCAGCTAGACTGGTGACTGGGAGCGGCTGCTGAGACCATATAACACTGGTCTTGAAAGACCTACACTGGCTCCCAGTACGTTTCTGAGCACAATTCAAAGTGTTGGTGCTGACCTTTAAAGCCCTAAATGGCCTCGGTCCAGTATACCTGAAGGAACGTCTCCATCCCCATCGTTCTGCCTGGACACTGAGGTCCAGCGCCGAGGGCCTTCTGGCGGTTCCCTCGCTACGAGAAGCCAAGTTACAGGGAACCACGCAGAGGGTCTTCTCAGTAGTGGCACCCGGTCTGTGGAACACCCTCCCACCAGATGTCAAAGAGAACAACAACTACCAGACTTTTAGAAGACATCTGAAGGCGGCCCTCTTTAGGGAAGCTTTTAATGTTTAATAGGTTATTGTATTTTAGTGTTTTGTTGGAAGCAGCCCAGAGTGGCTGGGGAAACCCAGCCAGATGGGAGGGGTATAAATAATAAATTATTATTATTATTAGGAACCGTGTTCCGAGTCTGGCAAATCCTGGGGCCTATCGATGGCTACCAGCCATGATGCTTTGAAGCCGCAACGCTTTTGAATACCAGTTGCCCTTGGGTCAATCTAGCTCAGTAATGTCTACACGGACAGGCAGCAGCTCTCCAAAGTTTCAGGCCAGGGGAATCTTACAAGGTCCTTCTCCAGTTAAACGGAGAGCAGCAACTGAAGGAAGACTTTGGAGAACCGCAGACTGGGCAGGCTTCCTAGGTAAGGTAGACACCGTATAAGGCAGCTTCCTCGGATTCTGTTTAAATTCAAAACCATGAGGACTAGACCCTTGTTTCATCTTTAGCACCGACTCCGTACACCCCAGCTTACGTTTCCAATTTAAACCGGCCGCCCCCATTTATTCTCCGCTCGCTCGCCTACACAAATTCCTCATCGCCCGTGGAGAGCAGGCAAGTTGTTTTGAAAACACGGCATGCAGAAGAGGCTGCCTTACCCTCCAGGAATGCTGAGCTCTCCTGGATGTAGGCAGCCAGCTGTTCAAAGATGCCATTGATCTTCTTCTTGGCGGTGACGAAGTGCTTGAGCGGGGAGGCGTTGACTTCCGCCATGTGTCTCTTGTCCTTCTTGCCGGAGACAATGGACTTGGAGCAAGGGAAGAGCAGGGACATTGCGCTATAGGGGGGCGGAGGGGGGCAGGGAAGAGAGAAGCAAACAGTCGGATAAATCTTGTGGTTTTTCATGCGGAGCAAAGTTAAAACTATGGAACTCATTGTCACAGGAGGTGTTGATGGACATCAATCTAGATGGCTGTAAAAGAGGACTGGACCATTAATAATAACAATAACAATAACAACAACAACAATAATAATATTAATATAATAATAATATAATATTATAATATAATATAATATAATATAATATAATATAATATAATATAATATAATATAATATAATATATATTATATAATAATAATATAATAATAATAATATGGTCGGATAATGCTGGACCATCCTGATCCAGCAAGACTCGTCTTAATGTTCTTTTTTCTGTATATAATTTTTTATTAAGTTTTCTGTTTCACAATTTAAAGTACTCATTTTTACATCCTTGAGATATCCATGACTCCCCTTCTTCTCTTTCCATGGCTCATTTTACATATCATAAACCCCCGGCATATTTTACAAAAACTATACCATTCAGTATTCTACTATTGCATCCATCAAAACTTATTTACACTGTTTCATTTATCTTAACGCTGCCAGCGTTTTCCGCTGTACACAATTATTTCCCCTAGGCTCTATGGTTTAACCCACAGCGCCAACAATAGAGACAGCTTAAAGTGGGGAGTCAGAGCTCAGATTTGCTGCTGGGGGTGGGGGGAATGCAAGAGCAACAGGCTCAGGCTGGCAGAGGGAGAGTAGCTCCCATTAATCGCTCCATCTTTAGCACAAGCCAGCTGAGCCAAGGTTGGAGGACGGAACTCGGCACCTTTCTTACGTAACCATAAGCTTAGGGAGAAAAGCAAGTGAGGGTCACAGTGTTCAAGGGCCTGGAAAAAGAAGGATGTGTGCAAAAACCCCATTAAGAATGTGCGTAACGATCACACTGGTGCTGACGCTTAATGGCTTTTGAATATTCCGGTCTCCAGAATGTTGGTCCCCAAGGTATTTCTTAACACTCAGCTATAATAAGCCCGTTTAATTTTGAAACTCTTCACCAGGAAAGGCGACAGCCGCTAGCTTAGGTGGTGTTGAAAAATGATCACAGAAAATGATTTTGTGAACCGCCCCTGGGATTCTGCGGCGAAGGGCAATATACAAATTCAATAAATAAAATTCACAGAGAGCTATTTGAGCAAAATGAACTTATCCCATACAGTGCAAGTATGCCTCCAAATATCAGGTGCTGTATAACAAAAACTACCAAGAAACTTCATCCCTCCCCTTCGCCCTTTCCTTTCATGCTGTGCTATTCAGAATGCAAACTGAGGGCAGGTACTGTCTTGTTTTAATTGACTGTACATCGTATTCTTGCTCTTATACAAGCTGCTCTGGGAGCCTTTTTCAGATGAGGAGTAGGGCAAGACAAATCCTTTTTTTGTTCCAGTTACAGATAGGTAGCCGTGTTGGTCTGCCATAGTCAAAACAAAAAAAAATTTTTTTCCTTCCAGTAGCACCTTAAAGACCAACTAAGTTAGTTCTTGGTATGAGCTTTCGTGTGCATGCACACTTCTTCAGATACACACCTTTTTTTGTTGTTCTTCCAATGGGCTTTTGCCACACCTGGCTGTTGTGCCAAGTTCTTCTGTAGGTTGGTGTTTTACTCTATGTGCGCGCTTTTAAGTGGTTTAAAGTTTTCTGCAGTGCTGTTTTTAATAGGGTTACTTATATATTGCGTGATTGTAGTGATTTATCTTTTTAAATTGATGTTGTGAGCCAACTTGGATCCAGCACAGGGATAAAGGCTTGATATAAAGAGGGGGGATAGAAATAAATTTAATAATAAACAAAACAAATAAAAAACAGTGAACAAAGCCATCCATGAATTCGTCTAATCCTCTGTTAAACCCATCCAGGTCCATGGCCACTGCTGCACCTTGTGGCAGTGAGTTCCACGGTTTAACTAAGTGCTGCATGAAGCACTTTCTTTTCTCTTTCCTGAATCTCCCAACATTTAGCTTCATTGAATGTCCACAAGTTTTAGCATTGGTTGGGGGGACCTCTCCGTATCTGCTTTCTCCATGCCTTACATAATCAAAATAAACCTGGTCTCATGAATTGGTTCCTACCTTGGTTCCACACCTTGGCTGTGAATCGTTGCAGTTGTTGCTGTTACCAATATTCATTTTTTCGTGTCTTTATTTTAGAACTTACTATGATTAATTGTGGTAATTGTTTGATTTGACTGTGCACTTTCTGAATGTGTTTTATCCATTGTTTACGACTATTTTTGTTGCAGTATGCAATTTTGTCCGTGTTGCAAGGCGCCTTGTGCTAACTACAGAAAGGTTTAATGTATTTTTAATCTTTGTTGGAAGCCGCCCAGAGCGGCTGGGGAAACCCAGCCAGATGGGCGGGGTACAAATAATAAATTATTATTATTATGGCTTACAAATAAAATTATGGATGCCTGTATGTTTGAGGAACATCTCCCGCCCCACCCCAAATCACTGCCCAACTTACTTCTAAGGCACAGGCTGGGTTCTCAAAGGGCGAGCATGGTCTGCGTCTTGTTTCCTAAGAGGTTCAGAGAAAAGGTGAAGAAGCTGTCTCCCCTGCTCCAAATCCAATTTGCTCCCCCGTCACTGCAAGGAGAGAAAGTTGGACGGGATTAGAGAATGCACATGGCCCAGATGCACAGCTACTGTTTGCATTTTTCCTGCCAATGGTGCAAGTGCCCCCAAGCCGCCACTGCGTATCCCTGGGGTTTCATCTGCACCACACATTTAAGGCAGCGCCAGATCACTTTAAAGAGCCCTGGCTTACTCCAAAGCATCCTGGGAACTGTAGTTTTTAAACTGGTGCTAAGGGGTGTCAGGAGACTCCAGTTTCCCGCACAGAGTGGCTTAACAATCAATGCCTCTTACCAAGGAATTATGGGAATTGCAGCTCTGTAAGGAGCCAGAATTAAGACTGCCAGAAGAAATATCAACAACCTCAGATATGCAGATGACACAACCTTGATGGCAGAAAGTGAGGAGGAATTAAAGAACCTTTTAATGAGGGTGAAAGAGGAGAGCGCAAAATATGGTCTGAAGCTCAACATCAAAAAAACGAAGATCATGGCCACTGGTCCCATCACTCCTGGCAAATAGAAGGGGAAGAAATGGAGGCAGTGAGAGATTTTACTTTCTTGGGCTCCATGATCACTGCAGATGGTGACAGCAGCCACGAAATTAAAAGACGCTTGCTTCTTGGGAGAAAAGCAATGACAAACGTAGACAGCATCTTAAAAAGCAGAGACATCACCTTGCCAACAAAGGTCCGTATAGTTAAAGCTATGGTTTTCCCAGTAGTGATGTATGGAAGTGAGAATTGGACCATAAAGAAGGCTGATCGCCAAAGAATTGATGCTTTTGAATTCTGGTGCTGGAGGAGACTCTTGAGAGTCCCATGGACTGCAAGAAGATCAAACACATCCATTCTTAAGGAAATCAGCCCTGAGTGCTCACTGGAAGGACAGATCCTGAAGCTGAGGCTCCGATACTTTGGCCACCTCATGAGAAGAGAAGACTCCCAGGAAAAGACCCTGATGTTGGGAAAGATGGAGGGTGCAAGGAGAAGGGGACGACAGAGGACGAGATGGTTGGACAGTGTTCTCGAAGCTACCAGCATGAGTTTGACCAAACTGCGGGAGGCAGTGGAAGACAGGAGTGCCTGGCGTGCTCTGGTCCAGGGGGTCAAGAAGAGTCGGACACGACTAAGCAACAACAACAACGACTAAACAACAACAACAACAAAGGAGAACACTAGTCTCCGCACCCTTAGCAACAGTTCCCAGTATTGGGGGGTTTTTTGGTGGGGAAGCCATAACTGTTTAAGGTGCTGCGCAGTTGTTGCCTAAATCCAACTAAGAAACACACCATCCTTTCCACCATTTTTCTCCCCGACACCATATTTTACTAAGTATTTTCTAATGCATTCAGAAACGATGGCGACAACACGGAATATCTCAATGCTATTCAGAAACTATAACAACTTTCCTTAAAGCAAAAAGAGAAAAATGCATGCAAATAAATCCCTATTAGATTGTTTAGACACTCAGATCTCCAGGCGACTTACATTTAAAAACTTAACCACAACGCCAGCAAAAATTCACATGAAACATTGTCATATGAACACCTCCGATTTATACAGACATATAAAAAAACCCATTAACAGCTCCAGGAAAGTTTGGCAGCACAGCAGAGCAAAATCAGCTCAGTCCATCTCAAGCATGGAGGGGAAAGTTAAGGCGCCAAAAAGATATCAGCAAAGACGCCAGGGAGATTTCAATGGTGCCAGCAACCCACAGACCAGAGAGCAAGCATGCCTTTGCAAAGCGCTAGGAAAATCCAACCTGCCCAAAGAACTGCAATCATATTCTTGGCCAGGTTTGGCTATGGGGAGAAAAAGGCTCCCTTGCTACAGAAACCCCAACTAGTTACTGGTCTGCTTCCAAGCACAACTCATAGCACTGGTTATGACCTATAAAGAGTGAGGTTAAATTCTCGAGAATAATCTTTTGGAGAATATTCTCAAGAATATTCCCGATTAATGAGAATATTAAAGAATCTTCATTTAAAATAGGAGAATTTTAATGCATTGAAAATGATATAATTTTAATGCATTGAAAATGATATAGTTAGTTAATATACATGTTTATTCATGGGCAAACGTCAACTGTTTAAGTCACGGCCACCTCACATGCAGTTACACATAATTGTATAGGCCTAGAAGTGTATAAAGCATTAAAGCTACTTTCTGTAAAAAAAAATCACACTGTATGTCCAAGGGTATAGAATTGCTAAGAATAAGGTCACACCAAAATAGGAAAAAGGCTATTACATATAGTTGAAATACAAACGAATTCAAATGTTTATCAAATTAAATGAATAGCATTTTTAAAACTAAAAAAAAAAGTTTTCTGTAGCTCACATTTCAGAACTGCAAAGGTGAATGGCACAATGCCCAGTAATGTAGCCGGATCAAAAAATATCATTATTCTCATTCTCAAGAATATTCTCACCTCACATCACTACCTATAAAGCCCTATAGGGCTGAGGACCAAGCTATGTGAAAGATCCAATGTCCTCACGTGAACCTGCCCAGGTTTTGAGATCTTCGGGGAGGCCCTTCTCTCGATCCTGCCACCCCCACAGACACGCTGGATGGGGCTGCATAACAGGGCCTTCTCGATGGCTGCTCCCAGACTTTGGACCTCCCCCCTGGAGAAGTCAGACTGACTCCCTCCTTGCTGTCCTTCACAGGCAGGTCAACGCCATTCTTTTGGGGACTAATTGGTTGGGTTTTGTTTTTTAAAGGAAGGGCTTTTGCAGTTTTCCCCACCTGCATTTTAACAGATTTGTTTTTCCATCATTTCAATTCTAGCACAGTTTAGCTACTTCTGAGCTAATATCTGTTTTTAGCTTTGCAATGTTTCCAACAGTTTTTAATTTTTGCGAGCTGCGTTAAGTCCCAATTCCGAGGGGAAGGCGTGATATAAATAAATATAAATTTAAAGAGAGCCCGAGGTGGCAGTCCTAGCCCTACCCGACCTGGGAGTAAGTCACTTTAATTTGGTAGGACTTACTTCTGAGTAGACGCAGCTGAGGAGTGTTCTGTTCAAAAATCCCCCATTAGCCGCATGTGGCAGCTGAGTAACTTGAGCTGCTTTCCCCCCACCAACACACATAAGGACCCACCATACTATCACCAAAACACATGAAAAAGTGCTTTATAAGGATTCTGGTGTCCTTGGTATATTGGCTAGCAGGGTTCAGGCAGGCAGCCTCTCCCTGGGACCTTTTCCCTGCAAATCAAGTGTTCTATCCCTAAGCTATATGGTCTTCCCCCTGCCCTAAAATGAAGTAGTATTCAAGTCCCCATGGCTTATTTAGACAGGAAGCTGTCTGATACAGAGTCAGACAAGGGGCTCAGAATTGTAAGCGGCTGCCCAGGGTTTCGGGAGGGCCAGGAGCCTCTCCCTGGAAAAGCTGAGGGTTGATCCCAGGACCTTTTAAATGCATTTTAATGTATTTTTAATCTTTGTTGGAAGACGCCCAGAGTGGCTGGGGAGGCCCAGCCAGATGGGTGGGGTACAAATAATAAAGTATTATTATTATTATTATTATTATTATTATTATTATTATATCAGAGATGGTCCTTTCCCACTCAAAATAAAGGAAGACCATCGTTTTCCTGGCTTCAAATTAAAGGCTGGTTTAAATAGGAAGGTGCCATATCCAGGATCAGATCCTGCAGAGTGTTTCAGGCAAGGGCCTTTGCCCCAGTCAGTGCCGGATTACGTATAAGCTATAGCTTAGGGCCCCACTCTCTTGGGGCCCCCAAAAAACTTAAAGCAAAAAACAACAACTGCATGTACATTTCCCAAATATAAGATAAAAAAGAAATAAAATAAAATCTACATACAGCAACAGTGTTTTGTGCTGTGCAGGCTCCTATGGTGCAAGTAATGGAAAATACAGCATATATTCAACACTAAAAACAGCGACAATTTGTTGTTGACAAAGGACAGCTGGACATATAAAGGGCCCCATTACCTTCAGTAGCTTAGGTAAAGGTAAAGGGACCCCTGACCATTAGGTCCAGTCGTGGCCAACTCTGGGGTTGCGGCGCTCATCTCGCTTTATTGGCCGAGGGCGCAGGCGTACAGCTTCCGGGTCATGTGACTAAGCTGCTTCTGGCGAACCAGAGCAGCGCACAGAAACGCCGTTTACCTTCCCGCTGGAGCGGTACCTATTTATCTACTTGTACTTTGACGTGCTTTCAAACTGCTAGGTTGGCAGGAGCAGGGACCGAGCAACGGGAGCTCACCCTGTTGCGGGGATTCGAACTGCCGACCTTCTGATCGGCAAGTCCTAGGCTCCGTGGCTTAACCCACAGTGCCACCCGAGTCCCCATATAGCATATATTCAACACAAAAAAACAGCGACAATTTGTTGTTGACAAAGGACATATAAAGGGCCCCATTACCTTCAGTTGCTTCGGGCCTCATCAAACCTAAATCCGGCCCTGGCCCCAATCTTACCTGCAGATTCTGGGTATCAAACCTTCTGCATGCAAAGCAGATGTCCCGTCCCTGAACTGCAGGCCAGGTCACCGCTGCCCATGGACGTAGCCAGGATTTAGGGGGCGCAGAACCTCAGTTTGCTATGCATTTTTATTGATTTGGGGGGGCAGCTGCCCCTCCCTGCCCCCCAAACCCACCCCGCATCCAGCCACCCCCCCTACCTGCCTACCTTCACGCTCACACCTTGCAGAAGGAACAGTCTTTCGTTTTGCAGGGGGTTCCCGCACCTGGATCCTACCCTCACCCCGACCCCTCGCACCTGCCAGTCCGCCCCAAGGCCACCCATGCCAGCCACGCCCTTCAGACTGGGCTGCAGCCAGCGAGCGCCCGCCCACCTGGCACATGCCCGACCCACGTGCGCTGAGCCTCACCTGGCCGCACACCTTGCACGCGTGACCCGAGCCGACACGTGTCGCGCACGCGAGGGAACGCCGCCACCCTCACCCTCCTCCTCCAAACCCCAAGCAAGCGGGGTTTTAGCGAAGCGGCACTTGGTTCGAGGGCTGCCACGTCTGAACCCGCTGACACGCGTCCACTCGCCTCGCCCGCTCCCCAGGCGCTGCTGCCCTCTCACCTTCACCTTCTTCTCCCCCGGACTGCGCTGCTGCGAGAAGGAACCAAGCCCCGGGCATCGTCAGAGGGGAGCGCCGGGAGGTGACGTCACGCCATCCGCGACGGCCACCCGCACTGCCTCATGGGAGCTGTAGTTTCCTGTTAGGGCTTTCCTTGCGTCCTTCCAGCTGCAAGGTTGCAGGGAAAGGTAAGTCCCGGGGCTGGAAGCTGCATCGGGATATATGTGGGCTGTTCTTCTTCTTATTATTATTATTTAATAATAATAATAATAATAAATATTACTATTAATAATATAATTTGTATATAGTATGATTGTTAAGAATAGTATGTATGTGTTTAAGTGATGTTGTAGTGATATCATGGGCAGGGGGGCAGCGGCCCCCTCCAAATCAAGCAAATAAATAAAAATACTTAACTAAAAGTGGAAATAATCAGAATATTTGAAATGAATATGTTCGCCGAGGTCACTTGGATGACGTTGTGGTGCAATCTAGCGACACAACTGGCAACCTGATAGAGCCTCTCTCTTGCTCAGGCGTGTGCCACATGTACTCTACGATTCAGTATCTTATGGGGTGTAAAGACAATGGAGTCCGCTTACTGGGTGTGCACAGAAAAATTGCATTGGGGAAAAAGGAGGAATTTGAGAAGGGAATGCTGAAATGGCTTTCAGCAACCCAGGAAAACTTGTTTTACTTTAGATATTTTAAAAGTAAGATAAAAAAAAATGTGTTCTTTGTAATTTTGCAAAATGTACTCATTAGCCAATGAAAGGTACTCCCTGGTGTTAATTTTTTAACTTCCTAGTTTTCAAATGTCTCAAGATTCTGACAGATTTCTCTGAACACTTGGGGTCCAAAGAAAGTAATTGAAAACAACGGCTGTTGAGACATTTCATTCCGAATCTGCTAGACAGAGACAGACAGGCGATGAAGACAGGTGGGTGTCCTGGCCCCGTTACATAAATCCTGGCTACACCCATGAGGCATACGCTTTTAATTTTAACGTTATGTTGCATTGCTATTTCTTTTTGAATCATATAGCTATTGTATGTAGACTAGGCCACCCTGTATCAGCAAATTTTTAATATCTAACGTTTTACCATTTTTTATGTGCTGTAAGCCGCCCAGAGTAGCTGGGGAAACCCAGCCAGATGAGTGGGGTATAAATAGAAGAAGAAGAAGCACTTTGCAGAGAGAAAAATTCCATAGTGCACTCGCAGCTGCACAACCAGACTCCTCACCTGCCCCAGCTGCAACAAAACATGTCTCTCCCATATCTGTCTTGACGACCACAGCAGGCGCTGAAACTCTCCAATGCTGTGATTTCACTCCCAAAGATGCTCTCCTCCACCGTCTTCTGAGACAAATGGGTGCCAACAACTTTGAGCACAGATAATTAGCTGCCAGGTCAAGTTCAAGGTGGCGGGTTGGGTGTTGAAAGCCCTACACAGCCTGGGACCAGGATCCCTGAAAGATCACATTGTCCTGTATATGCCAATGGGTCACTGTGCTCTGTAAGAAAGGGCCGAGGGGGTGGTTTTTATTTATTTATTTATCTGGTGCTGAAGTGACTGCTGATCGCCGAAGAATTGATGCTTTCGAATTATGGTGCTGGAGGAGACTCTTGAGAGTCCCATGGACTGCAAGAAGATCAGACCTATCCATTCTGAAGGAAATCAGCCCTGAGTGCCCACTGGAAGGACAGATCCTGAAGCTGAGGCTCCAATACCACCTCATGAGAAGAGAAGACTCCCTGGAAAAGACCCTGATGTTGGGAAAGATGGCGGGCACAAAAAGAAGGGGATGACAGAGGATGAGATGGTTGGACAGTGTTCTTGAAGCTACCAGCATGAGTTTGACCAAACTGCGGGAGGCAGTGGAAGACAGGAGTGCCTGGCGTGCTCTGGTCCGTGGGGTCACGAAGAGTCGGACACGACTAAACGACTAAACAACAAGTGACTGCAAATCAATCCAATACAATCTATTGCAGCCTAACAGGATGGCCTCTCTGGAATTTATCTCTTTCACACACACACACACACACACACACACACACACACACACACACAAATTTGCAAATCTGTCTCTGCTTTGCTACCCAGAGCTTAAACGCCTGACATTGCTGATGAATCTATTCCGGTGAAGAGTTAAGAGGAGCAGGACCACTGACTTTCCTCCCCATACAGTGAAGTGTCTGAAATGCGAATTGGGACACCTCCCTCCATGAGTGCCCCCACCAGTAAAGAAAACCAACAGTCGTTGCAATGTTTTTGTAAACTTTTTACTGTAAAAATCTCTGGTCGAAATCTGTACAACTTTTTGTGCAGGAAAACTAGGCATCCTACTAAGAAAGGGGCCAACTTTCCCAAATAAATACGTACAGCTCTTTGGAAAGTGCCTCTCTAGGGCTTGCCTTTGATCTGTTTCCGACGTCAGACCAAGGGGAGAAATTCCTAGAATGCTAGGAATTTGCCTAGCAAATTGGTGCCTCCACTGATCCAATGTTAAGTCAAGCCTGACTTGACTTTCTCTTGGCCACTTTACAGAACAGGAGGAAGTGAAGTCAGCTAATGTTTTCATTCTGCCATCACCTTACCATTTCAGTATATGTCAGGGTGGCGGTAGGAGGGGGGAGTTGTGGCTGCCACTGGGATGCGAGAAAGGGGACTAAATTGCAAAATTATTCAGTTTATTATTATATATTTACCAGTAACTGGGAGGCACCAATTGGATGTTCTGCCTGGAAGTCTAGGGCTGTGTACACAGTGGCGCATTGAAAGCACATGGCCCCCCCCCCAAAAAAAATTAATAATAATGAGAAGTGCAGTTTACACTTAAGGGTGCTGGGATTTGTAGCACTCTTTAACAAACTACACTTCCCAGGATTCTTGGGGTCAAGGGAACCATGTGCTTTAGAGGTGTAGAGAAACACTTTGGGCTGTCTCTAAATAGATGCTACAAAAGCAGAATCAGAGAAATCCTGCGCTGCAGGCTAAAAATTGAGGCTGCTTCCCTGACTGGGGAATTTTGAGCACCAGGGATGATGGTGGGCAGCTGTTGAGGCAGCTCTCCTCACGGAACAAAATGGGGGGTTTCAGCAAGGCTGGAGCAGGATAAATTTCCAAAGGATCCTGCCGCATGTTAAAGTTTAATTAGGAGGAAGGATGCTAATTAGGAGGAGAAAATCTTCTGCCTGGAACACCCTGACTTTGGAACTGGACGCCCTCCTCAAGAGGTGGGGCACAGACATGACGGATCTGTCTCCAATCCTTTCTGTAAATTCAAGGGATTCCTCATTCCTGGTGGAGCTTTTCCTGCAGAGGCATAAAAATGGGAGGAAAGGGTTCCCCCTCCCCGTTCTCTGTCCTTCCAAAAGAGGCAGCTCTAAGGGTCAAGAAAGGACACAGCAATGTAGCGGGTCCCTTTGGTGGTGGGGAGCCCCTCGTGGTAATGGGTCAGGCGGCCGGGGTGCATGAGAGTCCACCCCTTCCGGGGCGCTCTGATGGAGCAGTTGTACCTCAGGAAGCGACAGCCTCCGCCCTGAAAGAAGGAATAACATTTTTTTACAAAAAAAACAGCAACAAGCTATTGTAGTGGAATTATAATACTGTATATGCTGAAGGGATGCGGGTAGCGCTGTGGGTTAAACCACAGGGCCTAGGACTTGCCGATCAGAAGGTCGGCGGTTCAAATGCCCGCGGCGGGGTGAGCTCCTGTTGCTCGGTCCCAGCTCCTGCCAACCTAGCAGTTCGAAAGCACGTCAAAGTGCAAGTAGATAAATAGGTACCGCTCCGGCGGGAAGGTAAACGGCGTTTCCGTGCGCTGCTCTGGTTCGCCACAAGCGGCTTAGTCGTGCTGGCCACATGAGCCGGAAGCTGTACGCCGGCTCCCTCGGCCAATAAAACGAGATAAGCGCCACAACCCCAGAGTCAGCCACGACTGGACCTAATGGTCAGGGGTCCCCTTACCTTTACCTTTACTGTATATGCCTTGATAGATAGCCTATATGGGAAGAAAAGGCTTTTTGTTTTTTAAAAAAGTGTGTGAAAGGATTTTGTTAGGAGAATCTGCTTACCCAGACTGTCTTGAGAATGTGTCAAGGATGTTTGTGCAGGAAAAAGTCAGACTTGAGCTAACCAGACAGAAAAGAGACACCCTGTTCTTCTTGCTAAATGAGACATCCAGCTTTGATAATGCAGGCATGCTTTTCCTGGGAGAACATGACGTAATTTTATATGCATGTGCAAAGCTAGTGTGGGAGTGCCTCTACATAAGTGTTGGATTAGGACCCAAGAGACCAGGGTTCAAATCCCACTCAGCCATGCCACTCTGATTGGGGGAACCTTGGGCCAGTCACCGCCTCTCGATCTAACCTACATTGCAAGGTTGTTGTAGGGATTAAATGAGGAAGTGGTGCTTCAGGTTAAGAACAGTTTCAGGTTAAGAATGAACCTCCGGAACGAATTAAGTTCTTAACCTGAGGTACCACTGTACAGTGGTACCTCGGGTTAAGTACTTAATTCGTTCCGGAGGTCCGTTCTTAACCTGAAGCACCACTTTAGCTAATGGGGCCTCCTGCTGCTGTCGTGCCGCCGGAGCACGATTTCTGTTCTCATCCTGAAGCAAAGTTCTTAACCCGAGGTACTATTTCTGGGTTAGCGGAGTCTGTAACCTGAAGCGTCTGTAACCTGAAGCGCCTGTAACCCGAGGTACCACTGTAAAGTGGTACCTCTGGTTGCGAACGGGATCCGTTCCGGAGCCCTGTTCGCATCATGAGCAGAATGCAACCCACGTGTGCATGGGTCGCGATTCGCCGCTTCTGAGCACGCCGTCATTCTGCGCATCTGCGCATGCGGCGAAACCCAGAAATAACCCGTTCTGTTACTTCCGGGTCGCCGCGGGACTCAACCTTTCAGAGGAAATCTGAACCGAACGTAACAAGAGGTATGACTGTAAGTCACAGTCTGACTTAGTGTGTTGTCTGAACCCGGGCAGGAGGTTTACCTCTCTCCAGGCTAACTGTGAGTGGTAACTGAGGTTAGCTAGTGAAGAAAGGTTTCAGCGTTTGGAACTTTTTAGGCGAGTAAGAGACAACATGATAGAGATTTATAAAATCATATACGGCACAGAGAAAGTGAATAGGGATTGTTTCCCTCTCCCTCATAACCCTGGAATTTGTGGACATCTAATGAAGCTGAGCGTTGAAAGATTCAAGACAGATAATAAAATCGCAGAGTTGGGAGAGACCTTGAGGATCATCTAGCCCAGGGGTCAGCAAACTTTTTCAGCAGGGGGCCGGTCCACTGTCCCTCAGACCTTGTGGGGGGCTGGACTATATTTGGAAAAAAAATATGAACGAATTCCTATGCCCCACAAATAACCCAGAGATGCATTTTAAATAAAAGCACACATTCTACTCATGTAAAAACACCAGGCAGGCCCCACAAATAACCCAGAGATGCATTTTAAATAAATGGACACATTCTACTCTTGTAAAAACATGCTGATTCTTGGACCGTCCATGGGCCGGATTTAGAAGGCGATTGGGCTGGATCCAGCCCCCGGGCCTTAGTTTGCTTACCCCTTGCAATTCAAGAATATGCAGCAGCTGCCCCATATGGGGATCGAACGTATAACATTGGTGTTATCAGCACCACATTCTAACCAACTGAGCTATCCATAAAATAAAGGACTTCTTGCAGAGCATAGTTAACCTGTGGAACTCACGCCCACAGGAGGCAGTGACGGCCACCAATTTGGATGGGACTAGGTGGGCTGTTGGCCTGATCTGGCAGGCTGTTCTTATTTTCTTGTGAATCCCAGCCCGTTAGGTTCCTGATACTTTTTTGGGCCAGAACAACGATTTCCGATGGCACTTACTTCGTAATCTATTCCAACGCGGTTCAAGGCAATGTTGATGGTGAAAGTGGAGGCATCATGGTGCGGCATCAGCGAAGGCTGCTCGTCGGGTTTGTACCGGACGACAAAGGCCAGCTCAAACTGGGTCTGTAATGGGGAGCGGACAGAACATCATGAAAAGGGCCACCGTGCCAATTGGAAGGAAGACAGAGCACTGTTAGGCTCAGGATCTGTCTATGGCAAGGCAGCAGATTTCACCGATGTTTCATTGCCGAAGAGTGGCATTGCTGATTCAGTCGTCAGACTCGCCTCTCCCCATAAGCTTTGTGCAGCCATTAGTATATAAAGATTGTTTGGCACTTTTGTTTGGGGGGAACCAATCAGGTTGCCTGAAGCTGAGACTCCAATACTTTGGCCACCTCATGAGAAGAGAAGACTCCCTGGAAAAGACCCTGATGTTGGGAAAGATGGAGGGCACAAGGAGAAGGGGACGACAGAGGACGAGATGGTTGGACAGTGTTCTCGAAGCTACCAGCATGAGTTTGACCAAACTGCAGGAGGCAGTGGAAGACAGGAGTGCCTGGCGTGCTCTGGTCCATGGGGTCACGAAGAGTCAGACACGACTAAACGGCTAAACAACAACAATCAGGTTGCAAAACTGCTTGAGGGAAGGGAGGGTTTGAGACGTCACATCCGCCAGCCAACTAGTGCTGTGCTCTGCTGGCTTCTACAGCAAACCTGCCCGAATTGATTCCCCCACCCACCGAAAGTTGACTAGTTGGAGAGCAAGCTGAAGCTGAGTGGCAGAGGATGTGCTTTGCATGGAGAAAGACCCAGGTCTTCCTGGGAAAATCTCTTGCCTGAAACCCTGGTGAACTCTGCTGCCAGTCAGTGCCCAGCTAGATGGCCCGATAGCCTGAGTCCATATAAGGTGGCTCAGGAACACAGGAACCTGTCTTCTACTTGGTCCATCCAGTTCAGGATTGTCTACACAGACTGGCAGTGGCTCTCAGACAAGGGAGATTCCCAGCTCTACCCGGAGCTTGGAACCTTCTTCATGCCAAGCAGGCACTCTAGCATTGAGCTACGGCCCTCCATTGTGCCGCCTTAACCTGAGTTAGACCAATTGGCCCATCTAGAACTGTCTGCACTGGCTGGCAGCGGCTCTCTGGGGTTTCAGAAAAAGGGACATTCCCAGTTCTGCTTGAAGATGCTGAAGGCTGAACCTAGCCAAGCAGGTGCTCCACCACTGAACTATGGCCCTTTTCTTAAGACACAGGAAACCGTCTTATCCTGAGTCAGAGTATTGGGCCATCTAGCTCAGTATTGCATGTGCTGACTGGCAGCAGCTCTCCGGGGTTTCAAGAGGGAATCTTCCCCGGTTTTACCTGGGGATTGAAGATGAGACCTTCTGCATGCATAGCAGCTGCTCTACGGCCCTTCCACAGCACAAAACCTCTTCGGGATTTAAAAACGCATATGTGGCGTTTGCCCTCCTAGGTGACATCATGCTGGGTCATAAGGAAAGGGTTAAATGAGTGTGAAGTGATTGGCAAGTGGGAACCCAAGGGGAGGAGTCAGAGTTAGAGTTAGTGTTGTTAATGGTCAGTCGGGTGTTAGAGAAGAGAGCGGGAGGATAAGTCTGTGGGTTGGGATAGTTTGACGTGTGAGAGTAAGAGAATCTGTTAAGAGGAGTCAGATAGACAGTTGGGATAATCGGTTAGAAGTTATTAGGAAGGTATAGGCCGGTAAAGAAACTAAGATTAAGAAACTGACAAGAAAAATTATCTGAAACCATAAACTTGTTCAGGCTTATAAAATAAGCTTGTTTATTTGGTTTAATGTTAACAACTGTCTGGACTCTGTGTGTACCCGAAAGAAACGGGTTGGTGGCAGTGGGGAAGCGAACATAGTGGTGGCACAGGGATAAATAGACCGTCAAACGTCCGGGGACCCTGTGTGATCGCCACAGCATATTTGTGCATATTCCAACCTACCTCCTCTCCCTGCAATTACTTCCCACAGCCAGCAATTACTTCCTATGGCATCCACTTCCCCTTCACCAACTTAGGGTCTCCAGTTCAAATCCTGCTGCAGGACCCAATTCCTGTTGATTAGATTTCGGACGTTCCCAGAACGACAGATGAGCCGATCCTTACCTTGGTGTAGTACCCAGGGTACAGCTTCTCCGTAATGGGGGCGATGTACTCCAGGAGAAACTTGTACCACTCCCGTTCAAAGTTGATCTGGTTCATGTGGATATCGATCGTCGGGACGTTTTCGTATCCCCCCAGGATCCGGGTGTCCTGCCAGGTTAAGAAGAAGAGTTTGGATTTGATATCCCGCTTTATCACTACCTGAAGGAGTCTCAAAGCGGCTAACATTCTCCTTTCCCTTCCTCCCCCACAACAAACACTCTGTGAGGTGAGTGGGGCTGAGAGACTTCAGAGAAGTGTGACTGGTCCGAGGTCACCCAGCAGCTGCATGTGGAGGAGCTGGGACGCGAACCCGGTTCACCAGATTACGAGTCCACCGCTCTTAACCACTACACCACACTGGTTAAGCGTGCAAATAGCGATGGCTCGTTGGGAGACCCCCAATACCCAGATGCATTTGAGTTTTATTATTGCATTTCTATCCCACCTCCCTTCTGACGAGCAACAGAGGTGCACACAGGCTTCAGACCCCTCCTCCCCAGTGGCGTAGCGTGGGGGGTGCAGGGGGGGCCGGCCGCACCGGGCGCAACATCTGGGGGGGCGCGCGCTGGCACTCGCAGCTCTCTGCCCCTACCTGGCTCACTCACTCTCTCTCACTGCAGTGCTGGCTGTGCGAATCCGATCCGAGCCGCCGGGTCGCCGCCCACTGTGGAGGGGGTGGGTGCCAGGCGTGCGGTGCGGAGAGAGAGCGAGGGACTATCTGGGGGAGGGACAGTGCAGCGGCCGCCCAGCGCAGCGCTGAGCGTGGGAGAGAACCACACCAGACCAGACCAGGCAGCAGCAAGAAGAAGCTGGCAGCGGTGGCAGGTTAGGGGTTAGGGGGCACAAATTACTTGCCTTGCCCCGGGTTAGGGGGAGCAAATTACTTGCCTTGCCCCGGGTGCTGACAACCCACGCTACGCCACTGCTCCTCCCCATTTGATTGCAGGAATGGTGGGAGGCTAACAGGTGGCGACTGGCCTAAATAGACTAAGGTTACCAGATTTTTTTCAATGAATCCAGGGACACTTTTCAACTTCAATAGGAATGATAGGATTTTCTCAGGGGACTGACTGTTAATCTGAGAACTGTCCCCGGGAAACAGGGACGCCTGGTAACCTTAACTGGTAACCCAGTAAGAATGTAAACAGAGCCTGCTGGATGAGGCCAGTGGCCTGTCCAGTCCAGCATCCTCTTCTCACAGTGGCCAACCAGATGCCCCTTGTGAGAAGCCTGCAAGCAGGACTCAAGACAACAACATTGTCTATTTTGGGGGCAGCTACCAATTGCCAGTCCATCCTCGGCACTATCCGTGTATAAGACGCCCACTGATTTTTGACATTATTATTTTTTGGGGGGGAAACCTAGTCTTATACACGGAAAAATATGGTAAATTCAATATATAATAATAATATAATAATATATTTCCTTCTACCAACTGATACAGAAATGGAAAAAATACTGTTCGCACAGAATGCTTTATCTAAGCAGAACCAAAAGAGAGGCAAGTCTGGGCTGTGTGCTTCTACGATGAGAAAGATATAGGCTTCCTTTTTAAAGCAAAGATTCGTAATTACTTTAGGTGGTAGCCCCTTTTCAGACTTCTTTTTTTAAAAAAAACACATTTTGCTTATTGATGAAGAGTTCTGCATAGCACAGAAGTTTGCATGGAACTGGCTCCCACTGGAGGCAGGGACAGCCAAGCAGCCTAGATGGCTTGGAAAGAGGACTGAGCAAATGAGCAAAGGGCTAGGCACTGAATATTCCAACATTATTGGATGCCCACGAGCTCTAGTGTTATGAGAGAGGAGGAAAATCTTTTTCATATCCGCTATCTCCAAACCCTGCGTCATTTTACAGCGGAACCTCTAGTTACGTACCGCTCTGGATACGTAACTTTCGGGTTATGAACGCGGCAAACCCGGAAGTGATTTTTCAGGTTGCGGACAGACCCCTGGAATGAATTTAATTCATATCCGGAGGGTCCACTGTATAAACTTCTATCCAGTGAGCTTCATAGCTGAGTGGGGATTTGAACCTCAGTCTCTCAGGTCTTCGTACAATTATTTTATTGTTGTTAGCTGCTCTGAGCCCAGCTTTGGCTGGGGAGGGCTGGCTATAAATAAAATTTTATTTATTATTATTATTATTATTATTATTATTATTATTATTATTATTATTTATTTTAACCCAGAGAGACAAACAAGCAGAGCTCGGATTCAAACAATTATTAGAATCTTTCTTTTAAAGTGCATCTGTTAATGAATTTGGTAGATTTACCACCAAGGGCTGCCTTACCGTGTTGCCTCCCTTGGACCACTGGCCAAAATTCTCCATCTCTTCTACGAGTTCATCGCAAGCTGCGTCGGTAAATATCGGAAACCAGTAAACATCCGGGCAGGGCTAGCAAGACAGAAGAACCGTAAGAGCTCAGGGAGTATGACAGGAAGGGCAAAGGAAACTAGCAAAACAGAAATAAAGGCCAAAACTGTCAGGGTTCTGGATATTTCAGGAAACATCACCTCCTGTGTGAAAACAACCCACCCCACTCCTGACCCCCCACAAAGGTTTGAGAACCTATAATGAATCTCCATTGCAAATGTTGCTTTTTTGTGTATGTCACAGTCACTAGCCAATCAGTGCTGGGCAGTGCAAATGAGGGCAGAGGAAGATGAGTGAATCTCTTGAGGAAGGGAGTTCCAAAGCTCCAGGGCAATCACAGAAGAGGCACTGCTACTATGTGATTGCCCTCTGGGGTGTTCTTTCCTCGGGGAGTTCCATTCATCTCCTTTTCTGTCACTCATCCATCGGCTGACTAAGATGAATTTCTTCCATCATTTTGGCTTGTCCACACTTCGGCTTGTGCCGTGCCTAGAAAACATGAGTCCCCTTGCCCCGCTGCTTTCCAAGGCAAAACCTGCTCTTTAGCGATCAATTGGAACAAAAGGCAGTCTGGGGAAAACCTGAATTGCTGTTTGCTCCAATTGAGCGCTAAAGAGTGGTTTTTCCTGGGGGGAAAGAAGCAGTACAAAAATGTCTTTTTTAAAGACATTTTTATTTCTATTTTCATACGTTGTTTTGATTATCTTCTCTTAATTGTATGCTGCGTATCGGATTAGCAATGCCTCGTTGAAAAGCGTTTTCTTTTAAACTTTGTAAATAAACCAATAAATGGCAGGCAACAAAACGTCTCAGAAATAGATTGCGAAATAAAATACTGTGAATTCAGATACTTACGTTAAAGGATTTATAACCTACCTTTTAAAAAATCCACAAGGCAGCTTACAAAGATAAGAAATATGCTCTTGAGACACAAGCAATATAAAATAAATTCCCATACACACAAACACACAAAGTGGTGCTAAACAGGATTTAAAATAAAAATAAATAAAAATAACCACATATTAGAACCAGGTGAAAGCAAAACATAGAGCATAAGGGCCTGCTGGATCAGAACACCAGCCAACCAGGTGCCCCAGAAGGGAGCCCACAAGCAGGATCTGAGCCCAAGATCCCTCTCTCCTCCTGTGGTTTCCAGCAACTGCCATTCAGAAGCATTAGTGCCTCCAGCTAGGAAGCCAAATGAATGTCTTCGGGGAAGCCACCACCAAAAAGGCCATGCACACCCGAACGTGGGGCCCTGGGAGCAGGCACCTCCTTCAGTTTGCCTATGTCGCTCTTTAGGCCCTCTGCACCCCAATTCAGCAGTCCCGTTTCAAAAGAGTCAAGGGCCATTTACCGTTTCTACCAGTTTCCCTTTCAAGGCTGCGGTGTAGTTTTCGTGAATGTATTTCTCCTTCCAGTCCTGTGTCAGGAGAAAATAAGAACAAATGAACATTGGGTGGCTGGGTGAGGAAGGTGACACATTCTTAAATCATATCCTTGTGGTGTGGGGACTAACAGGTGGATACAAGAAATGGTTTTGTGTAAGCCATTACGGTGGCTATTAGAGACTTAAGGCTGGAAAGTCAAGTGTCCGCCATGTATTACCCAATGGATTGAAGATATCCTGTCCTTCTGTCTATGTTTGAATGTATGGCTTATGATCATCAATTTTATTGAGACACCCATTTGGAGCCAGGTACCCAGGGGCTCAGGGTGGCGCTGTGGGTTAAACCACTGAGCCTAGGACTTGCCGATCAGAAGGTCGGCGGTTCGAATCCCCGCAACGGGGTGAGCTCCCATTGCTCAGTCCCTGTTCCTGCCAACCTAGCAGTTCGAAAGCACGTCAAAGTGCAAGTAGATAAATAGGTACCGCTCCAGCGGGAAGGTAAACGGCATTTCCGAGCGCTGCTCTGGTTCGCCAGAGGCGGCTTAGTCATGCTGGCCACATGACCCGGAAGCTGTACACCGGCTCCCTCAGCCAATAAAGCGAGATGAGCACCGCAACCCCAGAGTCAGTCACGACTGACTAATGGTCAGGAGTCCCTTTACCTTTACCTTACCCAGGGGCTCATGTCTGAGAAAGATCCACCCTAATTTTAAAAGCTCGGGCTGGGGTTCAAAATTAAGCTCTGTCCTAAACATATCGGATGGCCCTGGGGAAATCGCATGCCCCATGTCTCCCAAATGTTTGCAGCTGAATTAAAATTGGAAGCTCCCATTCATAAGGGGAGCCTGGCTGCAGGATCAGGCCAATGGCCCATCTAGTCCAGCTTCCTGTTCTCAGTGGCCAACCAGATGCATCAATGAGAAGCTCACCAGCAAGACCTGAGCGCAGAAGCACTCTCCCCACTCGTGATTCCCATCCCTGCAGCTGGAATTATTCAAACTCCCACCGGCATTATTTAAAACTGTACGGAAAACCCACATCACTGCTGAACACACAGCAGCAGAATGAGCACAGGACCTCTCCTCTTGCTCTGCTTACACATTTCTCCCTTCAAACTGGTTCCTAGAGAAATCCCGCTAGCTCCTAAGTTTTGCGAAAGGTACTGCTCGCTGGGTTATTCCGCAAGAGACACCTCACCTCCGGGTTGCTGAAGATCTGCCAGAGATCGTTGTGCAGGTGGCTTGTCTGATAAGTCTCCAGCGAGAGGATATGGCCAAACTGTTGTTGATTCGTCACAAAGAGGAAGATCCCCTGCAAACGAGGAGAACCATTGCTCACAATTGAAAACTGGTAACCCGTGAAGCTGGGACGCGGGTGGCGCTGTGGGTAAAACCTCAGCACCTAGGGCTTGCCGATCACATGGTCGGCAGTTCAAATCCCCGCGGCGGGGTGAGCTCCCGTCGTTCGGTCCCAGCTCCTGCCCACCTAGCAGTTCAAAAGCACCCTTAAGTGCAAGTAGATAAATAGGTACTGCTTTATAGCGGGAAGGTAAACGGCGTTTCCGTGTGCTGCACTGGTGCTGGCTCGCCAGAGCAGCTTCGTCACGCTGGCCACGTGACCCGGAAGTGTCTCCGGACAGCGCTGGCCCCCGGCCTCTTAAGCGAGATGGGCGCACAACCCTAGAGTCGGACACGACTGGCCCGTACGGGCAGGGGTACCTTTACCTTTACCCCGTGAAGCCAATCCACCCTGTGGTTTCATTTCCCAGCTGGCCTAGTCTGTGGTTTTCCTCCCCACTATTCCAGAACAACACAGCTGCTTGCCCAGGAGTGTAGTGGCAAATTATGAAGTGCAGGGTTGCTTCATGATAGCCACAGCTATGCCCCCTTCTAAGATTATGCAACCTTCTAAGAATATCCAAAGGATGCGGGTGGCGCTGTGGGTTAAACCACAGAGCCTACGACTTGCCGATCGGAAGGTCGGCGGTTCGAATCCCCGCGACGGGGTGAGCTCCTGTTGCTCGGACCCTGCTCCTGCCAACCTAGCAGTTCAAAAGCTCGTCAGAGTGCAAGTAGATAAATAGGTACCGCTCTGGCGGGAAGGTAAACAGCGTTTCGATGCGCTGCTCTGGTTTGCCAGAAGCGGCTTAGTCATGCTGGCCATATGACCCGGAAGCTGTACACCGGCTCCCTTGGCCAATAAAGCAAGATGAGCGCCGCAACCCCAGAGTCGGCCACGACTGGACCTAATGCTCAGGGGTCCCTTTACCTTAAGAATATCCAATAATTAGGGAAGCATTGCAACGATCAGTGCAGATCTCAATGCATTGCCTGTCAGCTAGATCTACTATTTTCTGTGCACGTACACAGAACCTTAGCATTGCAGATTTGGAAGGGGACCCCATCTATTTCAACCCCCTCCAATGCAGGGGTAAATTATGAGTGCTCCAATATCTTCTTTTGGAGAGACTTAAGTTGCTTTTTCTGCAAAGTTCCATTTACAGAGCAGAACTTGCATACTTTTCTCTTGAAACAGAAGCATACAGGACACCTCCAACTCCTTGCTGCTCTTCTCCAGAGTGACCCCAGGAGCTGATCCTCACTTCCTCGCTTTCCCTCTAGCTCCAATCAGCACCAAAGGGCGAGGAGATTTGATGCTGATTCAGTGGCTCTAGGATGCAAAAGGCAAGTACCCTGCTGCAGAGATAACAACAGCAATTCGCACACTGTAAAGGGAATTGGGGGTTGCTCGTGCGTAAGGGGGCTGCTGCTCTAGGCAACGTTGTCTGGCTAAACCTTTCCCTGGCTGGACAGCCCTTTCTCCGTGGCTGTGTCAGTCACTGGCAGAATCCGTCAGTGGGCGTTTCCTGAACTTCTTCCAACATAAAAGCTCCTTGACGCCAAGTCTCCGCCTAGCCTCCCTGCGCGGAAGTCTTCTGCGCAGAGTGGGCGTGGCCAGCGGAGGTCCTGGGCTCTCCCCGCTGGTCTCTGTGGAAGAGTCTTGGAGCCATCTCTCCGAAGTCCTTCCCTGCTCCCCTTTCTTCCTGGTGTCACGCCGATTTCCTTCCCCAAGGGAAGTGTTCTCTCTCTCCCTGCTGGTCCCTTCTTCTGCATCGTTGGAGAGCCCTACCTCCACTCCTGGCTCCGATGGCAGTTCCCTGACACACACACACCCCAACCCTGCACCACGACGCTTCTGTTCTTGCCACACTGACCTGTTCCCGGACGTTGTGGCAGAAAGCCATGTCTGCATCTAGCTTGCCGCTGCGGAAAAAGTCGGTCTCAGTGAGCTGCGATCTCAGGATGCTGCCTTTTATCAGGTAGACACTAGAGATGTATGGGACGTTCCACAGGCCACTGAAAAAGGGGGAGAGAGAATTAGGCATGAAGGGCCATTAACCACCCCAAGGCCTTTTACCATATACAGTTATTAAGGCTGCCATTATTATTATTTTTAGTTTCATCAGCTACCGTATTTTTTCGTGTATAAGACGATGACTTTTGCTTTTTAAAAAAAGGCAAAAATTGGGTGTTGCTAATGGTGAATGCAGAGGGGGGACGTGCGATTAATGGCAGCAGCAAGCTGGAGATTGGCAGCGACAATTGGGCGGGTGATTGGTGGCTGTGGGAAGGCCTGCTGACGATTGGCTGTGGCTATGGCAATTGGGCAGGCGATTGGCGACTGTGGCGAGGTGGGCAGGCGATTGGTGGCTGCGGCAAGTGGGCGGGTGGTGGTGATGAGTGGGCAGACAATTGGCAGCTGCAGCGAGGTGTGCGATTGGCAGTGGCTGTGGCAAGCGATCAGTAGTGTCAGGTAGGCGGGTGAGCAATTGGCAGAAGTGACCTCCCTCACCCCCCCATAAAAGCTAAACAACTTAATTTCTTAATTTTGGGTTTAAAAAAATTGGGGTCATCTTATACACGGGGGCGTCTTATACACAAAAAAAATTTCGGTATATTCTGATTTTTAAAATTGTTCCATCAATTAAAAAGCGGGTTAAAAAATCAGCCAAAGAGGCAGCATTGCTGCTTCCAGCTGTGGAGACAGAAAACAGCCATCCTGGCTGGTAGCCCTCAATAGTCCCCTTCTCCTTGAATTTCTCTTCATTTAAAGCTAGTGGTCATCATGTGAGCTTGTTCCATAGTTTAATGATGTGCTGCAAGAGGAAGCATTTTCTTTTATCCACCCCGAATCTTACAACATTCAGCCTCCTTGGATGTCCACAAGTTCTCATGTTCTGAGAGAGGGAGGGAAACTTACTCCGTGCTATGCAAAATTTTAAACCCCTCTGTCATGTCACCTCTCACTCGCCTTTTCTCTAAACTATAAAATCCAAAACGTTGCAATCTTTCTTCATAGGGAATCACTCAATCCATGATGTTGGCTTGTTTGAAACTAGTCACGGTTCAAGTTCATGCTAACCATGGTTTGCTTGGTCCAGATGACACAACAAACTGTGATTAAGCAAAACCAGAGGCAGAAGCTCTGGAGAGAAAAGATTGTGAGCCTGTAGCTCGGTCCTACTGATGGACTATTGTTATAAGAATTCTAAGGTCTCAAATATAGAATAAATGTTCATAATTGTACAAGGAAAACACATACATAAGTATGTAAACCATGTGTCTGAAATAGAACAGGAGAGCAATCCTGAAGCCATTTTGACTCTCTCAAATTGATCTCAAATATTTCTCTGCAAGGAGGAAGGAAAGGGGAAAAATTTTCCTACTGGCTTTGGACTGTAGGGGCTTACACCTCCCTGCAAATACAGTCTGGCAAGTATCTGTTAAGCTGAGCAAACTCAATATGCATAAGAGATTCAGGAACTACTTTTTTTTTTAATTTATTTGAGATTTACCATCTCAAAGGAATGGCCAGGCTACCCAGAAAATGCAGTCAAGTAAGGCATTCTCGGGTATTTTGGCAGACAGGAGAGAAGCAACACTCAAATTTCTGCTGGAGACCATCTTCCTCTGTGATGTATGTATGATGTTTTGGGGGGTGGTCTTGGGCTATAGGGTGGGCAATTTCTAAAGTCTTTATAGGGGCTTGCACACTATTGCTCTGGGTCTCTCCTACCTCCTTGCAACAAGGGGAGGGAACTCTGTTGTAACAGAAAAATAAAGATCTGTCTTGCTTTCTGTGGATCTTGCCTCCATCCATCCATCTCTGACCGATCATGGACTTAGGGGACTCAGTGCCTTGGGGAGGTGGGCAGCAAAAGCCAACCCCCCTGTTTTTTCTACAACACTTTGTGCTAAACTATGGTTTAGCGTGACATGGAGAAGCGGCCAAAGCTTTGTTGAAATCCTTCATGATACTCACATCCGGCGCCCCTGGACGATATCCACATAGTCCTCTGAGCGGGCGTAGTAACCGTCGGCACTGAGGGCCCCCCAGAAATTTGACCACAGCTTCCCAAGACGACTCACAAGTGGGGCAATCACCAATCTGGGAGGTGGGGGTTAAGGAAGGCACAGAAAAGAATTGGATATTAGTGTGCATATGAACCCAAAACTTGGGTAAGTGCCGTATTTTTCGCTCTATAGGACGCACATTTTCCCCTCCAAAAATGAAGGGGGAAAGTGTGTGCGTCCTATGGAGCGAATGCAGGCTTTCACTGAAGCCTGGAGAGCGAGAGGGGTCGGTGTGCACTGACCCCTCTTGCTCTCCAGGCTTCAGGAAGCAATCCGCAAGGCTGCGGAGCCCAGCAGGAGTTCCCGCTGGGCTCCGCAGGCTTGCAGACAGCTGCCTGCAGCCCGAAGCCTGGGGAGTGCTGCGTTGCACACCCTGGGCTTCGGGCAGCTCTCCGCAAGCCTGCGGAGCCCGGCGGGAGTTCCCGCTAGGCTCCGCAGCCTTGCGGATAGGTGCTTGCAGCCCGAAGTCCGGGGATCGCGGCACTGTGCACCCTGGGCTTAGGGCAGCTATCCGCAAGTCTGCGGCACCCGGCGGGAGTTCCCGCCGAGCGCCGCAGGCTTGCGGATAGCTGCCCTAGGCCCGGGGTGTGCAGCGGGCTACAGCGCCGCACTCCCCGGGCTTCGGATAGCAGCAGGCTCCGGGAGCGATGGCGAGGTTCTGGGGGCTGGGGTCGGGGGAAGCCCGGGCTCCCCCCCCCCCCGCAGGCTCCGGGAGCGATGGCGAGGTTGAGCGCAACCACGCCTTCGCTCCCGGACCCCCAGCCCCGAGGCTAAAAACGAAGCCAAGACAGCTAGCAGGATCCATCCCGCTCGCTGTCATGGCTTCTTTGCTCTTTGGGGCTGGGGGGGAAATAATTTTTTTTCTTTATTCCCCCCCCCCCAAAAGTGCGCCCTATGGTACGGTGAGCACTATAGAGCGAAAAATACAGTACTTCTGCTTGTACAGAGGTGGGAAGCAGTGGGATGAAAGGCAAGATATTCCCAGGTCTATTTGGCCCAAGATTAACTTCAGAACCTGCATAAAATAAAGCCAAGTACATTTGCATAAGTTCTCCAAGATTGTGGCATTTACTAAGCGAAAGGAGCTATGCAGGACAATGAACTTCCAACTCTGGAAAACCTTACTCAGAAACTCCTCTGGGTTTTGATAGCCAGTCAAGTAGATTCAAGCACATTTCCTCTTTCATAGGGGCTAGAAACTTGCATCTTTTAAAGATTTGAAATACGAAAGCAGAGTTGCTCGAGAAACTGGAGTCTCTTTCCCCCACCCCCAAACTCACACAAAATGGTGGAGTGGAGGGGGAGGCACCCTGTATAATAGAAATGTATAGTAGGGACCTCAAGTCCAACTCTTGCAATGCAGGAATCACGTCTGAAATTAACAATCCAGTCCAAACGGAGACAGGCTCTGTTGCATCAAGAGAGGTTTGCTTCAATCTGGCAGCTGCATCCAGATGTGGAATGCAGAAGGACCACGCCTTCTTCCTGAACTTGCCTAAGGCACCCACAGAACAGGAAGCTGAGCTAAGCGACTCACTTGTTCTGTTCAATCAAGATCCGCAGTGCATCAGGGTTCTTCAGCACCACTTCGGCATCCAGGCTGAAGTAATATTCACAGACTGGGTCTTGCCTGCACAGGTCCCTAAAGAGGCAATAAGCAGGTAGATCAGGCAGTCGGCCAGTCAGTCTGTGGCTGGCTCAAGAGGTTTTAAAGGGCAGATACTATCAAGAGACACTGCCTATACCTTGGCCATCTCTCACCAGCAAACGAAAGGTCAGAAGCGTTACAGCATCAGGAGAGATATAAAGGTAAAGGGACCCCTGACCATTAGGTCCAGTCGTGGCCGACTCTGGGGTTGCGGCACTCATCTCGCTTTATTGGCTGAGGGAGCCGGCGTACAGCTTCCGGGTCATGTGGCCAGCATGACTAAGCCGCTTCTGGCAAACCAAAGCAGCGCACGGAAACGCCATTTACCTTCCCGCCGGAGTGGTACCTATTTATCTACTTGCACTTTGACGTGCTTTCAAACTGCTAGGTTGGCAGGAGCAGGGACCGAGCAATGGGAGCTCACCCTGTCACAGGGATTCAAACCGCCGACCTTCTAATCGGCAAGTTCTAGGCTCTGTGGTTTAACCCACAGCGCCACCCGTGTCCCTATCAGCAGAGATAGTGTGGTATAATTATTAAGAGTATTGGGCTAGGACCTGGGAGGCCCGGGTTCAAATCCCCACTCGGACATGAAGCTTACTGGGTGACCACTCTCAGCCTCGCCTACCTCACAGGGTTGTTGTGGGGACAGAACGAGGGGGCCAGGAGAACAATGTGTGCCACCTTGAGCTTAATAGAGTGGTACCTCGGGTTACATACGCTTCAGGTTACATACACTTCAGGTTACAGACTCCGCTAATCCAGAAATAGTGCTTCAGGTTAAGAACTTTGCTTCAGGATGAGAACAGAAATTGTGCAGCGGCGGTGCAGCAGCAGCAGGAGGCCCCATTAGCTAAAGTGATGCTTCAGTTTAAGAACAGTTTCAGGTTAAGAACAGACCTCTGGAACGAATTAAGTACTTAACCTGAGGTACCACTGTAATAATAATAATAATAATAATTAGCTTACATGCCCATGTTCCGGCCATCAGCATTCTCCACATGGTCATCCGGCCCAACCACTTTGACAGAGCGGTATTCTTCCCCGTGTTCGTTCACAAACTCCTCTACCTGGTCGAGGTGATGCTCCTCCTGGACACAAAGGCACAAAGCAAAATGCCTTATACCAGAGCTGTGGCTGGTCTGGTCAAAACAGCCACGCTCACTGGCTGAGAGCTTAAAGGAGCAAAGCCTCTGGGAGGCGAACGGCCCTCCCTAAGGATGGGACGAAGGCGCTCACCCGATTGTGGATGAAAAGCTGGATCCGTTTCTTGGGGTAGCGCAGCTTCCGCAGGCGCTGGAAGAACGGGGTGAGGAATGGGGTGGGCTGCTCGACAAAGATGCCAATCAGGACCACAGGCAGCACATCCTCCTGCATTCAGGTACGAGGGGCGAAAATAGAATACATAAAAAAGGATAGACAGACCAAGACAGCCAGCCGTGATTGGCAACCTACCGTACTTTTCGCTCTATAGGACACACTTTCCCCCCTCCAAAAATGAAGGGGAAATGTGTGTGCGTCCTATGGAGCGAATGCAGGCTTTCGCTGAAGCCTGGAGAGCGAGAGGAGTTGGTGCGCACCAACCCCTCTCGCTCTCCAGGCTTCAGGAAGCTATCCGCAAGCCTTCGGAGCGCGGCAGGAACTCCCACCGAGTTCCGCAGGCTTGCGGATAGCTGCCTGCAGCCCGAAGGCTGGGGAGCGCAGTGCGAACTCCCGCTGCGCTCCCCGGGCTTCAGGCAGCTATCCGCAAACCTTCGGAACACTCCCCCAGCCCACAAGCTCTGGGAGCGGCGGCAAGGCTGCGCAACCTTGCCTCCGCTCCCGGACCTGTTCTGGGGGCTGGGGTCAGGGGAAGCTCAGGCTTCCCCTGCCCCAGCCCCGTGGCTAAAAACGAAGCCGCGCACAGCCTCTCCTGGCTGGAGAGGTTGTGCGGGGCTAAAGAGGAAGCCAAGGCAGCCAGCGGGATGGATCCCGCTGGCTGTCTTGGCTTCTTTGCTCTTTGGGGCTGGGGGGCGGGATAATTTTTTTCCTAAAAACTAGGTGCGCCCTATGGTCCGGTGCGCCCTATGGCACGAAAAATACGGTATGACTTCAGATAAGAATGTCAACATATGCTGGATCAAGTCAAAGGCCGGCTTCAGCGATAGGGAGCCTCTCTCAGTCTGAAATCCACATTCTCTTCTGGGCAACATTTTGGGGGCCAGATACCAGTGGTGGGCAGGGCCAGAGGCAAAAGTGGGCGGAGCAACGAGTGTGAATTTCACCTTTCTACAGTAGGTTAGTTTCTACACACAAACCGCTCTGTCCTCCGTCCAGACAAGCAAGATCAGGGTTCGAGGATGCATGTTCTCTGCTCTGGGCCAGATTACACACACATGAAGGTGATGGATGGCTTGTGAAGGACCCTAAGTAAGAGGCAGGCAGGGAAGGGAAGATGTCCCAGGGTGAGAGGGTGGGGGAAGAAAGGAAAGTTCCCAGGTGAGAGCTGGGACAGTCCATCTCTTTCTGTGTGAGAACTCCCTTTGCGAACGGACCCTGCATTTTCTTTTCTCTGAATCATGGAATCACAGAACTGTAGATTTGGAAGGGATCACGAGAGCCACCTACTCCAACCACCCACAATGCAGGATTTTTTTTAACCCAATGTGGGGCTCAAACCCACAGCCCTGAGATGAAGAGCCTCATGCTCTACCAACTGAGCCATCCAGTTTGATCCAAATAGCAACTGGATAGCAAAGCTAGTTTCCTTTCTTTTCTTGTATTATGAAAGAGCTTCAATAAAATCTTATGGGGGGAAAAGGAAGAAATGCACTGGGGTAAAGCAACCTTGCTGCATTTTAAGCCACTTAAAGTAGGAAATGGGATGCGGGTGGTGCTGTGGGTTAAACCACAGAGCCTAGGACTTGCTGATCAGAAGGTTGGCGGTTCGAATCCCTGCGACGGGGTGAGCTCCCATTGCTCGGTCCCTGCTCCTGCCAACCTAGCAGTTTGAAAGCACGTCAAAGAGCAAGTAGATAAATAGGTACCGCTCTAGTGGGAAGGTAAACAGTGTTTCCGTGCGTTGCTCTGGTTCGCCAGAAGCGGCTTAGTCATGCTGGCCACATGACCCGGAAGCTGTACGCCGGCTCCCTCGGCCAGTAAAGCGAGATGAGCGCCGCAACCCCAGAGTCGGCCACAACTGAACCTAATGGTCAGGGGTCCCTTTACCTTTTTATCTCTCCTGATGCTGTAACACTTCGCCAGAAGCGGCTTAGTCATGCTGGCCACATGACCCGGAAGCTGTACGCCGGCTCCCTCGGCCAATAAACAGACGAGGAACCAGGTGTCACGGGGACTACACCAGCTCCTATCAGCCCAAGCCAGCAGGGCCACCGGTCAGGCACGATGGGAATTGTTGCCCAGCAAAATTGGGAGGACCACAGCTTTCCCATCCTTCCATCACAAGAAGGCAAGAGTCGCGACGGGGATAGCTAGCGGGCAACGACGGCAAGTGATGGCCTCATCCCAGGAAGGAGAACCTGTAGCCTACAATGCCCTGCTGGGACTCCAGCTTGCACCAGCCCCAACCAGAATGGGCAATGGCTGGGAATGGGGGTGGTGGGAGTTTTAGCAGAGGTAGCTAGGCGCAGCAATGGCAAGTGACAGTCTAGCTCAGTGGGTGGAGAATGTGTGTGACTCTCTGGTTGTTGTCCAACTCCCACCAGCCAGCACGGCTGATGAACAAGGCATGATGGGAGTTGGAGTCCGAAACAGGGCCCACGGGTATCCCAGCCTCCCCAACAAGCCAGCTGGTCCTTACTTTCAGGTCTGCGAGGCTCTTCAAGCTTTCGTTGCAAACCGTGCAGCCCGTCTCAAAGGTCCAGGTCCGAGGGATGTAGTTCCCCAGGTAGTTCAGCTGCAGCTTTTGAGGAGAGAGAAAGATTTCCGGATCCTTAGTCGCAAAGCTGGGACGGAAACACTCGCTTTGCTCTGTTAAGTCTGCAAGCGAGGACATCTTTCCTTCTAGTCTAAGAACACGAAACTGGATCGTTTCAAAGGCCCATCTTGTTCTCAAAGTGGCTGCCCAGGTGCTCCAAAAATAGAAGTCTGCAAGCGGGGCCCGAGTTCAAGAAGCGCTCTCCTGTCCTTGGGACACTTTAGAGAAAAGGCGAGCGAGAGGCGAGATGGGAGAAGTTTACGGAATTATACATGGCATGGAGAGAAAAAGCTTTTTCTCCCTCTCTTGTGACACTAGAAGTCACAGCCGAAGGTTCAAGTCAGACGAAAAGAAGTCCTTCTTCCCGCAGTGCAGGGTTAAACTGTGGAACTCACTGCCACAGGAGGCAGTGATGGCCATGCATCTGGATGGCTTGGAAAGAGGATCAGGCAAATTCGTGGAGGAGGACAGGGCTATTGATGGCTCCGAGCCACGACGGCTCTGCTTCCATCGTCGGATGCTTCTGAATGCCAATTGCCAGAAACCACAGGAGATTGTGGTCAGATCCTGCTTCAGGGTTTCCCACAGGTCAGCCACTGTGAGACTAGATGGGCCACTGACCTGATCCAGCAGCCAGGCTCTGCTTAGGTCCCTATGGTTCTGGAACATCCTGGCTGGACTTACCTTGGTGGGGCCGTTGCCATGAATGACCACCGCGAGGGTGTCATATGCGAGGTTCCGTGCTCTCACGCGCCCGTTCTCAAACTTCAGGACCACCTCATCTTAAAAAAAAGAGGGAGAGAACAGAAGGAAACAATGAACTACCATGCTTTTCCGTGTGCAGTGGTACCTCCGGTTACGTACTTAATTTGTTCCAGAGGTCTGTTCGTAACCTGAAACTGTGCTTAACCTGAAGCACCACTTTAGCTAATGGGGCCTCCTGCTGCCATCGCGCTGCCAGAGCACGATTTCTGTTCCCATCCTGAAGCAAAGTTCTTAACCCGAGGTACTATTTCTGGGTTAGTGGAGTCTGTAACCTGAAGCGTATGTAACCTGAAGCGTATGTAACCCGAGGTACCACTGTAGTTATTTCCGCACTTGCTGATTATGACAAAAACATCAAAACAATATGAAGAAATAAGTAATTAATTGCGTGTCGGTTGTTGACTTCTTCTAAAAAAAGAAACAAAATAAAACACAATGTTTTGAGAGAGTAGCGATCACTTACACCCCCTACAATCTAGTTTTGGTTCCTGCCATAGCCTTAGGCAAAGTTTTTTGTTGCTACTTGCATCAAAAGCTCAGCCAAAACCTGCTTTTGTTCAGGGCATGCAGAGATCAGAACAGCCAGAAGGATATGGATTAAGAAACTTCTACAATGCCCACTCATTTCAAAGAGTCCATTCATTTATTACCATTTATATCTCCCCCTTCCTTCTGAAGGCACCCAGGGCAGCAAGCACTTTTTAAAATTATCAAATAAAATCATTTAATTCCCTGTCAACAGGCAGGGAGTTTCACCGTTGAAAACCTGACTCCTTACAAACCCGGAACTGAGGTTGCAGAAATGCAAGACACTTCTCCATCTCCTTTCCCAGATGCTCACCTAGGGCTCCATTCAGGTTTTGAAATATCCGACACCTGTGATCCAAAGTGATATTGATGTTCGTCTATGGGGGAGACAAAATAAAATAGAAATCACATTATCGTAAGAGCTGGAAAAGGGGTTTTGAAAAGCCATGAAGCCTGGCTCTTCTCTCTAAAGGTAGAGCAAAATGTCTGTTCACACCAGACAGGTACAAATCGTGGACCACCAAGTCATTTCAATACTGTCCGCTTGTGGGTGGTGGATTTTTAAATTTGCAAAGAGCTCCAGCAAAGGAACAACTTTCAGCTCCCTACTGTTCTTTAGAAGCCTTATCTACTCCACACCTGACATCCTTATGGGCCGAATGATGAGCATCCTGGTGGCCAAGTTTGGCTGACTGGCCACAGGTTTCCAAACAAGTAGCTTTATTTCATTACATATAGGTAATTTAGGGGTAGTTTGAGCACCCAATAGCTTGTTTTATGTTCTATGTGTATTAGATTGATTGTAAATAAAATATTCATTTTTATTAAAAAGGGGGGAAAGTAACTACATTTCAAAAAGCTCGCCTGGCACACATGCACGCAGCTTCTCTGCACCCTGAATTTACCCGTTTTTCTGGATCCAAGAAGACTTTCGTATAAAACAGCTGGTCGCTATCACTGTCAAGACCCTCCCAATCTGCTACAAGCTTGTAGAGGTGTGAAGCGTAGCCTATGAACCCTGTCAGGAAGAGAGAGAGAGAGACGGAGAGAGAATTAACTTTCCCTTTTTTGCCTTCAAGGTCAAGAAACATTCCAGGCCACATTAAATACCTAAATGCAAGTGTCAACAACTCTGGTTTCTAAAGAATAAGAAATACCGTATTTTTCGCTCCATAAGACACACCAGACCATAAGGCACACCTAGTTTTTGGAGGAGGAAAACAAGAAAAAAAATATTCTGAATCTCAGAAGCCAGAACAGCTTCTGGGATAGCCTCTAGCTGTTCTGGCTTCTGGGATAGCCGCGCCAAACCTCTTCAGGGCAGTGGGATGAAGGCTCCCCCTGCCTGGAAGGGGCTAAGGCAAAAGCCAGGACAGCAAGAGGGATCTGGCTTCTGGGATAGCCTCTGGCTGTTCTGGCTTCTGGGATAGCCACGCGCAGCCTCTCCCGGGCAGTGGGATGAAGGCTCCCCCTGGCCGAAGAGGTTGCACGTGGTTAAGGCAGAAGCCAGGAGAGGCGCTTTGCTGAAGGGGCGCTGCACAGAGAGCGAGAGCTGCACAGTGCCCCTTCAGTCAAGCAGGAGGAGAAACAGAAGGAGCCCCTTCCGTTCCTCCTCCCGCTTCGCTGAAGGGGTGCTGCGCAGCTCTCCCTCTCTGCGCAGTGCCATTCGCTCCATAAGACGCACTAACATTTCCCCTTACTTTTTAGGAGGAAAAAAGTGTGTCTTATGGAGTGAAAAATACGGTAAGTTCATGTTGATCTGCAAGAGAAGTGTGCATAAGAACATAAGAAGTGCCTTCAGCTGGATCAGGTCAATGGCCCATCTAGGCCAGCCTCTGGTTTTCACAGTGGCCAACTAGATGCCTCTGGGAAGCCCTCAAGGAGGACCTGAGCACAAGAGCCTTCTCCCCTGTGGTTTCTCATGGTGTTCGGAAGCATTGCTGCCTCTGATTGTGAAGGCAGAGCATACCCATTGTGGTTAGTAGTCATCAATAGTTCTCTACTCATCCATGAATTTGTCCAATCCTCTTTTAAAGCCATCTAGGTTGCTAGACATTGGGACGCGGATGGCGCTGTGGGTTAAACCACAGAGCCTAGGACTTGCCGATCAGAAGGTCGGCGGTTCGAATCCCCGCTACAGGGTGAGCTCCCGTTGCTCAGTCCCTGCTCCTGCCAACCTGGCAGTTCGAAAGCACGTCAAAGTGCAAGTAGATAAATAGGTACCACTCCAGCGGGAAGGTAAACGGCGCTTCTGTGCACTGCTCTGGTTCGCTAGAAGCGGCTTAGTCATGCTGGCCATATGACCCGGAAGCTGTACGCCGGCTCCCTCGGCCAATAAAGCGAGATGAGTGCCGCAACCCCAGAGTCTACCACGACTGGACCTAATGGTCAGGGGTCCCTTTACCTTTACTAGGTGGCTAGACATCACTGCCTCCTGTAGGAGCCAGTTCCATGGTGCTATGTGCTATGCAGAACTCTTCATCATTAAGTAAAAGTGTTTTGTTTTTTCAAAGAAGTCGGAAAAGGGACTACTACCTAAAGTAATTAAGAATCGTTGCTTTTTTTTTAAAAAAAAAGCCTACATCTTTCTCAGGGTAGAAGCACAGTCCGAACTTACCTCGCTTTTGGTTCTGCTTAGACTGTGTTAGCTGGAAATGTTCTATTTCTGTATTAGTTGCAGACATTTTGCAGTTGTAGCTGCACAACGAAGGATCAAGCAATGATTACTTAGTTCAGGGAGAAGACGGGATCCTTTGCAGACTTACATTGTGCACCCAGAAAGGGGTAAGTTTCCAGATCTCATTACAGTGGTACCTCGGGTTAAGTACTTAATTCGTTCCGGAGGTCTGTTCTTAACCTGAAACTGTTCTTAACCTGAAGCACCACTTTAACTAATGGGGCCTCCCGCTGCTGCCGCCGCGCCGCTGGCGCACGATTTCTGTTCTCATCCTGAAGCAAAGTTCTTAACCCGAGGTACTATTTCTGGGTTAGCGGAGTCTGTAACCTGAAGCGTATGTAACCTGAAGCATATGTAACCCGAGGTACCACTGTATTATGAAGCACTAGAATGAACGTTCCTAAATTTTGGACATTGTAGATCTGTCCCGTTCTGATGCATGCAATGTCTTTTGTTCTGTAGCTGTGTGATTTGTGCTTATGCTGTATTGTGATTGTCGTAGCCTATAAACAATAACATGTATTGAATGGAACTGAATTATTATGAAGCAATCTCTCAAAACCCATTGGCTCACATGATGACTCACCAGTACCCAAACTATGGAACTGACTCCCGCAGGAACCAATGAGGCCCACCAACTTGGACAGCTTGAAAAGAAGATTAGACAAATACAAAACGGCCACTGATGGCTACTACCAGGTGCAGGATGCCGCGGCGAGGCTCCTTACGGGGTCCTTGCCACGGGATCACATTCATCCAGTGCTTTACCAACTGCACTGACTGCGGGTGGGGTACAGGGTCAGGTTTAAGGTGCTGGTTTTGACCTTTAAAGCCCTACGCGGTCTAGGACCCACGTACCTACGGGACCGCCTCTCCTGGTATGCCCCGCAGAGGACCTTAAGGTCCAGAAATAACATTTTGGAGGTCCCAGGTCACAAGGTGGTTAGATTGGTCTCAACTAATACTAAACTTTTATCCAAAATGTATAACCAACTGTTAGACTGGGATACTAAAGATGAAGAGGTGAAAGGAGTCATGGTCAAATGGGCCAGAGACCTTGGATATAATCTGGAGTTTGACAGATGGGTAAAACTTTGGAAGAAAGGTATGAAGTTCACAGCATGTGCTGCTCTCCGAGAAAACATGGAGAAAATGATGTATCGTTGGTACATCACCCCGGCAAAACTGGGGAAGATGTATAAGACCGGAGACAGCACATGCTGGAAATGTAAAACTAAAGAGGGTAATTTCTTTCACATGTGGTGGACCTGTGACGAAGTGAAAAGATTTTGGGGACAAATTTACGATGAATTAAAAAGAATACTGAAATACACCTTCCCCAAAAAACCCCCAAAAAATGAAGACCAAACATTCTTTCAATATGCAATGGTGGCCGCCAGGATTTTGTTAGCGCAAAACTGGAAAACTTCCAATATCCCCACCATTAGAGAATGGCAAATGAAATTATATGAGTATATAGAATTAGCTAGAATGTCACAAAAAATTAGGCATCAAAAAATCGTTAAGTTTACGAACGACTGGAATAAATTTCTAAGTTACATTGAAATCAATCTAGGTATTACCAAAATCACAGTGGGCGGAATCTAAAACCTGCGATGTAAAGAGCTGATATAATACAATCTGCAGATAAGCGATGAGTTTATTTTGCCTAAACCGAGATGGAAGGAAGTCAATTGAGTGATGTTATGTTGGTTTGTCTGTTTTATGTTTATAGGCGTTGTTTGTTGTTGTTGTTTGTTTGTTTGTTTGCTTTTTTTTCTTTTCAGTCTTTTTTCTTTTTTGTATTGTTTGATGTCGTTTCCAAAATATCAATAAAAAGATTAGTAAAAAAAAAAAAGATTGGTCTCAACTAGGGCCAGGGCCTTTTCAGTACTGGCCCCGACTTGGTGGAACGCTCTGTCACAAGAGACCAGGGCCCTGCGGGACTTGACATCTTTCCGCACGGCCTGCAAGACAGAGCTGTTCCGCCTGGCCTTTGGTTTGGACTCGGTCTGACCCTTATGTTGTCCTCCCCTTATGGTCTTGATCTATCGGCTACTTTTAAAATGAGGCTGCATTTTAAATTGCATTTTAACCTGTATTTTAAATTGCCCCCCCCCTATGTTTTTACTGTGATTTTATTGGTGTTAGCTGCCCTGAGCCCTGCTCTGGCCAGGGAGGGCGGGGTATAAATAAAATTTATTATTTATTATTATAGCTAGAATGGCTGTGCTCTGCCAACATGGCTGGAGGCAGCAAAGCTTCTGACTACCAGTTGCTGGAAAACACAGGAAGGGAGAAAGTGCTCTCGTGCTTGGGATTTTTTTTCTTCTTGTGTTCTTGTGTTTTGAAACTTGAACCCAGTTCCTGCTCTCTCATTCCTTTCCCCCCATTTTTTTTAATTGATTTTCCAAAATTTTCCAACAAACAAACAAACATAAATCTTAACTGTACTTAATCCAATCTTAGTAACATTGTTAAGTGACTTCCTCTAATTCCCCTGGCTGAATTTCAGTGTATATCATTGTAACAGTTTTCCAAAACCAGTTTTCTCATAAATTTAACTTAATCACTTAACATCTTTCTTTCTTTTCATTTTAACTTTAAACATATTAGTCTCTAACATCCCATTTTTAAATCCTAAGCCAATCTGGTGTTTGCAAGTTTTTTCCAATTAAATTATCTTAACATATTTAACTAAATGGTCTTTAAATTTCATCCATTCCGCCTGCTCTCTCATTCCTGGTTACTCCTCCAATGCTCCACGCCGCTGCTCCAGTCCCTCTTACCTCCGGATCCGAGGAATCGCTTCCCTTCCCGGACCTGGGGGTACTTTCCTTCCAGCCTTCGGTCAGGGTAGATTAGGGTCTCCGACGAGAAGACGACTTTGGCCTTAGCTTGCCTGAATTTCTTCAGGAGTTCTGCCGGGCCTGAAGCAAATATGACGTCATAGCTGCAGGGGAGGAAACAGGGAGGAAAGGATGGTACCAGAAAGAACAGGATGAAGAATTCAAGGAGGTGCTTCTGCTGGGAAAGGTATAGAAGTTATTTTTCCCTACTGGTCCGTTACAAGGGAGGCTTAGTTATGGGATGGGTCCCTCTGGATTTTGCTGAACTACAACTCCCACCAGCCTCTGCAAACACAGCCAGTGGCCAGGGATGATGGGAGTTGAAGCGTAGCAACATCTGGATCATTAATAATAATAATAATAATAATAATTTAATATTTATACCCTGCCCATCTGGCTGGGTTTCCCCAGCCACTCTGGGCGGCTTCCAACAAAACACTAAAATTCAATAACCTATTAAACAGTAAAAGCTTTCCTAAACAGGGCTACCTTCAGATGTCTGCTAAAAGTTTGGTAGTTATTTTTCTCTTTGCTGGGAGGGCGTTCCACTGGGCGGGTGCCACTACCGAGAAGGCCCTCTGCCTGGTTCTCTGTAACTTGGCTTCTTGCAGCGAGGGAACCGCCAGAAGGCCCTCGGCGCTGGACCTCAGTGTCCGGGCAGAACGATGGGGGTGGAGACGCTCCTTCAGGTATACTGGACCGAGGCCCTTTAGGGCTTTAAAGGTCAGCACCAACACTATGAATTGTGCTCGGAAACGTGAAAGGTTCTCCTATACCTGCGTTTGGGAGAAAAGGATGCTGCCCCCACAAACCTGTCTGTCCCCAGCTAGCCTCCACCTGCCTGCCTTTCTTACCACCCGATCTGCACAGAACACACTGCTTATGGTGTCCTTACCTCTCTGTGAAGAGGATGATCAAATCCTCCTTCTCCGCATATTCTTCCAAAGCTGACTTTAAGAGACGGATCTTCTGACCACCTCCTGTCGTCCTTTTATTCTCTCCTCCATGCCACTCCTCTCCTAATCCCAGGACCTAGAGGGTGAAAGCAGATTTGCAATGAAGCCTTTCTTTGCCCAAGTTCTCTGCTTCAACAGGTTAGCACCTGTGCATTTTTTTTAATAATAATAATAATAATAATAATAATAATAATAATAATAATAATTTATTATTTATACCCCGCCCATCTGGCTGAGTTTCCCCAGCCACTCTGGGCAGCTCCCAATCAAGTGTTAAAAACAGTACAGCATTAAATATTAAAAACTTCCCTGAACAAGGCTGCCTTCAGATGTCTTTTTAAGATAGGATAGCTGCTTATTTCCTTCACATCTGAAGGGAGGATGTTCCACAGGGTGGGCGCCACTACCGAGAAGGCCCTCTGTTTGGTTCCCTGTAAACTCACTTCTCGCAATGAGGGAACCGCCAGAAGGCCCTCGGTGCTGGACCTCAGTGTCCGGGCAGAACGATGGGGATGGAGACGCTCCTTCAGGTATACTGGACCGAGGCCGTTTAGGGCTTTAAAAGTCAGCACCAACACTTTTAATTGTGCTCAGAAACGTACTGGGAGTCCAAAGGTAGCAATTTCATTCCCTTACTGCTGGTCAGGAAGACAGCTGCCAAATTTTCTATGGATCTTTAAACCAAAACATTTGAAACTGTGACTTTAAATCACAGGTCATGTACGGAACATTAACACAGTATGTTGACAAGGCATATTGTGTAATGTGAAATGAGTTGGGCTTTGGATGTGAGATGAAAGCTGCATGGAGAAGGTCTTTCCTGTGTCTTAAGGGAAATGTCACAACGTAGTGTTGGAGCATCTGCTTCGCAAGCAGAAGGTTGCAGGTTGAACCCACAGCATCTTTAGGTAGGGCTAGGAATAAGGTTACCAGATTTTATTCAATGAATCCGGCGACACTTCTCAACTTCAATGGATTTTGTATGGGGACTGATTTGTAAATCCGGGGACTGTCCCCAGGAAATGGGGACATCTGGTAACCTTAGTTAGGAATGCCCCCTGCCTGAAACCCCAGAGAGCTGCTGCCAGTCCGTGTAGACAACATGGAGCTAGATGACTAAGGTAAATTGATTGGAAATTAGTATTGGAAAACTGCTACAATGAGATACATGGAAATACAGCTAGAGGGATTCGAGGAAGTCATCTGACAATGGTAACAAAAATGTGATTATAACAGGATGAACGTTTGTATGTTTGTTTGTTTTTTATATAGTAATGTTTTTTTCTTTTTTGTTTATGTTTGTAAGAAATTTGGAAAACCAATAATTTTTTTTAAAAAAAACCCCAAAACATGGAGCTATATGGACCAATGGGTCTGACTTCCTGTCCCACTTCTTGTGTCATTATTTCCACGTAACTCAAAATCTCCTGGCATCACCTTGACATTGTAGTTGAAGAACTGGGCTGATCTTCTGAACCGTTTGAATCCTTCCGTCTCCTTGGTGGCCACAGTAAGAACCAATAAATTATCTGGATGGAGGAAGAAGGAAAATTTAGGTAGTCGTCTCCCAGTCAAGAAGGTCCTACTTTTACTCAATCAAAGGTAAGAATATTAAGAAGAGCCCTAAACCACAGGGCCTAGGACTTGCCGATCAGAAGGTCGGCGGTTCAAATCCCCATGACGGGGCGAGCTCCCGTTGCTCGGTCCCTGCTCCTGCCCACCTAGCAGTTCAAAAGCACGTCGAAGTACAAGTAGATAAATAGGTACCGCTCCAGCGGGAAGGTAAACGACGTTTTTGTGTGCTGCTCTGGTTCGCCAGAAGCGGCTTAGTCATGCTGGCCACATGACCCGGAAGCTGTATGCCGGCTCCCTCGGTCAATAAAGCAAGATGAGCGCCTCGACCCCAGAGTCGGCCACGACTGGACCTAATGGTCAGGGGTCCCTGTACCTTTTACCTTACCAGAAAAGAAAAGAATTCAGTAGGCTATTAAGAGCTGAGACAGAATCTCTAGTGGCAGTCAATGACACTAAAGGCTTGGTTCCTTGTTGATGTCAAATGAACCTCACCAAGTCAGGGAATGACCAGTGACACTCCTTCAGATGATCTCAGTGATCATGTCAGGATATAAGGGTTCAGGCAGTCCCTGAAACTGAGAGCCAGTGCAATTCTTGGCTCCCTTCCACTGAAAAGCTCCCCTACTACTGTTTGGGCAGTTGAAAAGAAGAGTTGGTTGCGGATATTTTTTTTGGGGGGGGGGCCTTTCAGAAACAAAGCCTGCTGTACCAAAGCCTTTCAAAGAAGGCTAGAGAAAAGGAACCAAACCAAACAGGAAGCCCTCAAAGCATCAAGGAGCTGAAAGCTTATCTGCACATCTGTGACGGCCTGCTTGTCAACTTGGATTAAAGGGGAGGCGAACGATAGTTTACCTTTGATTTCACATGGGCAAATCTCCCGTTCAAGGGCTCCTTTTCTGACCATTATGCAAGCGTAACAGACCAGTGCCTTTGGCCCTGCATCTGAGCAGGCTACTGCTGTGTTTTGACTCCTGCGGCCTGCTCTTACAGCCCCTGGCAGTCACGTTCTGCCTTCCAGATGTCATCCAGACTAAATATAATGCAACTCTCCTCTCCCCATATCCCCTTTCATGCCTACTTAGAAGGGAAGGTGGGAGGAGGGGGAAGTATCAAAAATTCTGCAATCTCCATTTGGTTCCATGTGTTATTAAGCGGAGAAGACAGCTATTGATGGAGAGGATTCTCAGTGGCTATAGCTCTGCCTCCACAGTTGCTGGAAACTTCAGGAGGGCAGAATGCTCTTGTGCTCAAATCCTGCTTGGGGGTTTCCAACAGACACCTTACAGAAGCAAATATTTGCAGGTGGCAGATGGACACTGGAGGATGGCCCATGAGGGCAAATGGGGCACTGCCACACCACCCTCAATCTTATTCCACCCACCTGACAGCCCAGGAGGCGGCCCTGCCCGCCAGCGTCTTTCTCCTTTGTCTCAGTGTTGCTCTGGCGCCCCCTACTGTTGGGCTCCCCACCTTCTGCCCCATCAGTTTCAATGGGCGCCAACCACCAGTGTGGGTGGGTACAAAAAGAGACCCTCCGAAATGAGAGTCTTGCACAAGATCACGTCGCCCAGCAAAATGCTGCAAAGGCAAAGCTGAGAGGCAGCTGTGGGGAAAGGATCCAGGAAACTCTACAGCTGTAAAGACCCTAGAAAGTTTTTTAAGCCCCGCTGTCGGATTTCTTCCACGTTCCCAAACGCCCTTTCCAGCGTTCCATGCAGAAACACGCTCCAGCCAGGAACGCTATTGCTCCCAAGTGCCCAGTTAATGCTTCCTGCAGGTCCAGGAAATGCATCCAGATGTAGCAGCAAACAACATCTGGTGTGTCAATCAGGAGGATCAGTGACACCGGATATGTAAGGAACAGGCTACTGCATTGTGCTTTGGGAGATGCGCATGCATATCTAACATTCTAAAATCTGCTGACGTTGCCTGAATGCATTCTCCAACACACTGGCCATGCAGAATTTGATCTCCTGGGGAGGACAGAGAAGGCAGTAAATATATTATGATATTTTTTTTATTGGAATGGGCGGTAGCTCAGTGGCAGAGCACCTGCTCTGCATGCAGAAGGTCCCGGGTTCAATCCCCAGCATCTCCAGGCAGGGCTGAGAAGGACTCCTGTCTGCAGCAACCCTAAGAACAGCCTGCTGGATCAGGCCAATGGCCCATCTATTTCTGGTATGTCCCACGGAGGACCTTACGGTCTTCAAATAAAAACATTTTTGAGGTCCCGGGCCACAGAGAGGTTAGGCTGGCCTCAACCAGTGCCAGGGCCTTTTCGGCCGTGGCCCCGATCTTGTGGAACGCTCTGTCACAAGAGACTAGGGCCCTGCGGGATTTGACATCTTTCCGCACAGTCTGACCCCCTCCTTCGGTAATCCTCACAGAACTCTAGCCCAATGGTTGCCATTACTTTGATTTTGAATTGATTTTAGAATGAATTGATTTTAGAATGCATTTCAATTACCGTATTTTTTGCTCTATAAGACTCACTTTTTCCCTCCTAAAAAGTAAGGGGGAATGTGTGTGTGTCTTATGGAGCGAATGCAGGCTGCACAGCTATCCCAGAAGCCAGAACAGCAAGAGGGATTGCTGCTTTCACTGCACAGTGATCCCTCTTGCTGTTCTGGCTTCTGAGATTCAGAATATTTTTTTTCTTGTTTTCCTTCTCCAAAAACTAGGTGCGTCTTGTGGTCTGGTGCGTCTTATAGAGCGAAAAATACAGTAATTGATTGTGATTTTATGTAAACTGTGTTACTTTTATTGTTGTTGGCTGCTCTGAGCCTGGCTTTGGCTGGGGAGGGCGGGATATAAATAAATTTATTATTATTATTATTATTATTATTATTATTATTATTATTATTATTCCAGCATCTTGTTATCACAGTGGCTGATTGGATGCCTGTTGGAAACCTGCAATCAGGATCTGAGCACAAGAGTACCCTCCCCACCTGCGGTTTCCAGCAACTGGTATCCAGAATCTCTTAAATAAAAACCCCCGGAAGGCTGCAACCAATCAGTGTAGAGTCAGCTTGGGCCAGGTGTTCTTGGACTACGACTCCCATCATCCTTGACTGCTGGTCCTGCTAGCCAGGTATATTGGGAGTTGTAGTCCAACAACAGCTGGAGCTCCAGCTTTGAGAAACACTTGTGTGGCGAATACTGAGCTAGACATACCAATAGCCTGACTCAGTATGAGAAAGCTTCCTATGCCTTAAAGAGTGCCAACCGCAGCTCAGTGGCAGAGCCCCTGCCTTGCCTGCAAAACGTCCTAGGTTCAATCGTCAGCACCTCCAGGTGCAGATGAGAATATCCATTGCCTGAAACACTGGCCGTTAGTTCAGACCAGTGTTTCCTAAACTTGGGTCTCCAGCTGTTGTTGGACTACAACTCCCATCATCCCTAGCTAGCAGGACCAGTGGTCAGGAATGTTGGAAATTGTAGTCCAAAAACAGCTGGAGACCCAAATTTGGGAAACATACTGAGCTAGATGGGCCCCGCAGTCTGACTCGATATAAGGCAGTTTCCTGTGTTCCTGTGTTATAGCGACTTTGCTCGAAAAAGTCGAGCCAAAATGCATTTTCAGGCCAAACCATTTTACTCTCCGTTCAACGCAACACTGAGCCTCAAGGCAAAAGGCAGCCCGCAATAATCAGCGACCTCCCTAACAGACCGGACAGAAGCGGCTATCATATTTCGGAGAAAAATGGTATCACTGTGCAGACTGCCATGGAATTAGGAAAAGCACATTCCTGAATTCCTCTTTCTTCTGCACTGTAGGAGACTGACACCTGATGCCTGCCTGGCATTTGCACTCTCTGGAGGGAGGTCAGTTTGAAAGAAAAGGAAAAAAAGCCCTACCATTTGCCAAAGTTGGGCTTTGCCACGCTGCTCTCCCCCAACTGTCCCTCCCACGAAACCTTTCCAAGGCATACGTGCGGAGCGTGATTTCAGATGGGGCAGGGATGGGTGTCCCAGCCTTACCGAAAATTTTGTCCAGTTATTCACCATTATCTAACTCTCAGCCTTAGGTGTCAAAATAATTTGGCTTTGGGTACGATGCAACACAACAGGAGAGCAGAGGCATTTCCTGGGCTTTGCCCTGCCCTCTGGCTGAGTGCGTCTCCTCTCCTGCCTCCCCAAATCAGACATGTATGAGCAGATCATTACCCCAGGTGACCAGCCAGGAAGAAAATCTTCCCTGCAGCATGAATGAATTGCAATTTAACCACCTTTCTGCTTTCTGCTGCGTGGCCACGACAGAGCTGGAAACATTTCGCCGGCCGAAAATCTAAAATATTTTTACAACCGTAATTCCTGGCAGCTCCTCATTCCTCCTGAAGCGTTGTCCACGTAGGGTTGGCTGGTGGGGTTCCCTCCCCTTTGCATTTAAGAATCAGAACAGTGGATTTTCAATTTTTTTTTGGTCCCGTTCTTCAGATGACAGCTTCATAAGCGGTGTTAGCTAACATGGAACATTGAGCAAGTCCACATGCAGTGTTTTCTACAAAATAAATCTCAAACTCATACCCCAAGCACTTTGTCCTGTCCCCCACACTCACGCCCAAGTCCAGTTTGTACTTTCAGGGACCAGCAACACACATTAAAAATCAGCGTGGGGACGTATCTTGCAAGGGTTTCTGTGTGTGAGAGAGATGCATCTTTCTAACTCCCTTGTATGATCTTGGTTAAACATAATAGGAGTCTTGAAGATGGATCAGGCCAAAGGCATATCTAGTCTGGCTTCCTGACACCCCCCCCCCCGAAAGGAAACTCCCAATAGGACCCAAGCACAAAAGCACTCCCCACACTTTATGTGATCTTCACCAAATGCTTGCCCGACCCGATCCTAAAGAAGTTCTCTTGCAAGTAGGATCACCGCAAATTTCAGCCAGAATTTACACCCCGCCTCCCCTCAAAAGCATACAACGGCTCTCTATTCCACATTAACCAGCATGGAGTAAAAAGGCCTGAACTTTTGTGCATAATCGTAAATTCAGCATCCTGCACTCTCAGTGGCTAAACATTGGTGGGCAATCCAGTGCCCCTCAGGCCTGGTGAGGGCGAGGCACAAGGCAGGGAGCCCAACCGGTAGATCCAATGACAGGCGCAGCCAACTAAATCTCGGTTTGTCTCCATGCTGAGGGGAGAAAAGGGGTGCCAAGCAAGCTCCCCCATGATGTGGGGCGCTGCCTGGGTTTTCCAGCTCGGAGACTTACCGTCCTGTCGCTTGGCTCCTCCGTGGGTGCCCTGGGCGGCGAAGAAGAGCAGGATCAGCAGCATCTGGGACCGGATCAGCAGCATCGTGGGAACGGTGCCGCTTCGGGGGCGAAAGAAACTCTCACTTTTCGCGGGGGAGAAGGAAAGGCATTCGGGATGCAACTGCACAAGTCCCTCCCAGCCGTCCCGGGGCTGCTGTGCCACGCAATAAACAACGCCCCTCCGGAGGGGAGCTCCTCCTCTCTTTCTCCAGCGCAGCCCCACCGTATCCTGCCCACCCCACTTTCGTTTCTGCCCCCCTGGATCCGGGGCTGGGATGCAGCTCAGGGGCAGAGCTCCTGCTTTGCACGCAGAAGATCCCGCTCCGGCAGCATCTCCAGGAAGAGCTGCGGAAAGCCGCTGCCAGTCAGCGTCGACAATACTGAGCTCGGTGGAGCAAGAAAATGGCAGAGCTCCTGACCCGCATGTAGAAAAGCCCCAGATTCAATCCTCAGCATCTTCCAGGCAGGACGGGACTGTCCCCTGGCTGGAAGCCAAGAGAGCAGCTGCCTGTCATTGTCGACAATGCAGAGCTAGGGTCTGACTGTATAAGGCAGCTTCGTGTGTTGCATGAGATTCTTCATCTCAAGGCAGCCCACGTTGGGCAAAAGATTCCTGCATTGCACGGGGTCGGACTAGATGACCCTGGGGATGGGATGGGTCCCATCCAGCTCTACAATTCCATGATTCTGCGCTTTGCACGTAGAAGGTCCCAGGTTCAATCCCCAGCAGCATCTCGAGGAATGGCTGGGAAAAGACTCCCTGTCTGAAAAATGCTCCTGCTGTGGAAACGGGCACTCTGCAGATGCCCAGAGGCACTTTGACCATAGTTTTCCTTTGAAATAAAATTTTAAAAATTCTGCGGGCGGCGGCGGCGGCGGCAGCAGCAGGAGGAGCAGCGCCAGCCGCGGGATCCGCCTGACGGCCGGGGCTTGCCCTTCCCGCTGGGCCGTCACTCAGCCGCCACCGCCCCGCCTCGCCGTTCACGAGAGAGCCCGTCCGGCTGAGGCGAAGCCAGCGCCTCGCTCCGCGGCCGGGAAGAAGCCGCCCAACCCCCGCTCCGCCCTTGCGTCCTTCGTTCCGAGAGAGCCGCCGCCGCCGCCGAGCGGGCAGGCGAGCGAGCCGAGGCCGCGCGCTGCTGGTGGGGCGAGCGCGACTAGGCCTCGGAGCCGGGGCCTCGCGTAGCCGCGCCGCCCGGGGGCCATGAGGTAGCGGCCGGGCTGGCGGCGAGCGGCGTCCCGCTGTCTCCTTGCACCTGACTGCTCTGCCCCCTTGCCGTCCTCCATGTGGATGCAGCAGCGGCTGAAGGGGCTGCCGGGCCTGCTGTCGAGCAGCTGGGCGAGGCGCCTGCTGGCCCTGCTGGGCTTCCTGCTGGTGGCCTACTGGTACCTCGGAGGGGCCTGGCCTCGACTCCTGCCCTGGAGTTCCCGGCAGCTGCCCGGGGGCGCGGCGGGGCTCTGCCTGCAGGCCGAGACGCGGGCCTGGCAGGCCTGGGCGCAGCAAGGGGAAGCCAGGCTGCTGCCCCAGGCCCCCGGGCACCCTGCGGGCAGCGACGATGCCAGCTCCCCACCCGCCCTGGTGGGCAACGGCTACCTGCTGCTGGACGCCACAGCCAACCGGCTCTGGGTGGCAGCCTCGGCGGGGAAAGGCCCAGCGCCCACCTTGGCCCATGCCACCGAATACGCCGCCTTGGCGCAGCTCCGGCCACCGGCTAACGCTGTCGCCGAAGTGGGGGCTGCCGTGGCCATGCTGAAGGAAGGCGCTGTCCGTTGGGCCCGGTGTGTCCAGACCGGGCCGGCAGCCTCCGAGGCGGCCGGCGGGGGCTGCGTCACCGTCCGGGAGGAGCTGCTAGCCCACCGCGGGCGCCCCCACCTCTACCTGCAGCGAGTAGCCATCGCCAACCCCACTGACCGCTTGGTGGCCTTTGAGGTGTCCGGCCCGGCCTCGGCCGCCTCCGGGGGAAACGGCGGCGGGAAGTTCATCACCAGCATGGAGAAGTCGGGAGACCGGCAGTTCTTCCTCTCCTCTGGGCGGGTGCTGCAGCCCGTGGGCGACAAGGTGGTCCTGGTGGTGGTGGCGGCCAAGAAGCTGGTCAACCGGGTGCAGGTGGCGCCCAAGTCCCAGTTTGACGAGACCCTGCTGTCCGTGGTGCACACCTCGGAGCCCGTCGAGGCCGCCCGTGTGGACGAAGCCTTTGGCAGGCTCCGGGAAGCGGCCAAGAAGGAGATGCTGGAGGTCATGAGGATGAGGACAGAGGACTTGGTGCAAGAACACAGGCAGGCGTGGGCCGACCTGTTTATCTCAGGTGAGAGCTGGGCTGGCGCGGCCCCGGCTTGGAACAAAACGGCAACGTCAAGCTCTATGATTTTCCCTCGGTCCAGGGCCAGATCCATGTTCGAGGTGGGGGCTTTTTGCAAAGTGCCCCCTATTCTTGTCCTGGCAGCAGTAGGAGATGGCCATAGCGGCTGTGCTCTGAATTTCCACTATTTTAATTGCACCCACCAAAAAGTAATTCTACATCAGAGGCATTGTGGGGCATTTAAAGGCTGGTGCCCGCCTGGTGCTAATAAGAGCTGATGGAAGCATATTTGGACTGAGTCCCCACCAGCACGCTGGAGCCCACCTGCCGGCACCGGTGCATAATTGAGATTGGATCGATGCTGTTTGTCACTTGCACCTTCCACTCTTTGAGGGTATTGTAGGGAGGGTGAGATTTGGGAGATGTGTATAAACCATGAGCAATTGGCCTGGGTCTGTGAAAGCAATAGGAGTTACTCCTGGTAGGCATTGCATCAGAGGGGTGCCTCTTTCTTGATGTACAGCAGGGCAGAGGAAGGTGCAGGCCTTCACACATGGTTGGACTCGTACTCAGCCCCACTCAGCATGGCCGGGGGGCGGGACTGATGGGAGTTGTCACCTAGCAACACCCATAGGTTCTGCATTCCTGGTGCACAGAAATCAAGGAGGATTATGTCCAGTAATATAAGAAGTGGTCTTAGATAGAGGTTAGCATATTGGACCATCTACCTCAGTATTGTCCACACTGGCTGGTAGTGGCGCTCCAGGGGTCTTTTCCAAGCCCTATGTGGAGATGCCAGGGGTCAAACCTAGGATAGTCTGTGTGCAAATTGGATGCTCTACCACTTCCTTTCCAGGAGGATTTAGTTCTCTTTCTGGTGGGCAGAGGCATTCTGGGGCAGGTTGCAGTTAGCTTTTCTTCAGTTATGATCCTGCAAACAAAAGATTTGAGAACGGGCACACTGTTTTCCCTTTTAAAGAAGAGCATGTGATTGCATCGTACTGCTTACGCTTCATGGTTGCTAGTGCTAATATATTGTCCTTTTCGTAGACTTTAACAGTAGGCTGTCTTGAGAGAGCTAAGAAGTATAAATAAACAAGGTTAAGGGCTTGTTAAGCAGAAGCAAGCAACTCATGTGATATTGATGTTGGGGCTGTTTATATCCCATATTGCTCATCGGCTAGGCAGTCTTGTTTCCTGCATGTGTGCTGGCTTCTTCAAGGATGCTTCTTAAGCACATGCAGAGTTCATCTCCTTCCTTACTGATCAACTGTGGCCCACTTCCACCCTCTGGGAAATAAGGAACAGAGCTTCTGGGCCATGTGATGTAACATATTGGTTTGGTTGTTAGAGCCCTGTGACCTTGCATTTTGCCCTGCTGTATAATTCAGAATTCTATGTGGATGGGCCTGATAAAATGCCCTTTCATAGAAGTGGGAGGGGCTGTCACTTAGCGGCAGAACACAAACTTTGTTTGCAGAATGCTGCACCTTTGATTCCTGTCCTAAACTCCAGCGAGCGACTGCCAGTCAGTGTCAACAGTATTGCACTAGATGGGCTAACTTGGTATAAGGCAAGTTATTGTGTTCAGAGGAACATAGGAAGCTGTCTTCTGCTGAGTCAAGCTATTGGTCCATCTAGCTTAGTGCTGCCTACTCCAGCTGGCAGTGGCTCTCCAGGATTTCAGGGAGGGAGCCCTACCTGGTGATGATGATGAGAATAATAATAATAATTTATTTATATCCTGCCCTCCCCAGCTGAAGCCCGGCTCAGAGCGGCTGGTGACGCCTTCTGTATGCAGAACAGATGCTCTACCACTGGGCTGCTTCCCTTCCCTGAGAATTCCTCTTCCCTTTCCCTCCCTGGCTAATGAGAGTGACTTATTCTGATATGACCTTTTCCTCACATGCTTCATGAAGCATTCTAGTGGATTAAACAATGTGTCAATCAAACCATCATCTCACCCTCTGGTTCAAAACTTTACACAATATTAATGCTTCTAAACTTTATGTCTGCTTCTAAGGTGTACATTTAGTTGCCTTGAGATACTTCATATCTAGCAACCAAGGAAGCAAATAAATAATAAGGGAAATAAACTCGGCATGTAAACTCTGGAATTGGCTTCTCCCACAAGTTGCAGAGATGGATGCCAGTTTGGAAAGGGGGACAGACAAATGCTTGGAGGCTACTAACCACCATGGTTAGGTTCTTCCTCCACTGTCAGAGGCAGTGTCTGGGAATCACAAGTGAGAGGTGATGTTGCACTCAGGTCCTGCTTACCCGCTTCCCAGAGGTATCTGGTTGGCCAAGGATGCAGGACTAGATGGACCTTTGGCCGGATCGAGCTGCAGAGCTCTTCTTATGTTATCATGTTCCTTTGTTGATCCTCAGGTCTGATTACCAAAACACTGCAGCCTTATAAAAGCTAGTCACGCACTCAGCCACATAGTTTTCCTGGGAGTGTTGCAAAGTGGATTAAAATAGGAGGCATGTGACTATATAGAGGTGCAGCTTCTTAGAGGAGTTTCTCCTCTTAACTCTTCCGTTACATTTCACTCCCTACCGCCAGCCTTGTGACTACGATCCTTCCATTTGTGTGCAAGAGCAGACTTCCAGTTCCTTCACACCTCTAAATTTGCAGCTGCCTGAGCTAGAGAAGCAGAGAAATAGGATTTCAAAAGCGGGGAGGGAAGCCCAAGCTATAATTCATGTCCATCTCTGCGGTTTGATGTGTGGGCCATTCCAAGTGGCTTGTCCACAGCCAAGCCTGCCTCGCACAGTGGTCGTAAGGATCAAATGGTGAAAGAACAGGATGCTGGACTAGGTGGATCATTGGCCTGATCCTGCAGGCTCTTCTTATGTTCTTATATATAAGCTCTGAGTTATGGAGGAAAGATCTCCGTAATAATTCCTCTGTCCGTTTCAGGGGTCGAGATGAGGAAGATCACCGATGCTCACACCCCCTCAAGTGACACCGTCAACATGACCCTGTATTATGTCCTCTCCACCACGCCCTCTCCCCTCCTTGACCCTCTCATTGGCAGCGAGGAGAGAGAGAAGATGGAGGCCACCCTGAACTACGCTGACCACTGCTTCAGCGGCCACGCCACAATGCACGCCGAGAACCTCTGGCCGGGCCGGCTCTCAACTGTCCCCCAGATCCTCCAGCTCTCAAACTTGTGGAAGCTGACTCTCCAGAAGCGCGGCTGCAGAGGCCTGGTCGCAACGGGGGCCCACGGCCTCATGCAAGGGATGGTGCTCAGCTTTGGCGGGCTCCAGTTCACGGAGAACCACCTCCAGTTCCAGGCCGACCCCGACGTGCTCCACAACAGCTACTCCCTGCGCGGCATCCACTACAACAAGGACCTGATCAACTTGGCCGTCCTGCTGGACTCGGACGGGAAGCCCTTCCTGCATGTCTCGGTCAAGTTCCAGGACAAGCCAGTCAAGCTGTACGCCTGCGAGGGAGGCTGCGCCAATGACCCCATCGAGCTCACGTCGGAGCCACGAGGACACACCTTCCCTGTCATGGTGACGCAGCCCATCACCCCGCTGCTCTACATCTCCACAGACCTGGTCCACCTGCAGGACCTGAGGCACACGCTGCACCTGAAAGCCATCCTAGACCACGAGGAGCACATGGCCAAGCAGTACCCTGGCCTGCCCTTCCTCTTCTGGTTCAGCGTGGCTTCCCTCATCACCCTGTTCCACTTGTTCCTCTTCAAACTCATCTACAACGAGTACTGTGGGCCAGGAGCCAAGCCGCTCTTTCGGAGCAAGGTATAAACCCTCGCCAGCCGGGCCTGCTTCAGATGCCTGATGTTCAGCAGACCGACTCAGCCTCTTGGGTTGCCTTTTGTGTGTGTGTAATCCAACCCCCCCCCTCACGGAGCCACGGAGCCAGGAGTTTAGAACGGCCTGCAGGTGAGCAGCATCCCTGCGTGGAAGGCAACCAGACCTTGCCTGGGAGCCTATAAAGAGGAGTCTAAACGCTTTTATTTTTAATTTTCCAAACTGCAGTGTTGGCTCCTTTACAAGAAAGTATCCGGGGTGGGTGCACGCCAGCAGTTTCTGCTTCATTGGGGTCCCTTGCGGACAGCCTTCACATTAAAACTATCTCCCAGTGGCTGTCCCGAAGGTAGCTCACCAGTTATAATGCTCTGATCTTGCTGTGTTGCCACCCCAGGACCGTCAATAGAAAGGGGATTTGATCAACTGCTAAGCTAGTATTAAGTATGTTTGCTGTATAGACATGCACACAATTTCCCTTGAAGGAGAGCAGGTGGTGTTAACTGCTCCCTGTAAATTGATCATCTCTGTGTTGCAGGTGGCCCTGCTGCTAGTTCTAGAGGTAGGAAAGTGTGTGGCAGCTTATTAGATGAGAAGTGCCATGCTCACGGTGCAGTGGGGGTACAGAGGAACCAGTGGAGTAAAACTCCTTTGATTCTAACTCCTATGGGGAAAGAAGGCTTTCCTTGACAGGTTAAATGTTCAGCGTTTGCCAGGAATCGAATAGCCCAAGAGGCGGTGATGGGGAGGCTTCAGGTAGCAGCCTGCTTTTTCCTCCCTCTGGAGCTGAAATGGCATGTGGGGTTTTGAGCTTTGCCACATCCCGCAAGACCTGATGAGGCACTTCGCTTTGGGCTCTGGATGACACTTGGGAAAGAGGTGTCATCATTAACAGCACCAAAGGCCAGATTTTAGTGTTAAACCATAGGGGAGAAAAGTGGCAGGTGAGGAGCTCTTTCCATTCAAAAAACAAAAATTACAATCCCCACCCCACCCAAATAAAGCATGCAACCAAGGGAGAGAAGTGGCTGGAAGTCTTTTGCATATAGTGTGTGTACTACTGGAATCCCGGAAATCCGCAGTGTGCTCTCTTCATCCACTGCTGTGTGTTCAGGGGGTGTGTCCTTTTTACTCCTGGAAGATCGGAGGCCCCTGTTGCCTCTTTTGGGGTTCGTCCCCCCCTCAATGCAGACCTGTTAACCATCAAGCAGCTGGTGGAACCAGTATTGTCGTCACCTGGAAAAAGTTGCTGATGAAGAAGACTCTATTCAGGGTGGGGGTTTGCCTGGGTGCCACTCAAAGCACTAGCCCCCCTGGGGCCCGCTTGCAGATTCTCAACACCTGAAAGACAACATTACAGTGAGAGTTCAACGTCTTTCAGGTCGGAGGCCAGGAGGTGGAGCCAAGACTGGGGAGTGGGGAAGAGAGAGACACTTTTGAGACTTTGCAAGTCTCGCTTGGTGCCCTCCAGATGTTTTGAACTACACCTCCCTGCGTGCTGGATAGGGCTGATTGGCGTTGTATTCCAAAACACCTGGAAGGCCCAAGGCTGGCAAAAGACCTTACCGAGAGAGAAGGTGGGGGGGGGGGGTAAGAGTTTGCCTTTCCCTGTAGCGGTGCCATCAGCGGCTTTCTTGCTTAAAACAAAACCTGGAGTTTTTGCACTGCAAAATGTTCAGCTTTAGAGATAGAATCTGTTTGCTAACATTAAATGTTTTTAAGAGCTCCTGCTCTGTGTGTGTGTGTGTGTGTGTGTGCGCGCACGTGCACACCCACCCATCATTCAAGGGGGGGGGGGCGCAACTTGAGTGTCTTTTCTGACTGTGAGCTAAACAATGTAGACTGACACCCTGCGCTATTAACTGAACCAAAAGATCTCTGCGTCTTGAGTGTGTGAATGACTCCGATCTCTCAGCGACCCAGCACTGGACAAGACTTAAGCTGAAGAACAAGGAACTTTTTGAAAGCAACATATGCCCTTTTGTGCCTTGGTGGGAGGGTTCATGGGTAGGTGGGGGAAATGAAAATATCTCTGGTAAGAAATTATGCTAGCATTTGTGTTTCTTTCCCATCTCTGTCTCTCTTCTGCATCACTCTCTTACAGGGCCGTCGGCTTCCATTAACATCTACTCTCTTTAGTGGAGAATACTTGAAAATTACATGTTGGCTTGTTATGTTTAGCTTTTATAGGAAATGAATAAAATCCCATCTTCTCCCCTCCCCTCTCTTTTTTGTTTTTGTGTTTTGGCTGGTTCCCAATCTAATTCAAGATTTCCCCCACCCATCCCCACAATTGAATGTTGGCTCATTCTTTTCATGTACTTTAATTTATTGTTGTTAAAAATGTGATGTTGATTCTTTGCACTCACAGTGCTACTCTGCAGAGTGAGTTAACAGCAATTAAGAATGTCTATGTGTTCATCTCTCACAGGTTAACGCTTGTGCTGGTAATGAATTTCTCTGCCTTCTCCGTAAGCATAATGTACAGAATAGTCTACTTTAATTAGCATTTGGAGGAAGGGGGAGAAATAGTTATTCCTCCAAACCTGTTGCAGTGTTCTCTTTTCTAAGCTTCTAGATTGTGGGGAGACATAGACTTTCTAATGATTTGAATGTGATTTGTTTTATTTAAAACACCAAAGGTTTTGAGGTTGGGTGGGTTGTTGTTTTTTTCTAGGAAATAAAAACTTTCCAAATCTATACCTACTGACTCCATCAACTTTTTTTATATTTTGGGGCGTGGGTTTTTCTTTTGTTTTTTGCTTATTTATTGCATTTATATATCACTTTTTTCTCCAAGTAGCTCAAGGTGGCATACATGGTTCTCCCCTTTCTCATTTAATCCCCACGACAACCTTGTGAGGTAGGTTAGGCCAGTGGCGTAGCATGGGTTGTCAGCACCCGGGGCAAGGCAAGTAATTTGCGCCCCCTAACCCGGGGCAAGGCAAGTAATTTGCGCCCCCTAACCCCTAACCTGCCGCCGCTGCCAGCTTCTTCTTGCTGCTGCCTGGGCTGGTCTGGTGTGGTTCTCTCCCGCGCTCAGCGCTGCGCTGGGCGGCCGCTGCACTGTCCCTCCCCCAGATAGTGCCTCGCTTTCTCTCCGCACTGCACGCCTGGCACCCACCCCCTCCACAGTGGGCGGCGACCCAGCGGCTCGGATCGGATTCGCACAGCCAGCACTGCAGTGAGAGAGAGTGAGTGAGCCAGGTAAGGGCAGAGAGCTGCGAGTGCGAGAGCGCCCCCCCAGATGTTGCGCCCGGTGCGGCCGGCCCCCCTGCACCCCCCATGCTACGCCACTGGGTTAGGCTGAGAGGCAGTGACTGGCCCAACATCACCCAGTGAGCTTCATGGCCGAGTGGGAATTGAACCCTGGTCTCTGTGGTCCTAGTCCTTACACTCTCACCATGACACCACACTGGCTCTCAACAGGGCTCAGGTAGATTAGAAATCTAAATAATAACTGTCCGCAACACGCCCTAGGGGCCCACACTGCCCCCGGTATGCGACAAACCTCTCCTGGCATTGTCCAGTGTGGCGCTCCCCCAGAATGGACATCAGTCTTCATTCCGGTGTGCTCAGTGACACAGGTCGGATGATCCTGTGCACGCTATTAATGAGCAGAGTCTGCCGTGACGACTGGAAGCGTGAATGTGAGCATTCTTAGATTTATTTTGCAATATTTACAGGACAAATCATAATGGCGTCTGCTCTCTTCTTCATCAGCAGACACACAGAGAGAAACACAGTTCAAAAGCACAGCGTAATGGAAAGAGATAAGACTAACTTCCGTCTTCAGGCTTTCCCAGCTCAGGAACGTAAACAGTGACATGTGACTTTCCAGCAACATATCAGCAACGGAGGAGTGATTTGCTAACACTAATTACCATGTCTTCATGTTATAACATCTCTGCTTGGCAGTATCTAAAGGTTTTTTTCTTTTTTACATTTTGCAAAACGCTTTTTATTCATCCTGTACTACTAGCTTTAATGCAGGTGGAAGGAGCAGTTTGCTACTGCATTCCTGTGGGGTGCAACCTGCTACCTCTCTCCTCGCTGTCTTCAGAGCAATGGCAGCTGGTGCCCTTTGGGGCTCCTGGGGCGGAAGGCAGGGAGCACCACAGTAGGCAGAGTCAGTGACTCTGGAAGAGTCCAAACCTCCCTTTTTACATATATAATAATTTTTATTTGATTTTACAAATATGGAATTATAACAATCCAAATTACATATCCCTATTTAGAGATTTCTCCATATCTCTGGACTTCCCACCTTCCCCTCCATGGATCCTATTGTCCATCTTCTCAACTGCATATAATTTCATAGTCCATATTTTATATCTTTCCATATTATCCAGAATATTCACTACATTACAAGTGTTATTAAAATCCTGCTAAGGTTTTCATCTGCTTACAGTGGTCTCCTAGATAAATTATAATTTTTTCCCATTCTTCATTGAAGTTTTGGTCTTCTTGGTTCCTGAGCCTTCCGGTCAGTTTTGTCATTTCGGCATAGTCCAACAGCTTGGTTTGCCATTCCTCTCTAGCAGGGACTTTGTCTTCTTTCCATCTCTGGGCTAGTAGCATCCACATTGCTGTTGTCAAATACATGAAAAGTCTTTTCTGTTCCTCTGGAATGTCGGTACCTACAATTCCTAATAAAAGGCTTCTGGGTTTGTTTGTTTTTACAAAAGTTATTTTAAACATTTTTTTTCAATTCATTATACGGTAAGTTGGAATCTGGAGTGTTGCTAAACTGCAGGAGTCCTGCATTCTGAAGTTCTAAGTTAAGAACAGCAGCGGAACCTTTTAAATTGACAGTTATAGCTTGTGGATGGCTTAAGAAGTGTTGATCCTCGTCCTTGAATTCTCCCAACTTAGAGGTGTTGAAAATGAGTTAAAAAAGAGAAGCTATAAAGTCTCGAGGGAGAAGGCTCCGGTTTACAAGAAGCAAGTGGCATTTTAGGGCGTATTCTGAAGCAAGGAACTTGTTTGCCACCTTTGACATTCCCAGCTTGAGTTCTCAAAGTTCCTGAGAGCATTCTTTGGCAAGAATTGGATACCAGAAAACCACTTCCGAACTGGAGAGGGGGTGGAGTTGTGGGCTTCACGCCCTCTCCACGTGCGCGGGGGCTGGCTCTCAACCTCTGCACGATTGAGGGTACCCCCGGCCGTGTCATCGCCTGGCCAGCCGCTGGCCTAGAGGACGTGTGGCTTGTGCTTTATTACTGTGGCATGGCCGGGGATCTACCTCTTTCGGACACCTTAGCTCTTCGGGTTTGCTTCCTGTTTTTTGTTCCTGCTTCAGCTGATCTGCGTCATGGAGCGTTGCCTTGGAAAGAGGTTTTTTTCCCCTGCCTGCTGCAGCTCCCACGCTGTTTACAACCGCCGTCAGAAGAGCCGTTCTTCTGCCATTTCGACCGGCACAAATCAGCTTGGACCAGTTCAAACCAGCCTAGACCTGTTGCAACCAGTCAGAGCTAGTTCCAACCAGTCTGGAACAGTTCAAACTGGTCTGGGCAAGTTGGAACCTGCCTGAACCGGTTCAAACCGGTTGGGACTGGCAGAAACCAGCCTCGACTGGTTCAAACCCGTTTGGACAAGCACAAACTAGCCTACACTGGTTCAAACCGGCCTAGACATGCACAAACCGGCTTGGACAGGTTTCAACCAGTCTCAACATGTTCCAACCGGCCAGGCCCGGTTCAAACCAGCCTAGGCTGCTTCAAACCGGTTTTGACCGGCAAAAACCGGCCACGACTGGTTCAAACCAGCTTGGACCAGCACAAACCGGCTTAGACCAGCAGAAACTAGCCTAAACCCATTCGAACCTGCTTAGACCGGTACCAGTGGGCCTAGATCTGCCTAGATCTATTGGAACCGGCTTGAAATGGCACAAAGCAGCCTAGACCGGTTCAAACCGGCCTACATCAGTTCAAACCAGCTTGGACCGGAACAAATCGGCATGGACCGGTTCAAACCAGCCTAGACTTGTTGCAACAAGTATCAGCTATTTCCAACCAGTCTGGGCCAGTTCAAACTGCTCTGGGCAAGTTGGAACCTGCCTGAACCTTTTCCAACTGGCTTGGGCTGGTTTGAACCGGCTTTGACAGGATCAAACTTGTATGAACTGCTTTCGACTGGGCTGGGCTGGTCCAAGCGACATAGACCTGTTCCAAACGGCCTGGACCTGTTCTAACCAGCTTGGGCCAGTTTCAAATGACCTGCACCTGCTCCAACTGGCCTGGAGCTGCTTGAAGCTGTCTGGAACTGTTCAAACTGGCTTGGGCCGGTTCAAACCAGCCTAGACCTGTTCAAACCGGCTTGAACCGGCTCAAACCGGCTTGGATCGGTTTAAATCGGCCTAGACCAGTTGAAACCAGCTTTGACCAGCACAAACCAACTTGGACAAGCACAAACCAGCCTAGACGGGTTCAAACTGGTTTGGACTGGCACAATCCAGCCACGACCAGTTCAAACCCGCTTGGAAAAGCACAAACCGGCCTACACCGGTTCAAACCGGCCTAGACATGCTCAAACCGGCCTGGAACCTTTTCCAACTGGTTTGGGCTGGTTTGAGCTGGCTTGGACTGGATCCAACTGGTATGAACTGGCTTCAACCAGTCTGGGCTGGTTCCAAGCGACATAGACCTGTTCGAACCGGCCTGGACCTGTTCTAACTAACTTGGGCCAGTTTCAAATGACTTGCACCTGCTCCAACTGCCCTGGAACTGCTTGAATCTGTCTAGAACTGTTCAAACTGGCTCAGGCCAGTTCAAACTGGCTTGGACCAGCACAAACGGGCTTGGACCAGCACAAACAGCCTTGGACCAGCACAAAGCGGCCTAGACTATTTGAAACCGGTTTGGACTGGCACAAACCAGCCTCGACTGGTTCAAAGCAATCTCAGCCATTTCGAACCAGCTTGGACAAGCACAAACCGGCCTAGACCAGTTCAAACCGGCCTAGACATGCTCAAACAGGCTTGGACCGGTTTCAGCCAGTCTGAACAGGTTCCAACCGGCTTGGCCCGGTTCAAACCAGCCTAGACCGGTTCAAACCGGCCTAGACCAGTTCAAACCAGGTTGGACCAGCAGAAATTGGCATGGACCAGTTCAAACCGGCCTAGACCGGTTCAAAACAGCTTCTCTCTCGTTTCCAGATGGATCGCTTCTGCTCGTTGGCGCCAGAAGCACAACAATTGCCACAACCATTTCTGGAGCACCTTGGGAGCGAGAAGTCCTGAAGGGAGTATTAGCATCTGTTGCCCCGTCAACACTTAGATCATATAAAAAGGCTTGGTCAGATTTTTTGGCGTTCCGTAATAAAATAGAGAATGATAGGCGTGACACCCCCCCTACAAAGGCAGAGGTGCTAAAATACCTGGTACATTTATGAGGGTTGGGCCGCACAGCAAAGACACTTAACATACAGTCTGCAGCGATCTTCTTTTGTAAGGCCATGTACTTGGTAGACCCTTGTGCTGATTTTCTGGTGCGGAAGGCGCTGGAGGGCTGGCGCAGGGTTCAGCTTCCCAGCACCGATGGTAGAAGACCCATAACCTTCGACATCCTATGTCAAATCCATAAAAAACTAAGGGCTGTTTGTTGGTCAAAGTATGAAGCACGCCTATTTTCAGCAGCTTACTCCATCGCCTTTTTCAGTGCCTTGTGCATAGGCGAGGTGGTTTGCGACGACCAGCCAGATTCTGTTGCACGTGGGATCCTCTTAAAGGATGTGACATTATCTCGCTCAGATCTAGTTCTCCATATCCGGAGCTCAAAACTGATCGGCTAGGTAAAGGGGCCCTAATTCAGCTTATAGCAACTCAAAAGAAAGGGCCATGTCCAGTAAAGGACGCAAGATGATTTATATATTTGAGACCAAATACCCCTGGACCATTTTTCATACATGCAGATGGCTCCCGCCTTACAAGACATCAGTTTACACGCGTTATGCGTAAGGCAATTGCTGCTTGCTGTTTCCCCCCAGCTGAATTTGTGGCCCACTCATTTCGGATCGGGGCAGCCACTACACTTAGGCCTACCGGATCTGGGTCGATGGAAGTCAGATGCTTTTAAAGGGTACATTTGGAGGCCTTCACGACTGTTTTCATCACCCCTGACCCCCCCCCTTGTTATGCTCTTTTCCTTTTAGGTGACATGGTTGTGCGCGTTTGGATCAAAGGCCATAGTAACGTCCACTGGGCCAGAAACGGTGCTGTCAGCCGTGGCCAGGGGTGTGGATCTGCCCCAGAATGTTGAAATCTCCTGGATCACTCGCCGTGGAATGCGTTGGGCAGAATTTCTGCCAGCAGTAAAAGCTAGAGCCACCGTAAAAGGCCCACCGAATGCCCTTGTCATTGCTGGGTGAAAATGATTTGGCCTACTGGAAGGGTGTGGACTTAATGTGGAACATTTTCGATGATTTTGATGATCTGAGGATTTATTTCCCAAATTTAGTCATAATTTGGTCATCACTGTTGGAAAGGCGCACTTGGAGGGACTGCCGATGCCCTATTGCTATGAACAAATCCAGAAAGATCCTGGAACGCTCAGTGGCTCGTAGAGTGGCAGCGCTGGGGGGGGGGTCATTTACCACCCCAACATCCAGTTCAGCAAGGTGACCCTCTACCACGAGGATGGCATGCATCTTTCCAATGCAGGAAACGATGTTTGGTTGGCTGACATATCTGCGGGGATTAGGGATTGGTTGCAGGTCTCAGGGTATTGGCGGCGAGCTTTGCTCGAGTGGCGGTTAGGAATTGGTATGGGTATTCTTATGTAGATGTATGGGGGGAGGAGCACCATCACCTTCCCCGGATATTGAAGGCTAGTCCAGTAAAGGATTCTGGGGGGGGGGGTGTGGCCCCATCCGAAGCCTATGGAGGCCAGGGCCCAAAGCACGCCCCCGAGCGGTGACCCCGGGGGAGTGCCTAGTTGATGTGCATCAGCAGGGCTCCCCCTGCTGGTGTTAACCCTTCCGGGTCTTCAAGCAAGCAGGCCGAAGCCGGATAGTCAAATAGGACCAATGCCTAAGCCAATACCGCTCTTTACCTGTAATAATAATAATAATAATATCTTTATTGTCATTGCCCCCTCTCAGGGACAACGAAATTACTTGACTGCTCCATAAAAACACTAATTAAAACTATACAGTATAGTACAGCAAGGAAGATTAGATGACTTTCAAAGTCCAGGCTTCCCATTCAGGGCCGAGATCGCTCTGGAGAAGAAGCTGTTCTTAAGACGGCTCGTTCTTGTCTTCATCGTCCTGTATCTCCGTCCCGACGGCAGGAGCTCGAAGAGACAGTGACCAGGATGCGATGGATCTTTTACTATGTCCAGTGCCTTCCTATGGCACCTTATGGCATAAATCTGCTCTAAGTGGGCTGAGTACTTCCGGAGCAGAATACTCGGAGGACGGGTGAAGGATTGCGCTCTTGGCAACTTGAGGCAGTCCAGACGCCAGAGAAAACCGAGGGAGAACAGGAGGCGTGAGTTGTCCCAAGCTCAGGTGGGGATCCTGAGTTCAGAGCCCAGGGCAGCGCATTTATGGGGTTTCCCCAAAACCAAAGCATTTAAAATCCATTTAAAAACATCTGGCCGAGGAGCTAGCAAGGGGAGAACCTCAGCGCTCAGGGGCAGAGCCATTCTCTGGCGTTCATGTCTCCAAACCTGGCGAGGAAGCGCTGAACTCTCCATTAAGTTTAAAACGGGAGATAAAGAGACCCCGCCCCCCTCCTTACAAAGAAATGGAAACTCGAAAACTGCTGGTTATCAGCAGAGCACAGGGGCGGAGGCAGCAGAAATAAAGAATATATAAAATACAGAGTGAGCTTTTAAGAGTGAAAGGGGACCGATCCCACAGCACCAACAGTAACTGTTTTAAACTTCACAAAGGTGCCTTATAAGAGTGAATATAACCCAGCAGAGAGTTTTAAAACAGCAAAGACAGAGACTGCTGAGAATGCTGAGACAGAGACTGCTTAAATAGCAGAGAAAGGGGGAAAACCAGCAGCTTCGACTTGCATAAAGTTGCAGCTTTTAACCAGAGCCTTCAATTAAAAAGAAATAAGGACAAACCACTCTGGGTCGGCTGTGTGGGACGAAGGGGCTGTGAGGGGAAGGAGAAGGGTGAATGAGTCAGTGTGGAGGAGCCCCGCCATAACAGAAACAAAGGCAAGCAGGAAGAGAAGCTAAGTAGTCAACCTGCACACATGAAAGGGGAAAACAAAAGAGAGAAAACAGAGTGTAGAAAAAACTAGAGGGACGCCTAGTGGCAAAAGAAGTGAAAGACGTGAGTAAAATCAACAGAAGGCAATTAAGTATAGTGGTAGCTCCACCTCCTTGGCAAACTGGAAATAACAAGAATAAACTGATATAATAAAGAAATGAACACTGTTTGTATATATTAGCTAAATTTGAAAGAACGTGCAACCTAAAAAATCCAAATAACCCAAACAAAAGAAGATTCCTGGTCTTACTCAATATAAGAGCAATTAAAAAAAGGAATTTTTTTTTAAAGCGGAAATGGAAGCATAAAAAGTGAAGCAAGGGAAACTCCCAGAAATAAAAGAAGCGCAGAGACCACATGAAACTGTTATTTTAAAAGAGATATTGCTAGGTAGGCATCTCAATGGGATCAAAGAAGATTGTGCTGTCCGGGGGGGGGAGGTTACCGTGGGGTGAGGTCCAGGACCTGAGTTGAGGGTCGGCAGGCAGTCCTCCACGGGCGAAGCGGGGTCCAAAGCGAGGAGCCGGGCAAGGACAGGAACTCTGGGGGAACAGGACTGGGTGCTGGCCGAAACAGCTCTTGAACGATGTTGCTCCTGCAACCTGGGTCCGGGCTGACTGGCCTTTATCTTCTCTGAGGCCAGGGGTGGCCCCGGCCCCCAGGAGACCCGCCTCTCCTGGCCTTAAGGCGAGCACTCCTGGGAGAAACCAGTTCCCTCCGCCTCTCTGCCCTGAGCCTCTGAAGCTCAGGAGAGGCTGGAGGGTTACTGGACCCAGGGAGAGACTCCCCTTCCCCTGACAGGGCTGGAAGAGGCGCACCTGTAGGCACTGTGTCCTCAACCCCCTCCTGAGCCAGAGTTGATTCACCTGGTGCCTGCTCCTGAGGATCCGGCACAGGTGCAGGCGCTTCAGAATCAAGGCCCTGCCCCAGTTCAGCCGGCCCTGGAGGCGGGGACTCCTGTGCAGGCTGGGATTCCTCCAGTTCAGCCTCTGAATCGGATTCCCAGGCCATCACAAAGATTCAGACAACAACTGGCCTAGCCTCAGCCTCTAACCAAGCAAGGAGAACATCGATGGTGGAGAATGAGAGCAACATGGACGTTAAAGAGGTATTATTGGCAATGGAAAGAATGGAGAAGAACCTAGGAGATAAGATAAGCACCCTGGATGGAAATATTAAAATCTTAGATGGAAAAGTGGAGAGTATGGGCACTAAGATTGAGAAAAAATCCACATTAATAATGGACCTTTCTAATCAAGTGAACCAACTGACAACAAAGAACAAAGAGCTAGACAAGATGGTGCCGGAGATAAAGAATAAGTCATTAAAACAAGAGGAAGCCATGAAAAAAATTCAGGCGGATCAAAGAGATTCAAGGAAAGTCCAAGAGAAAAACAAAGAGGGAACTGAGGAACTGAGGAAGGTTCAGGAAGAGACCCTGGATGCAATTGCTGTCCTTGAGATGAAGGAAAAGGAGATGTTGTTGCGCTTCCGAGGAGTTAAAGAGAACCAGGAGGAAGAAATTTCAACAAAACTATTGAAAGAACTGGCGGATTGGTTAGCGGTTGAGGAAGATGAATTACTTTTGGACATTGAAAAAATATTTAGGATTAAGGTGAACAAGTCAAGAAACAAAAAGGGACCGGGAGATTGTTTAGTATTTCTGAACTCGAGGCTACTCAGGGAAAAAATCCTATTAAAGAATAGAACTGATCCCTTGTGTATAGAGGGCAAAGTAATCAAGATTATGAAGGAGATCCCAACCAGGTTGTTGAAGAGGAGAGATAATTCCAGATTCTTAACGACAGCGCTGAAGAAGAATAAAATTCTGTTTAGGTGGGAATTTCCCAAAGGACTTACCTTTACATATAAAGAGAGAAGAAGAACCCTTAGATCGGTGGAGGAGACCAGAATTTTTTGGAGGAAGCACTGGGAGGAGCTGGGAGGAGAAAGGCTCCAAGAGCGAAGAAACAAGATAAAGCTAGAATTATTATAATGACTTCCACCTTTTGTGCCCTTATATTATTACTTTTTCTTTTTCTTTACCAACTACCCCCGATTTTAAAGTAGTTCATATAAATTTAATAAAACTGTATGGTCTTTAAGTGTATTTCCTGGAATATTAATGGTTTGAACAGTAAACTGAAAAGGAACAAAGTAGAATGTACCTTAAAGAAAGGAAAATGGGATATAATATGTCTACTAGAGACCCATGTATCTAAAGATCATATACGGGTACTAAAAAACAAGAACTTGGGTCTGGAGTTTATAGCTGCAGGAGCGGAAAAGAAAAGAGGGGTAGTAATTTATGTAAAACCAGTGTTAAGTCCACAACTAATATTTCAAGATGAGGAAGGTAGAATAGTAGGAGTAGAAATACAAATAAATCAAGAAAAGATAATAGTGGTAGGAGTGTATGCTCCAAATAATAATAAATCCAAATTTTACAGAAAATTGGAAGAGAAGCTTTGGGAATTCGAGAATGGAAAGATAATTATGATGGGAGATATGAATGGAGTTATATCTATTGAAATGGATAGAACCGAAAGGGGGGGGAATCAAACTCAGGCAGACTACCATTATCGTTCTTTCAGTTGACTGATAATCTTAATTTGTTCGATACCTGGAGATTGAAGCACCCCACTGAGAAGGATATTACCTATTTTTCCGAAGATAAAAAATTGGGAGGGAGAGTAGACGCAATTTGGGCCTCGAAAAAATTGACATTGAGCTTGGTAAAAGCAGAGATTCTGAATAAATCTCTCTCAGACCAGAATCCAGTTACTATACACCTAAGATTTAAAAAACATACGAGAGGGAGGTGGAGGATGAATGATGAGGTTTGAAGAGATGAGCAAAAGGTGAATAAAATGAGGGAATTGTTGAAGGAATTTATCGAAATTAATGAGAGACATGGGACAGACAGGAAAGTCATTTGGGATACCAGTAAAGCCTATATGAGAGGAAATGGAATACAACAAATGGCAAGAATAAGGAAGGATAAAGCAAAGGATACTATGGAAATAAATAAACAGATAAGGGAGAAGGAAAAAGAACTGTTGAAAAATCCAAAACAAGAGAGTATAATCCAGAATATAAAAATTTTACAATCCCAATTACGTATATAATTTAATAAACAAAGAGGTAGAAAATAAGATTAAATGGACAAAACAAAGGTATTTTGAATTGGCAGATAAACCCGGTAGAATGTTGTCCTGGCTAACAAAGGAGAAACAAGCAGATAGGGTTATAAATAAGATTATTGAACAAGGGAAAGAAATTACAGACCCGGACCAAATAAAAATGATGTTTAGGAATTTTTATAAAAAATTATACGGGTTGGAAGACAAAGATGAGAATAAAATGAAAGAGTATGTAAGAGAAAACAAAATCCCTGAAATAGATGGCAAGGAATTTAGTAATTTAAACTCCTGCATAAGCTCAGAAGAAATAAGAGAGGTGATAAGGAAAATGGAAACTGGGAAATCACCAGGCTCAGACGGAATACCGATTACATATTACAAGAAACTAGAAGAAGTAATAATCCCTAGACTTAAAAAGATCATGAATGAGATAATGGAAGAAGGGAAAATTCCTGACTCTTGGCGCGAAGGGTGGATAACCTTATTACCAAAACAAGGAATGGACCAGAATATTATAAAGAACTACAGGGCAATTTCACTATTGAATATTGATTATAAAATTTCCGCAGGTGTGTTAGCAAATAGATTGAAAAAATGCTTGAACAGAGTAATAGGCAGGGACCAGAATGGCTTCTTACCAGGGAGACAGATAAAATAATAATACAATAATAGTGATTGATCTTCTAGAATATATTGATATGAAACCTAGTAAGAAGGTGGCAATGTTACTGGTAGAGGCGGAGAAAGCCTTCGACAGTGTGGCCTGGAATTTTCTGGTCCACGCTGTGGAAAGTTTGAAACTTGGGAACAAAATTTAGAATGGTATTAAAGCGATATAGGAAAACCAGAAAGCTAAGTTAATAATTAACAATGAAATAACTGAAGAATTCCAAATTGAAAGACGCACCAGACAAGGATGCCCTCTATCCCCATTTTTGTTTATTATGACGCTGGAAACACTCCTAATAGCGATAAGAAAGGACCCAAATATCAAGAGGATTAGTCTAGGTAATAGACAATATAAAGTTAAAGTGTTTGCGGACGATGTAATCATTACTACAGAAAACCCAGAAGAAAGTATACCAGAAGCACTAAAGAAATTGTTTTAATATGGAGGAGTATCAGGCTTTAAGTTAAATAAAGAAAAATCTAAATTATTGACGAAAAATATGGGGGTAAAGGAACAGGAAGAATTGGAAAGAGTAACAGGCCTTAAAATTACCACGAAAGTTAAGTATTTGGGGATCTGGATCACAAATAAAAATACCAATTTGTACAAGGATAACTATGTGAAGAAGTGGAAGGAAATAAAAGGACATCTAAATAAATGGAATAAATTGAACTTGTCCTTATGGGGAAGGATATCCTTGATAAAAAATGTCAATTCTACCAAAAATGCTCTTCCTTTTCCAGATGATCCCAATAATCATTGGGACAAAATGTTTTAAAGGTTGGCAAAAGGATCTATCTAATTTTATATGGCAAGGTAAGAAGCCAAGAGTAAGGTTCAAAGTACTGATGGAGCCTAGAGAAAGGGGCGGGTTTGTAGTCCCAAACCTCAAGCTGTATTTTGAGGCTGCGTGCATGACATGGCTGAAAGATTGGATGCTACTGACAAATACTGAAATCTTAGACCTGGAGGGCTGGGACAAAGTTTTCGCGTGGCATGGCTACCTGGGTACCGATAAAATAAAAGCACATAGAGGATTCACTAATCATTTGGTGAGAAAGGCCCTATTCGAAGTCTGGGAAGGAAATAAAACAATAGTAACAGCCCAAACTCCCTGGTGGCTATCACTTATAGAGTCATCAGCCTTGCATAGAAGCAATATGAAAGATAGCTGGCTAACATATAGGGAACTCGTAGAAGAGATAAAAGATTGCCCAACAGTAAAGAAATTTGAAGAATTAAAAGAGGGGGGTGAATTGGTTAGAATATTTCCAATTAAAAACATTATTTGAGAAGGATAATAAGCTTAAGGGGTTTGATAAAAAAATCTCGGTATGGGAAAAAGAAATTTTATATAACATCCAACAAAAGGCTAGTCCATTAAAGGATTCTGCGGGGCGTGGCCCCGTCCGAAACCTATGGAGGCCAGGGCCCAAGGCACGCCCCCGATTGGTGACCCCGGGGGAGTGCCTAGTTGATGTGCATCAGCCGGGCTCCCCCTGCTGGTGTTAACCCTTCTGGGTCTTCAAGCAAGCAGGCCGAAGCCGGATAATCGGATAGGACCAATAAAGTTGTGGCCAATTTTAGCCCATTAACCTTCAAATAACGGTGTCGTGTGTCTTTATTCCTACTGGTGGGAGGCGGGAACTCGCCACGCAACCTGGCTTGGCCAATTCAGCTCACAATGTGTTCTCAAAGTCTCTGGGGTCAGTTTGACACCATAGTCCCATGAGAAAGCCCTTTTGAAATTTGCTATCATACAGCCTGGTGGAGTGCTTGAATTACAAGCTGTTGAACACTCCCCCCGCATCGCTATGTCCCTTGTGAAGCGCTTCTCACCAGATTCTCAGAGATTCGCTTCCCTTTGTTCCTGATCAAAATGCAGTCGCCTGATTTGGAAATGCGGTAGTGAAAGGATCACATTCAGTGCCCCGGCGCCCTGTTACCATCAATTCTGTTGGAACCGGTTCAGACCGGTTGGAAACCAGTTGGGAAAAGTCCATGCGGGTTCCAACTTGCCCAGACCAGTTTGAACTGGCTCAGACTGCTTGGAACTGGTCTAGGCTGGTTTGAACCGGTCCAAGTCGGTTGAAACAGGTCCAAGCCGGTTGGAACGAGTCTAGGCCAGTATGAACCAGTCTAGGCAGGTTTGTGCCAGTCCAAGCTGGTCTGGACTACCTTGGACTAGGCTGGTTTGAACCGGTCCAAGCCAGTTGGAACTGGTCTAGGCCAGTTTGAACCAGACTAGGCCAGTTGGTGCCGGTCCAAGCCGGTTTGAGCTGGTCTAGGCCGGTTTGAACCGGTCCAGGCTGGTTTCTGCCGGTCTGAGCCGGTTTGAAGAGGTCTAGGCCGGTTGGAACAGCTCTGTGTCACTTGGAAGCAGCCCAGACCTGCTGGGACCCGTTCATACTGGTTGGATCCAGCCCAAGCCAGTAGGAACCACCCCAAAGCAGTTTGAAAAAGTCCAGGTGGATTCTAAGTTCCCAAGACTGGTTTGAATTGGCCCAGACTGCTTGGAACTGGCTCAGACTGGTTTGAACAGGTCTAGGCTGGTTCGAACCGGTCCAAGCCGGGTGGAACAGGTCCAAGCCAGTTGGAACCGGTTCAGACCGGTTGGAACGGGTCCAAGCCAGTTTGAACCAGCTGAAACCAATTGGAAAATGTCCAGGCGGGTTCCAACTTGCCCACAACAGTTTGAACTGGCCCAGACTCGTTGGAAGTGGCTCAGACTGCTTAGAACTGGTCTAGGCTGGTTTGAACTGGTCCAAGTCGTTGAAACAGGTCCAAGCCGGTTGGAACCAGTCTAGGCCAGTTTGAACCGCTCTAGGCTGGTTTGAAATGGCCCAAGCCAGTTTGAACAGGTCTAGGCCGGTTTGAAATGGCTCAAGCCAGTTTGAGCAGTTCCAAGTGGGTTGGAACTGGCCCAGACAGGTTGGAGCAGGTCCAGCCCAGTTGGAGCAGGTGCAGGTCATTTGAAACTGAATTTGACCAGTTCAAACCAGTCTAGACCTGTTCAAATCGGCTTCGACCGGCACAAATCAGCTTGGACTGGTTCAAGCCAGTCTAGACCTGTTCCAACCCATCTGAGCTAGTTCCAACCAGTCTGTGCCAGTTCAAACTGGTCTGGGCAAGTTGGAACCCACCTGGACCTTTTCCAACTGGTTTGGGCTGGTTCCAACTGGCTTGGGCTGGATCCAGCTGGTATGAAATGATTCCAACTGGTCTGGGCTGCTTCCAAGAGACATAGACCTGTTCCAACCAGCCTGGACCTGTGGTCTGTGCAAGTTGGAACCTGCCTGGACCTTTTCCAACTGCTTTGGGGTGGTTCCAACCGTCGTGGACCGGACCCAACAGGTATGAACTGGTTCCAGTTGATGTGCATCAGCAGGGCTCCCCCTGCTGCTGTTAACCCTTCCGGGTTTTCAAGCAAGCAGTTGGAAAATGTCCAGGTGGGTGCCAACTTCCCCAGACCAGTTGGAACAGGCCCAGATTGGTTGCATCAGGTCTAGGCTGGTTTGAACCAGTCTAAGTCGGTTGAAACTGTTGGCTTGCTGGGGAGACCATACATAAAAAAATTTCTTATATAGACTACTTGCTGGTCGCTGACTGCCAAATTAATTATCACCCTGGCTTTTGCATCTCCTTTCGACCAAGCATTAGTCACAGGGTCAGGAGGGTCATCAGTTACATAGGTCCATACTTCTCTAGAGGTCAAAAGCGCCTCCACCCGAAAAGACCATAAACTATAGTTCTCATCTGTTAGCTGTGGGAAGACCAGAGCCTTCTCAGCTTCAGGAACCCGGTCAACCATTCTGGAACTCTTCCAGACCCACAGAACTACGCTAACAGGAGAAGGAGTTTTCAAACCTTTCTCAGAGTCCAAAAATATGCAGTCATCCAGTCAGCAGCTGGGCCCATAACCAAAGATGTTGGCTGTCTGCAGTATGGTAGCGCTGCAGAGAGCTTGCTGGGGAGACCATACATAAAATAAAAAAGGACTCAAAAATAACTTAAATAAGGTTTTAATAAGAAAAACAAAAACAAAAACTCCTTTTACACTAAATACATTAACATCCAAACCAGACCCAACCACCAACCCATCCCCCAGGGTAATGGGAGAGCTAGGTGCTGCTCCTTATATACTACACCCAAATGCTGACACACCTTAATCAAATACAACTCAGCAGCACCTGCTATGTTTCACAGCTGTAAAGCTGGGTCTTGTTATCTTGCTCTGGCCCTTGCTCTGGCCCCTTAAAGACATACACATTGAGTGGAACAATGATGAACCTTTACATTTAAAGAAACCATTCAACAGAAACAGGTCCAAGCCGGTTGGAACCAGTCTAGGTCAGTATGAACCGGTCTAGGCCGGTTTGTGCTGGTCCAAGCCAGTTTGAACCGGTCAAGTCAGGTTTGTACTGGTCTACAAGTGGGTTGGAACTGGCCCAGACAGGTTGGAGCAGGTCCAGGCCAGTTGGAGCAGGTGCAGATCATTTGAAACTGGCCCAAGCTGGTTACAACAGGTCCAGGCTGGTTGGAACAGGTCTATGTCACTTGGAACCAGCCCAGACCTGTTGGAATCATTTCATACCAGTTGGATCCAGCCCAAGCCAGTTGGAACCAGCCCAAAGCAGTTGGAAAAGGTCCAGGCGGGATCCAACTTTCCCAGACTGGTTGGAACTAGCTCAGGGTGGTTTGAACCAGTCCAAGCTGATTTGTGCTGGTCGAAGCCGGTTTGAACTGGTCTAGGCTAGTTTGAACTGGTCAAATTCAGTTTCAAATGACCTGCACCTGCTCCAACCTGTCTGGGCCAGTTCCAACCAACTTGGAACTGCTCAAACTGGCTTGGGCCGTTTAAAACCGGCCTAGACCTGTTCAAACCGGCCAAGACCGGTTCAAACTGGCTTGTACCAGCATAAACCTGCCTAGACCGGTTCAAACTGGCCTAGACCAGTTCCAACTGGCTTGGACCAGTTTCAACTGACTTGGACCGGTTCAAACCAGCCTAGACCTGTTCCAACCAGTCTGAGCCAGTTCCAACCAGTATGGGCCAGTTCAAACTGGTGTGGGCAAGTTGGAACCCGCATGGACTTTTCCCAACTGGTTTCAGCTGTTTCAAACTGGCTTGGACCCGTTCCAACCGGTCTGAACCGGTTCCAACTGGCTAGTTTCAGCTGGTTCAAACTGGATTGGACCGGTTCCAACCCGTCTAAACCAGTTCCAACCGGTTTGGACCTGTACTACCCGTCTTGGACCGGTTCAAACCAGCCTAGACCTGTTCAAACCAGTCTGAGCCAGCAATAAAACCCTTTCTGCAACCCCAAGAGTGCCAGATTGGAGGGAGGACCTTCACTCATCAGTTTCTTTATGTACCAGAATGTCCCATTCCCCTTTTGGGAAGTGATTTTCTATCTAAAATTCAAGCTCAAATAGCCTTCACGCCCAAAGGGGCAGAATTGAAATTACCACAAATTGTAATAGATCTAAAGCAAGGTGCAAGTAGAACTGCGCATGCGTCGGCGTGGGTAGACGCACACCCGTCTCACTCTTGGAACTTTACTAATTAAAAGCCTGAAAAACAAATAACTCTCTGCAAACTGATAGCTGAGATAACTCACTGAAAACTGGGCTTAGCTCCAAGTCCTGGATTGGGGTGAGTTAGTGCTTAAAATGGTGGTTTATCTATTTATTTGGGAAAGACTTGAGAAGGACTTAACAAGATGGCCAAGTCTTTGAAGGAGCTGGGTGAAATGATTCAGCGTTTGGAAGCAAATGTTTGCGCAGATATGCAAGACTTGAAAGGAAAGATGAGAAGAATGACTGCTACAGTAGAAAAAGTTATGAAAATAGCAGAGTATGCAAAAGAGGTAACTGATGCAAATGTAAACAAATTAGAATCTCTGACAAAAAGGATTTCACAAATGAACGATAGACAGCGCAGAAGGAATTTAAAATTCTCTGGTATTTCTGGAGATATTGGGAATAAGGACCTGGAAAAGGAGATGTTACAATGGCTCAAAGAACAAGGAATTGAAATTGAGCAGAATGAAATTGAGAGAGTGCACCGGGTGTTCACATCACGAGGAGGCTCTGGACTTCCCAGGGTTGTAATTATGGCATTCACAAGAGAGAAGGTCAAGAGAGAAGAGAGATCAAATTCATAAATCACTCCGGCAGAAAGCAGACCTGCAGTTTAAACAGCAAAAGGTCATAGTGAGACAAGACTTTTCTCAGGAAACGCTTCAAGACAGGAAACGTATGCAGCGGTTTGCACAAGCTCTCTACAATCATAAAATCCTCTTTACCTGGGCCTACCCTGCCACACTGTTGGTTTTTAAAGACAGCAGGAAATATTCTGCTAAGAACCCTGGTGAAGCAAAAAAAATGCTAGCTGATTTAGGAGTTGGAATACAAGGACAGACTGAGCAAGAACTCTCAAGTTCGGAAGAATTACAGGTAGACCAACAGGGAGAGTCGAGTGAAGAATCTCCAGAATCTCCAGCGCAGAGACAAGAGAATAAAAGAAGACGGAAGTCGAGAGGGGAAGGAAACAGCAAGAAATAATATATACTAGAGACATTTAAAATGGGCTTTTGTAAATATATATATATGTTGCTTTTTTCTGATATAAACTTTCCAAGAGTGAAGGGAGAGGAGTGTGGTTCTCCAAGATACCATGAGACAGGGATCATGGAGATCCCTAGCTGAGTCTCAAGGGGGAAGGGGGTTGAATGGGCCAGAATTGAAAATATAATATATGTACATAGAGGGATTAAAAAAATAAACAGTAGCTGGGATAATGGATAGATCTTTAAAGGTTTTATCTTTAAATGTTAACGGGCTGGCCTCAAACACCAAACGCTAGAGGGTTCTGACACTGGCAAAGAAAATGAAAGTGGATATACTATGCCTTCAGGAGACTCATAGAGTCAAAGCAAACAATAGACCTTTGCTATGCTCTCAGCAATGGGGCCTAATAGCAGAATCAAAAGCGACAAACAAGGCTAGAGGGGTCGCTATAATATGTAATGCAAATCTTAGGCCGGAGGTTCTAAGCCGAAAAAAGATAATGATGGTAGATTTATATTCATAAAAATTAAAGTGTCACAAAAAAATCTTTACAATAGCTAATATATACAAGCCTAACACAAGACAGTAAAAATTTATAAAGAAAACCTTGAATAGACTGCAGCTTTATGCTGAAGGGGAAGTTATCGTTATAGCAGAATTTAATTGGAATATAAAGAATGACAGTACTTTCAGGTTATCTAAATGGGGATTAAAGGATGTTTTTGAGAGGGGAAACCCCAATACCAAACCTACCTTCTTCTCCAACAGACATAAGACTTTCTCTTATATTGACTATCTGCTAATTAAAGAAGGGAATGAAATCAGTGTTAGAACGGCAAAGACTATGGAAATATGGATTTCAGACCATGCTCCACTATTTGTGGAGCTGGGACTGGAAGAGGATGGAAAAAGTAGGAGATGGCGGTACAATAACCAAATAATGGCAAAAGAGATTGACAGGGAATATATTAGAAAACCAATTGGTTGGTATTTTAAAGAAAACAATGCTTCAGCCGAGATCCTGGTAGTATGGGACGCTTTCAAAGCTGTTATAAGAGGACATTGTATACTGAAAGAGATTGCGATTAAGAAGGATTGGTACTCGGGGAGACAGGAAAAAATTAAAGAGATTGAAATCTTGCAACAAGAGCAACAGGTTAAATTTCTAAGGAGGAGACAGGAGCAGTTAAGAAAGTTAAAACAGGAATTGGATGAGCTGGATATAGTTGCGGAGTGGAAGAGAGATAATATGATCAAAAATGGTTTTCAGGGAACCTCAATAGGATCATATAAGAGACTGGCAAACTATTTAAAGAAAAGAAGGGATAAACAGAGGGTGAAGGCCATTAAGACCAGAAGGAAAATACTTACACAAAGCTCTAGAGAAATAAGGAAAGAATTTGCAGAATTCTATCAATCTTTATATAAAGAAGAAAATAAAAATATAAGTAGGGAAAGTTTAGGGTTTACAATCGAAGAAAGTGATAGATTAAGACTGAAGGAGGAAATTTCTCTGGAAGAAATAGAGAATGTCGTTAAATCATTTAAAAGTAAGAAATCCCCAGGATTAGCTGGAATTATGGCAGACTTTTATAAAGAAACAATTGATATCCTGGGCTCAGAACTGAAAAAAGTATTGAATCATATCTTAGAAGGGGGGGAAGCCCCAGACACTTGGAAACTAGTGGAAATAGTAGTGATTGAAAAACCACAAAAAGGACCCTACAGAGGTGGGGTCATACAGACCAATTAGCCTGTTAAATCAAGACTATAAGATATTTACAAAGATCCTGGAAAGGCGACTGGAAAAGGTACTACCTAAAATAATTAAGGAAGATCAATATGGATTTGTTAAGGGAAGATACATAGGCCATCCTATAAGAAATGTGTTTTAATAAATACCTTTAATAAATACATTTATTTTTTATTTATTTTATATATATTTTTATTTTTATTGTTTTAATAAATACATTTATTAACAAGCAGGGTAAAAGGAAAATTGGTGGTCTAAAAATTGGATGTGTATAAGGCCTTCGACACAATTAGACATAAGTTCTTATGGAATATTATGCAGGAGGTAGGATTAGGAGAGAACTCTGTTGAAGCAATCCGGGAATTGTATAGAGAAGGGAAGGCTGTGGTCAGAGTGAATGAGGGGGTTTCAGATCAATTCAATATACAAAGAGGAGTTAAACACGGATGTTCATTCTCACCACTACTATTTGCATTGGGTATGGAGTACTTGGCAGACAGAATACAAAAATCAGTAAGGATAAAAGGATATAAGGAAGGAAAGGAAGAAATGAAGTTAAACATGTATGCAGATGCTATCCTTTTATTATTTACAAACCCCTTAGAGGGTGTAAGAGAATTTATGATAATCCTGAAGGACTTTTAAGAGGAGTCGGGATTGGGAGTAAATTTGGAGAAGTCTGAAATTTTATTTTGGGATGTAAATAAAGAGGAGAAGGAAATTGCAAAAATGACAAAGATGGATATCAATAGGGAAAAAATTGAATACTTGGGGTAAATATTATTAAAAATAGTGCTAGGATTCCAGATGTAAATTACAAAGAAGTGTGGAGAATGATCAAGAAGGATATAAAACCATGGAATAATAAGAATTTATTCTAGGTAGGGTTAGAGCAGTTAAAATGTTTTTGGTACCGAAATTATTATATTTATTTCAAGTAATTACACTACCCATTAGGAAAATATGGTTCAAAACATGGAATAAGGTATTTAAAAATTGAATTTTTGGAAGTAAAAGAGTTAGAACCCCAGACATAGTAAATTATTCATCTCAAGAAGAGATGGGATGGGAAATACCGAACTTAGAATTTTACTATGAAACGTTCCAATTGAAAAATCTAATAGATGTTGGATATAAGGAAGGGATTAAATGGATAAGACTGGAGAATGAAATAAATGAATAGGAAGAGAAGGACTATTTAATAGAGATATTAACACGGCTTTTAAGAAGACAATAGGACCAAGGAAAACTGCGTTAGGAATCTGGAAGAACTGGAATACAAAATGGATGCCAACATACTCAAGGTGGATGCCGTTAAAATATATGCAGGAGGGTCAAAGGGAGCCTGGTTGGTGGAATAAATTAGAAGATCAGGGATTTTATAAATTAAAAGATATGTTTGATGAAGAGGGGAATTTAATTACAAAAAAAGTTTTTAAAGAAAAAATAGGAAAACAATATTGGCTGAAAGTGCAAGGACTTTATGATTTAATAAAAATGGAAAGAGCAGATGAAACGATGAGGACACACATGAAAATAGATATGATGCTGAACAAAAGACAAATGACGAAGAAAGGGATAGTAGGGATGTTATATAAACTGATGATAAGCGACAAAGAAAGAATGATAAGGATAATTCAGATTAAATGGGAGCAGGAAGGTATGATCCATCCAAACACGGCCCAAGAAATTGTGGCATTCACTAGGGCCCTACAGCTATCAACAGGCTGCTGTGCCAATATCTATACTGATTCAAAGTTTGCCTTCTTAACCCTGCATGCCCATGAAGCCCTATGGAAGGAGAAGGGACTCATTGGTACAAAGGGCAAAGCTCTCAAATACGGCCCAGAATTAGAAAATCTATTGGAAGCTGTATGGGCACCCGAGAAAATTGTTGTAATGCACTGCCGGGGCCACAGCCAGGAGTCCACCAAAACGGCAAAGGGCAATCATTTGGCAGACAAGGCAGCAAGGATATCAGCCCTGGAGGAACCTCCACCAGAATCTATGATAGCCTCCCTTTTGCCGACAGTTATTAATATGCAGGAAATGAAGCCCATTTATACAGAGAGAGAAGCAAAATGGGCCCATCAGGAAGGAAGAACCAGTTTACCTCCCCATAAAGGATGGTTCATATTGCCAGATCAGCGAGTTTTTGTCCCAGAAACCCTAGGCAGAGAAGTGGTGAAGCGGTACCACGAGTTCACTCATTATGGAGCCACAGCGTTGCGAGAAGGCCTAGGCAGGCAATTCTATATCGCCAGGCTATCTCAGCTGGCTGAGGCCGTGTCAAGAACGTGTCTCCTATGTGCCAAAAACAACCCCAAGCAGGGCCCAGTACTTCCTCCAGGAGTACAGTAGACAGGCTTAACGCCAATGGAGAACATGATTGTGGAATTCACAGAAATGCCTAGGGCAAGAGGCTATCGTTATCTACTCGTCTTTGTGGATACTCTGACGGGGTGGGTTGAGGCCTATCTCACAAGGACTGAGACAGCCCGGGAAGTTGTTAAGCACCTCTTAACCAAGATCATCCCGAGATTTGGGCTACCAAGCAGTATAGGCAGTGATAATGGACCAGCCTTTATCGCTTTGTTAGTGGAAGGTGTATGCAAAGCCCTGCAGATACAATGGAAACTGCACGCTGCCTACCGACCACAGAGTTCCGGCAAGACAGAAAGAATGAACTGGACTCTTAAATCACAGCTGGCCAAATTGTGCCAGGAAACTCATGGCAATTGGGTGGACTTTCTACCCGTAGCCTTGCTCAGGATCAGATGTGCACCCACCAAGAGGCTAAAGCTCTCTCCCTTTGAGCTTTTGTATGGAAGACCTCCTCCACTTACCACAGAAATAAGAGCAGACTTAGTACAAACGGGAGGACAGAGTACATCAGAACAAATCCAGTCTCTCTCTCGTGTTTTGATTTCTCTTAACAGGTGGGCCCTTGAACGTACGCCAATCAGCCTGGCTGAACCCATACAGCCCTTACAGCCTGGAGATGAGGTGTGGATGAAGGAGTGGAAGAACAACCCATTGGCTCTTAAGTGGCGTGGACTTGCTTGCAACGCCATCTTGCTTGCAACGCCTACCACGGTGAAAGTGGCCGAGGTGACCCCCTGGATTGATCATTCTCGTCTGAAGCGGTCTGAGGGTCATTGGAACTGTGAGCAGAATCCTTCGGACCCCCTGAAGTTGAAAATCACCAGGAACCCCTGCCCCTAGCCCCACCGGGAGTGGGTTAGGGCACGAGCCCCAGACACCCGGTCTGTTCTCACTGCACCGGAAGCCAGTGAGTCTACGCACACCCGAAGATTGAGGAACTGCAACGGCAGATGGGAGGATCTTTACAAGTTGAATTATCAGCCAGTCCTCAATTTGTGCCAGATTTAAATACAGACCCGCTGTACAGATAGTAGTAAGGAATGTGGATGGGCTAGGGAACATAATTGATAAGTGGGTAGAGTTATTGGAGGATTACGGATGTCATATCCCCTTGTATTTTCATGATTGGTACATACCCGTTTGGGTACATGCTTACCAAGGCAGCTGTGGCATATACCCATATACCCTTAGAAGGGTTTCGGCCGAGACCAACCTATCATAGGAGGTAAATGCCCGGGGAACCTAAAAGAACTGTAGTTGGGTTCTCTCTCTTTTTTTTATAAGATATTTATTGGAATTTTCCATTTTATACAAACAAAGAAAAAATTAAAAAGAAAAAATAATAAAAACGCATAAAGTTCATAACTTATTGTCAGGGAACTGTCATCTGAGACGAAGGAGGTGAAAGGGCTCATGGAGGGTGAGAGAGACCACTCAGCGGAGGAGGGGACCAGCAGGGGGAGAAGTGGAGTTCCAAGGGAAAGTGAGTCGGAGGGAGAGCTCAGAGATACTTCTAGCGAGAACAGTGGGGGGGTTTCAGGACCTCCCTTAGGAACACCCACTCCTCGGCGGAAACTGTCACGCCGAGAGTCCAGAAGACGTGTTTCCGTTAAGGAGCTTTTATGCTGGAAGAAGTTCCGTAAACGCCCACTGTCCGATTCAACGAGCGATTGATGGAGCCACGCTTAAGGAGCTCCATCACAGACAGAGGTTTGGGAACTTAGCCAAACTCTGAGGGATCAGGATTTTACGCACAAGCAGCTCATCATCCCATCACAGCAATCGGACAGTCCCTGAAAGCAGCTTGTGCAGAGAGGCATCATGAGTGACCCAGCCGGAGCCGGAGGAGCAGGAGGAGCTGGAGGAGGTCCAACTCTGGAAGAAAGGTACAGAATGTTGGAACTCCAGCTAGCAATGCAAACGGCGAGGCTAGAAGAAAGGAGGGCGCAGGATGCAGAAAAGGCAAAAGGCGCTACACTAGCAAGAAAGATGCCAGGAATGGTGCAGAAGTTTGGGGGGGACCCCAGGAACTACCAAGCCTTTAGGACAGAGATGCAGTATGCTCTTGAACTGCAGTTTAATGACTTTCCCGATGAGGCGTCGCGAGTGGCGTTTGTGATTGGCCATCTCGAAGGAGGGGCGAGAGACTGGGTCAGGCCCCTGATGGCAGGGAATAGTGACATGCTGAAGGACGCGAGGAAGTTTTTTCGCGCCATGGATTTGATGTTTTCCAGCGAGATTGAACAGGGACTGGTACGCAGACAATTGATGGCTTGCAAACAGGGGAGCCGATCGGTTCGTGAGTACTGGACTGAGTTTACAATGTTGATACATAGATTGGGGTGGGACCTATCGGCGGAACCCATTCAAATGCTATTTGAAGAGGGGCTTTCTTCGGCGGTGAAAGACGAACTTTCCCGGGCGCCCAGGGCGGAGTCTATGGACCAGCTGACCAAATCAGCGCTGACCATTGGAGCGCGCCAGGAGGCAAGAGCCTTGGAGAAGCGGGAGGGGAAAGGAGAGCGTTGGAGGGATTTCCGCATTCCAGAGATTCCAGAGCCAAGTTTCCCGCCCGGAGAGCCGATGGAAGTTGGAACAGCGCGCGCGCGCGCAGTTTCAAATCCCAGTGAAGGGAGGAAGAAGGAGGGAAAAAGCGCCAAGAAATGTTACCTCTGCCAGCAGCCAGGTCACTTTGCCAGAGTCTGCCCGCAAAGAAAGGAATGGCAAGGGATGGCGGGGGCTGTTGGGGGAAAGGAGGAGGAAGTCCAGGAGCCAGTAAAAGCCAACGCCTGTCTGCCTCTGTCAGGGCACTGCAGACAGGCCAAGGAGCAGTAAAAGTGCCCACTCCGGAACCTCCAAGACCAGCCCTAGTAATAGAGGTGTTGCTAGAGCTGGCAAACGGATACCCACTAAAGACCAAGGCGCTGTTAGACTCAGGCAGCTCCTGTAATTTTATGAGCAAGGAGTTTGCAGCGGAACACCAGATACAGACACTCCCTTTAAGCAACCCCCTGCAGGTCACCACGATCGATGGGAGGGAGCTGTTGGGGGGAGAAGTTAGCCTACAGACCGTCCCAATGGTTATGAGGGTGGCAAGGCACACCGAAAGGATAGCGTTCAATGTAGCCACCCTGGGAGGGGCGCCAGTCATTTTGGGAATGAGCTGGCTAGCGTTGCATGACCCGCTAGTGGGCTGGCATCAGAGAGTGGTGTCCTTTGGGTCAGGACATTGCCTGGAACACTGCAAAGAGGGAAAGGTGCCAGAAGGGGCAAAAGCCTCCATAGCAGGGACGGAAGTGGCGAACAAAGGGAAGGTGCCCAAACAATACGCTGACCTGAGCAAGGTCTTCAGCGAAAGGGAAGCAGATAAACTACCACCGCATAGAGACTTTGACTGCCAGATTAACCTGGTCCCTGGGGCCCAGCTACCCGTGGGCAAGCTGTACGCCATGTCAGACAGGGAAATGCAGGAGTTGAGGGAGTTTATTGACAAAAACCTGAAGAGAGGTTTCATCAGAGAGTCCAGAGCGGTGGGGGGCAGTCCAGTGTTTTTTGTGGACAAAAAAAACACGGATAAACCGAGATTGGTCGTGGACTACCGGGCCCTGAATGCCGTGTCAGAACCAGTGACTTTCCCCATGCCCAGGATTGATGACATTTTGACCAGGGTGAGGAAGGGAAAGATATTCACGAAACTGGACTTGAGAGGAGCGTACAACCCGATACGAATAAAGAAGGGGGATGAATGGAAGACAACGATGTTCACCCCCCTAGGGGCTTTCGAATATCGCGTTATGCCATTCGGATTGCAATCAGGCTCCGCCTGTTTTCAATCGCTCATGAACCATGTACTGGGACCTTTGCTCTACAAGAATTGCGTGGCATTCCTCGATGACGTGCTGATATATTCGGAGAATGAGGAGCAGCATGTGAAGGATGTCAGGGAAGTGCTGAGCCAGCTGCAAGCAAACCAGTTGTGGGTGAAATTGGAGAAGTGTCAGTTCCACACCAAGGAGGTGGAATTCCTGGGGTACCGCTTATCAGACAAGGGATTAGCCATGGATCCAGGCAAGGTCCAGGCGGTGCTGGAATGGAAGACACCGAAAACCAAAAAAGATGTGCAAAGGTTCTTAGGGTTTGGGAACTTTTACCGTAAATTCATCAAGAACTTTGCCCACTTAACGGCTCCCATCACGGACTGTCTAAGCAGCAAGAAGAAATTCGTTTGGACGGCAGAGGCGGAGCACGCTTTTGAGGAATTGAAAAAGGCATTCGCTTCGGAAGAACAGCTCCTGCATGTGGATTTACAAAAACCCATGAGAGTGGAAACTGATGCCTCAGACCGGGCGGTGGGGGCAGTGCTGCTTCAGCCAGGGAGCAATAAGTCGGAATGGAGACCGTGTGCCTTCTTTTCGCGTAAGCTGAACAAATCCGAGAGGAACTACACGGTATATGACCGAGAACTACTCGCCATTCACGAAGCGTTCCGGAGATGGAGACACTTACTAATTGGCGCACAGCATAAGGTGCAAGTGTGTACGGACCACAAGAATTTGGAGTATTGGAGAACAGCACGAGTGCTCAACCAACGACAAGTGAGATGGGCCCAGGAGTTCTCCAAATTCCATTTTGAAATCTGCTACGTGCCAGGTCCAGAAAACATCAGAGCGGACGCTCTCTCTCGCAAACCTGAATATTTGGAGGGGGAGGGAGCGCCAGAAGAGAGACATATTATCCCAGAGGACCACTGGGTGTGTGGTGCGGCCTGGGTGGGGCAAAGAGAACTGGTAGAGGGGACGGTCAATGATGAGTACGCCCAGGATAAGCTCAGAGGTTTAAGGAGAGAGGGAGAAGACCCCGGAGGTTTTGAAGAAAGAAACGGGGCATTGTATTACAAAGGGGCACTATATATACCCGAAGGGGAATTGAGGGGGAGAGTACTCAAACAGTTGCACGACAATCCCACAGCGGGGCATTTTGGGCAACACAAGACCATGTGGTTGGTGACCAGGGAGTTTTGGTGGCCCAAGGTGAGGGAGGATGTACGGGAGTATGTGAGAAGGTGTGACCAATGCCAGAGAGCCAAAGGAGAAAGGCGGGCACCAGCGGGTTTATTAGAACCGTTACCCACACCAGAACGACCGTGGGAGGCGGTGTCGATAGATTTTATGACTGATCTGCCCAAATCCCAGGGGAAAACCGCCATACTAGTCGTAGTAGACCAGTTAACTAAGATGGGTCACTTTGTAGCTTGCTCACATGCAGTCACGGCGGAAGAGACAGCGAAATTGTTTGTAGAACATATTTTTAGGCTGCATGGCGCCCCCTTGAGGCTGGTGTCCGACAGAGGGAAACAGTTCACGTCCAGATTCTGGAGGAAGCTTATGAGCTTGTTGCACGTAGAGGTCAACTTTTCGACTGCCAGGCACCCTGAGACCAATGGGCAGGCGGAGAGGGCAAACGGTATCCTTCAACAATACCTGAGGTGCTATGTCAATGACAGAGAAAACGATTGGGTCGAAAAGTTGGCACTAGCGGAATTTGCTTACAATAATGCAGAGAATGTGTCCACCGGGATGAGCCCATTTTTGGCTAATTATGGGTGCCACCCCAGGGCGTTTCCAGGGGAAGGAGGAGAGAGATGGAGTGTTCCGGCCGCTGAACTTTTTGTAGAAGAAATGGAAGCGATCCATCGTCAACTCCAACACCACTTAGAAAGGGCCAAAGAAGAATATAAGAGGCAGGCAGACAAGAGCAGAAGGGAAGGTGAAACAATTAGGGTGGGGAGTCGGGTCTGGCTATCAACCCAAGGGTTGCCGTACAAGGGGGGTTGCAAGAAATTGAGACCCAAAAGATTGGGACCATTTGAGGTCATCCAACAGATCAACCCAGTGGCTTTCAGACTCCGGTTACCGAACCACATGAAACTGCACCCAGTATTCCACAGGTCATTACTGTCACCATACCGGGGGGAAGGTGAAGGGGTATCCACACGGGGGCCAGCCATAGAAGAAAGGGAAAGCCGCAACTATGTGGCGGAAATCATCGACTCCAGGTGGAAGGGGAATCAGGTGGAGTATTTGGTCGCGTGGGAAGGGGAACCAGAGTCAGAAAACACCTGGGTGAAGGCAGAGGAGGTCCATGACGAGGTCTTGATCGAAACGTTCCACCAAAGGTTCCCCAGGAAACCTCAGCCAGTAGCGAGGTTCCGAAGGGAGTACTTTGGCACCACCGACGATGAGGAGGAACTGGAGGGATTCAGGGAATCGGAGTTGGAAGGAGGTACCGACTCCGAGGAGGAGGAGTACTTGGAAACCGGGAACAGCAAAAGGTGGAGGGAAGTGTTCGAAACTTCGGAAGATGAGGGAGGTTCCTTCAGGGGTTTTGCTCCCTCGCCTCCCGCAGAGGAGGGGAGGGAAGGGGGTGAAGGGGGCCCTGGAGGGGAGGTGGATGTCAGGGAACTGTCATCTGAGACGAAGGAGGTGAAAGGGCTCATGGAGGGTGAGAGAGACCACTCAGCGGAGGAGGGGACCAGCAGGGGGAGAAGTGGAGTTCCAAGGGAAAGTGAGTCGGAGGGAGAGCTCAGAGATACTTCTAGCGAGAACAGTGGGGGGGTTTCAGGACCTCCCTTAGGAACACCCACTCCTCGGCGGAAACTGTCACGCCGAGAGTCCAGAAGACGTGTTTCCGTTAAGGAGCTTTTATGCTGGAAGAAGTTCCGTAAACGCCCACTGTCCGATTCAACGAGCGATTGATGGAGCCACGCTTAAGGAGCTCCATCACAGACAGAGGTTTGGGAACTTAGCCAAACTCTGAGGGATCAGGATTTTACGCACAAGCAGCTCATCATCCCATCACACTTATTTTTCAATAACATATTTCCCTGACCTCCTCATGCCTCCCCTTCTTGTATTCCAGTTCAAATTGTTTATCCAGCAAATCCTTATCTCATAGCATTACAATTAAAAAACCCCTTATTTTCTATCCATCTTCTTAAATTATTGTAGCTTAAACTTTTACTTATATACAAAGAAAAAAAGGACCATTTTTTCATATTCTTTTGTACCATTACAGCTAGAAACGGCTTGATTTCAATCCAACATCACTCAACATTCATTAATATTGCAGTATTTTTGTAAGTAGTCCTTGAATTTCTTCCATTCTTCTTCTGCCGACTCTTCTCCCTGGTCACGGATTCTGCCAGTCATTTCTGCCAATCCCATAAAGTCAATCAACTTCGTCTGCCATTCTTCCAGAGTGGGTAGATCTTGCGTCTTCCAATACTTTGCGATGAGTATTCTTGCTGCTGTTTTAGCATACATAAAAAAAGTTCTATCCTTTTTTAACACCAATTGGCCGACCATGCCCAAGAGAAAGGCCTCTGGTTTCTTCACAAAGGTATATTTAAATACCTTTTTAAATTCATTATAAACCATTTCCCAGAAAGCCTTAATCCTAGGGCACGTCCACCAAAGGTGAAAGAATGTACCTTCATTTTCTTTACATTTCCAACATTTATTATCGGGCAAATGATAAATTTTTGCAAGCTTGACTGGGGTCATGTACCACCTGTATATCATTTTCATAATATTTTCTCTTAAGGCATTACATGCCGTAAATTTCATACCTGTGGTCCACAACTGTTCCCAGTCAGCAAACATAATGTTATGTCCAACGTCTTGTGCCCATTTAATCATAGCAGATTTCACCGTTTCATCCTGAGTATTCCATTTCAACAGCAAGTTATACATCTTTGACAAAATCTTAGTTTTGGGTTCTAACAGTTCTGTTTCTAATTTTGATTTTTCCACCTGGAAGCCGATTTTTTTGTCCAAATTAAAGGCCTCCATTATCTGAAAATAATGTAACCAGTCTCGCACTTTATTTTTTAATTTCTCAAAACTCTGAAGTTTCCATCTATCTCCTTCTTGTTCCAAGATCTCCCAATATTTCGGCCATTTGGCCTCCATATTGAGCTTTTTCTGAGCTTTCGCTTCCATTGGTGACAACCACCTTGGAGTTTTATTTTCCAATAAGTCTTTGTATCTTGTCCAGACATTAAACAATGCTTTCCTGACAATATGGTTTTTAAATGCTTTATGTGCTTTAACCTTGTCATACCACAAATATGCATGCCACCCAAAAACATTGTTAAAACCTTCTAAATCCAAAATGTCTGTGTTCTCAAGAAGTAGCCAGTTTTTCAGCCAGCAAAACGCTGCTGATTCATAATAAAGTTTAAAGTCTGGCAGGGCAAATCCACCCCTTTCTTTTGCATCAGTTAATATCTTAAATTTTATTCTTGGCTTCTTGCCCTGCCAGACAAATTTAGAAATGTCTTTCTGCCACTTCTTGAAACAGTCCATCTTGTCCACAATTTGCAATGTTTGAAACAAAAACAACATTCTAGGCAATACATTCATCTTTATAACTGCGATTCGACCCAACAAGGAAAGCTTCAAATTTGACCAAATTTCTAAATCTTTTTTCACTTCTATCCAACATTTTTCATAGTTATCTTTAAACAAATTCCCATTTTTAGCTGTCATATTGATCCCCAGGTATTTCACTTTATTCACAACAGTTAAACCTGTTTCATTCTGATACTTCTCTCTTTCAATCGGTGTTAAGTTTTTCTCTAAAACCTTAGTTTTCGACTTATTCAGTTTAAATCCTGCCACTTGGCCAAATTCTTGAATTAGTTCTAAAACTCTTTTAGTACTAGATTCAGGCTCCTGTAAGGTCAAAACTAGGTCATCTGCAAATGCTCTCAATTTATACTGTTTAGCTCCGACCTGTATACCTTTAACCAACCGGTCCCTTCTAATCATGTTCAGCAGGACCTCCAGGACCGAAATAAAAAGCAATGGGGAAATTGGGCATCCCTGTCGTGTCCCTTTCTCTATCTTAAATTGTTCCGTAACCACATTATTTACAATTAATTTAGCCTTTTGTTCAGAATATATTGCACCTATACCATTCTCAAAACCTTGGCCTACCCCCATACCCTGTAAGTTCTTTTTCATAAAACTCCAAGAAATATTGTCAAAGGCTTTCTCCGCATCCACAAATATCAGAACTGCTTTAGTGTTTATATTCACTTCTAATTTTTCCAAGATATCAATTACGTTCCTCAAATTGTCAGACAAATGTCTTCCCGGGAGAAAGCCCGCTTGGTCCTTATGAATCTCTTCCATCAATACTTTTTTCAATCTCTTGGCCAAAATGTCAGCAAAAATTTTGTAATCCACATTTAGTAAGGATATTGGACGGTAGTTCTTAAGTTGAGTCTTTTCAGTTTCCGTTTTCGGTATTAGTGTAATATAGTGTAATATAAGCCTCTTTCCACGGTTCTGGTGCCCTTTTTCCTTCCAAAATCTCATTGCAGTCACTTTATCTGCCTTCCTGCAGAATACAGGAACCCCTTGATATTACCCTGGGAAGAAGGAAGCCAGAAAGCAGGTGGTTGGTCCTTACCACTTGGGTGGCAGATTCCGCCAAGGGGCTTTGGTATATCTGCTCGGCCATGAGATGGATCAGTTGTTCTGGGTCGGCCGATGCTAAAACCTCCTTCCACACTCTCTCGCAGTCTCTGTGAATGCAAAAACAAGAGCAATGGTCAGATTCAAGTCTCCTGCTTGCTGCCATGCTCCAGAGAGAGGAAATGGCAGCAAGGGCTTTCTGAGCAAGCCCTGCAGCTTGCCAACCTTCCCCTTAGCCCAGTACAACCTGGAGGGCTCCATACCCAAAGGGAAACTGGAGGAGATATTCAACCACTTTCTCCATGTGGTGGTGTGACATGATGGACAAAGCGAAGACGGCCATGCTTCTGCCTTGCACTGTAGGCCCCTGGCTGATCTTATAGAAGGCCTCCAGCAGCACCTTCACCTGTCAGAGAAAAGGAGAGGGTTGCTTGGAGAGTACAAGGAAGCGGGGCTGTCTGCAGGTGGATCCCTCCATCCCTCATTGAAAGAGGGACCCTTGACCTGTGCCACCACAGCCATCTTCCTTCCAAGGTACCACTCAGAGTCCTTGGAAGTATTGAACCCAGGCAGCTCCAGGGCGCCAGTTCCCCTATCCATTGTGGGCCAAGAGAAGAAGCTTGCCAGTCTGCTCCCAGAAGGAGGAGGATTCCCGATCCCTGAACCCATGTTTCTCAGGACCCTTGGCTGAGATTCTTGTCCTGACATTGCCAGGCCCCTCTCAACTAACATGTGTCCTGGCCGCCCAATGGCATGAGGTGGCTTCCCCTACACCAAAGCAGAGAATCTTCTTCTCTCCTACCTTTGCAGACGCCTTACCTCCACTTTTGTGCCGCCAAACTGCTTGATGAATTCTTGCAGTAAGTGGGAGATATCCAGTGGGTTGAAGCTGCTCTCGACAACCAGGTCTCTGGCCAGGAAGCACATGGCCTCCAAGAGCTGCTCTGCAGGGAGAAAGGTGCCAAAGACCTGAATCAAGAGAGGAAGGTCAGAGATGCCCACAGGGCAGGGCTAGGGAGCAGAAAGCCCAGGTGCTGCCTCTGCGGAACCCGGAACATGTGGCTTGAGAGACAGCGACTTACCCTGGCAAGAGAGCAACAATTATTCACGAACAATTCAGGAACCGGTTCTCCGGTGGATTTGAGGACCTTCTCAGCTCTGGTGATAAGTGTTTGGTTCCATGACGTTCGTGCCAGCATCTCTGCAAAGGAAAGCCAAAGGGTTAGTTTGCGTCTTGCTCACCCCCTCCCCATACATTCTTCTAGTCTTACCTTCGTTGCACCGCAGGATGGGCAGAAGATGGCAGAGAGCCTCTGCTGCCCGCTGCCTGCTCTCTGGGTCCGGATCCAATGCACAAAGGCAGGAAATCGCCACCAGTTGGCCAAAGGAGGATGCAGGAACCGCTACCGATGGCTGAGAAGAAACCCAGACAAACCTAGACAATAAAGGCCTAGTCTCCAACCCTGTTACCACCACTAGAGGGGTAAGACAGGGTTGTCTATTGGCCCCAGCATTGTTTAGCTTTTACATTAACTCACTGGTGACTCACATGGCCAATGATGCTTTCCACCCCCCCAAATTAGCAGGCCGATCTCTGAATGTTCTTCTGTATGCGGATGATGCTGCACTTCTTGCCAGATCCCCTATTGGACTGAGGAGAATGTTGCAAGCTCTACATGAATACTGTGATCAGCATGAGCTCCAACCTAACTATGCTAAGACCAAGATCATGGTCTTCTCTGCCCGACCGAGACTCCATCGATGGTCGATGAACGGGATCCCCCTAGAGCAGGTTGACTGCTTTAAATATCTGGGACAAGTAATACGGTCAAATAGGTCTTTTCTGGCCCATAGAGACTATATAACAACTAATGCATCTAAAGCAGCCATCCAGGTTAGATCTCTATATGCTAAGAATCAGGCTCAATCAGTGAAGATAGCTTTGAGACTCTTTCAAATGAAAGTCCTCCCCCTTCTTTTGGTGGGCATCTCTTTAGGCTCCCGTAGGGATTTTTTGAAACTGGATTCTATCCAAACGCAATTCCTTAGAGCCATCCTTAGGATTCCCCCCTCGGTAGCGGGTGCGGTTATGAGATTAGAGGTCGGCTGGCAAGCTCTACGGTATGTGGCCTTGAAGACGAAGCTCTGGCTATGGCTCAAGCTTTGTTTTAAACCAGTGGGTATTGCCCCCTTGATATTGAGGGACGATTTCCAATCATCGTGGGAAAGGGAGGTCATTAACGAGGTTCAATCCTGCAGATTGTCTCACCTTTACTTTGAGTCTATGACGTACAATCAAGCTAGAGCTGTGATCTCCCGGAGACTGAGTGACATTGCCAGACAAGAGGACATAGCCCTGGTAAAACCAGGGATGTTCCTAGGGGACCAGATTTATCGGACCATACCAGCCCCCTACCTTGCAGAAATACACTAAGTTGAATACCGCAGACTTCTTACAGCGGCTAGATTAAATGTCCTTGACTCTGCGATATTGTGGGGAAGGTACAGGGGAGTACCATACGCCCAGAGAACCTGTCATTGTGCCATGGGTGTGGTTGAGTCCACCGAACACATTCTCTTGACTTGCCCTTCTTATGCAGAGCTAAGACAAAATTTTATAGACCCACACCTATGTCAATTTAGCTTCCTACCCGGAGAAGACCAGGTTTTACACCTGCTGAATAATGTCACTAGAGCTATACCTTCCTTGGTGGCCAAATTTCCTTTTTTAGCTTTTAAGCGTCGCAAGACTATAATTGACTGTATTGATATGGGGCTATCTGTTTAGCCCATTTTAGTGTTGGCTAAGTTCTAAAATCTTCCTGGATGTTTTAACTGTGTATTGACAAATGTACTTTTTTCTGACTGACGGTCGAATAAAAGGTTGATGATGAACCCAGAGAAGGGACTGATAAGAGAAGCAACCCATCACCATTTTTCCTATAACATTTTTATTAAACCTTCCAAACATTCCAAAACGTTTAGCATCCTCTACAGAAAAAAATCCATTTCTTTTTGACTTCCCACCCCTCTTTTCCTGATGTTTGCTTTCTTCTTCTTTTCTCAGCCGTTTTACTCACTATGGCCCAGCTCTGTTCTCCAAATTGAGTATGTGCTGGGATGCCTAATTGTCCCTTGGGCACCATGCAGGGTGGGCCTAGAAGCAGCAGCCTGAAGGCCTTGACAGCCCTGCATGGTTGCAGTGCTTCCCTTCAGTAACTCACATTTTCCTGGATCTTCTGCAGGAGGGCGGAAAGATATTGGAGCCCCTTCCTTTGGATCTTCCCACTCTTCATTGTTGCGACGACATCCGCAAGTCTGTCCTTCAGCTGGTCCTTGCTGACGCTTTCAGGAGGAAGATCAGCCGTATCCAAAGAAGCTGTGGATGGGATGCTGATAGGAGAGAGGAGAAGCACTTTTGTAAAATGGTTTTATTGCCTCCCATCCTTCGAAGACCCCAAGCACCACCACCATAGAAATGGACTGGGGGGCTTTTGAAAGCAATTGATTATGGAGGAGGGGATTAGCACAGGATTACCGTATTTTTCGCTCTATAGGACACAGTTTTTACCTCTTAAAAACTAAGGGGGAAAGTCTGTGTGTCCTATGGGAGTGAATGCAGGGGGGAGGCAGGCAGGAAAAGCCCCCAAGAGCCGCACACAAGCTCTTGCGGGCTTTTCCCCAGGAGGGAGAAGGGACTGACGTGGCCATGCAGTCCCTTCTCCTTCCTTGTAGAAAAGCCTGCAGGAGCTGTGTGCTCTGTTAAGGAGTGTGCAGCTCCTGCAGGCTTTTGAGGGAGGTGGGGGAATTACCAAAGCCGCGCGCAGCCTCTCCAGCTGGGAGAGGCTGCGTGAGGCTAAAGAGGAAGCCAAGGCAGGGATTTTTTCAAAAAAATATTTTTCCGCCGGTTAAGTTGCTGAGGACTGATTTCTTGTCCTGTGATAAAAAGCCTTCTGTTTCGACCGCCAAACCTTTCAGGGGAGCATTTGCAACCATTGGGCACCATTTTGGAGTGAATTGCCGAAAGTCAGATTTTTTTCTGAAATTGTGACCCCGGGGCTTAGGGATTTTTTTAAAAAAAAAATTTTTCGCCAGTTAAATTGTCGAGGTCTAATTTCTTCTCCTGTGATAAAAATCTTTCTGTTTCGACCGCTAAACCTTTCAGGGTAGCATTTGCATCCGTTGGGCACCATTTCTGTTTGAATTGCCAAAATTCACATTTTTTCTGAAATTGTGACCCCGGGGCTTAGGGATTTTTTTTTAAAAAAAATTTTCCGCCGGTTAAATTGTTGAGGTCTAATTTCTTCTCCTGTGATAAAAATCTTTCTGTTAAGTCCGCCAAACCTTTCCGGGGAGCATTTGCAACCATTGGGCACCATTTTTGAGCGAATTGCCGAAAGTCAGATTTCAGGGCTTAGGGATTTTTTCAAAAAAATCTTCTTCCGGCGGTTAAGTTTTCAAGGTCTGATTTCTTGTCCTGTGATAAAAAGCCTTCTGTTCAGACCGCCAAACCTTTCAGGGGAGCATTTGCAACCGTTGGGTACCATTTTTGAGTGAATTGCCGAAAGTCAGATTTTTGATGAAATTGTGACCCCGGGGCTTACGGATTTTTTCAAAAAAATCTTCTTCCGCCAGTTAAATTGTCGAGGTCTGATTTCTTGTCCTGTGATAAAAAGCCTTCTGTTCAGACCGCCAAACCTTTCAGGGGAGCATTTGCAACCGTTGGGTACCATTTTTGAGTGAATTGCCGAAAGTCACATTTTTTCTGAAATTGTGACCCCAAGGCTTTGGGATTTTTTCTAAAAATCATTTTTCCGCTGGTTAAGTTGTCGAGGTCTGATTTCTTGTCCTGTGATAAAAAGCCTTCTGTTTCGACCTCCAAATTTTTCAGGGGAGCATTGGCAACCGTTGGGCACCATTTTTGAGTGAATTGCCGAAAGTCAGATTTTTTTCTGAAATTGTGACCCCGGGGCTTAGGGATTTTTTCAAAAAAAAAAATTTCCGCTGGTTAAATTGTCTAGGTCTAATTTCTTGTCTTGTGATAAAAATCTTTCTGTTTCGTCCGCCAAACCTTTCAGGGGAGCATTTGCAGCCTTTGGGTAACATTTTTGAGTGAATTGCCGAAAGTCAGATTTTTTTCTGAAATTGTCACCCCGGGGCTTAGGGATCTTTTCAAAAAATTATTTTTCTGCCGGATAAGTTGTCGAGGTCTGATTTCTTGTCCTGTGATAAAAAGCCTTTTGTTTCGATCGCCAAACCTTTCAGGGGAGCACTTGCAACCTTTGGGTACCATTTTTGAGTGAATTGACGAAAGTCAGATTTTTTCTGAAATTGTGACCCCGGGGGGCTTAGGGATTTTTTCAAAAAAATCTTTTTCTGCCGGTTAAGTTGTCCGGGGCTGATTTCTTTTTCTGTGATAAAAAGCATTCTGTTTCGACCGCCAAACCTTTCAGGGCAGCATTTGCAACCGTTGGGCCCCATTTTTGAGTGAATTGCCGAAAGTTAGATTGTTTCTGAAATTGTGACCCCGGGGCTTACGGATTTTTTTAAAAAAAATTTTTTTGCCAGTTAAGTTGTCGAGGGGTGATTTCTTGTCCTGTGATAAAAAGCCTTCTGTTTTGACCGTCAAACCTCTCAGGGGATCATTTGGACCCGTTTGGCACCATTTTTGAGTGAATTGCCGAAAGTCAGATTTTTAATGAAATTGTGACCCCGGGGCTGAAGGATTTTTTCCAAAAAAAAAAATTCTGCCGGTTAAGTTGTCGACGGCTGATTTCTTTTCCTCTGATAAAAAAGCTTTCTGTTTCGACCGCCAAACCTTTCAGGGGAGCATTTGCAACCGTTTGGCACCATTTTTGAGTGAATTCCCGAAAGTCAGATTTTTGATGAAATTGTGACCCCGGGGCTTAGGGATTTTTTTAAAAAAAAATTTCTGCCGGTTAAGTTGTTGACGGCTGATTTCTTTTCCTGTGATAAAAAAGCTTTCTGTTTCAACCGCCAAACCTTTCAGGGGATCTTTTGCACCCGTTTGGCACCATTTTTGAGTGAATTGCCGAAAGTCAGATTTTTTATGAAATTGTGACCCCGGGGCTTAGGGTTTTTTTCAAAAAAACATTTTTCTGCCGGTTAAGTTGTTGAGGGCTGATTTCTTGTCATGTGATAAAAAAACTTCTGTTTCGACCGCTAAACCTTTCAGGGGAGCATTTGCAACCGTTTGGCACCATTTTTGAGTGAATTCACGAAAGTCAGATTTTTGATGAAATTGTGACCCCGGGACTTACAGATTTTTTCAAAAAAAAAATAAAAAATCTGCCGGTTAAGTTGTCGAGGGCTGATTTCTTGTCATCTGATAAAAAAACTTCTGTTTCGTCAGCCAAACCTCTCAGGGGAGCATTTGCAACTGTTTGGAACCATTTTTGAGTGAATTGCCGAAAGTCAGATTTTTTATGAAATTGTGACCCCGGGGCATAGAGATTTTTTCAAAAAAATATTTTTCTGCTGGTTAAGTTGTCGAGGGCTGATTTCTTGTCCTGTCATAGAAAGCCTTCTGTTTCGACCGCCAAACCTTTCAGGGGAGCATTTGCAAGCATTTGGCACCATTTTTGAGTGAATTGCCGAAAGTCAGATTTTTGATGAAATTGTGACCCCGGGGCTTAGGGTTTTTTTCAAAAAAATATTTTACTGCCAGTTAAGTTGTCGAGGGCTGATTTCTTGTCATGTGATAAAAAAGCTTTCTGTTTCGACCGCCAAACCTTTCAGGAGAGCATTTCCACCCGTTTGGCACCATTTTTGAGTGAATTACCGAAAGTCAGATTTTTGAGGAAATTGTGACCCCGGGGCTTACGGATTTTTTCAAAAAAAAAAATTCTGCCGGTTGAGGTGTTGAGGGCTGATTTCTTTTCCTGTGATAAAAAGACTTCTGTTTCGACCGCCAAACGTTTCAGGGGACAATTTCCAACCGTATGGCACCATTTTTGAGTGAATTGCCGAAAGTCAGATTTTTGATGAAATTGTGACCCCAGGGCTTACGGATTTTTTCAAAAAAATATTTTTCTGCCGGTTAAGTTGTCGAGGGCTGATTTCTTGTCCTGTGATTAAAAGCCTTCTGTTTCGACCGCCAAACGTTTCAGGGGAGCATTTGCACCCGTTTGGCACCATTTTTTAATGAATTGCCAAAAGTCAGATTTTTGATGAAATTGTGACCCCGGGGCTTACAGATTTTTTTTAAAAAAAATTAAAAATCTGCCGGTTAAGTTGTCGAGGGCTGATTTCTTGTCATCTGATAAAAAAACTTCTGTTTCGACAGCCAAACCTCTCAGGGGAGCATTTGCAACCGTTTGGAACCATTTTTGAGTGAATTGCCGAAAGTCAGATTTTTGATGAAATTGTGACCCCGGGGCTTAGGGTTTTTTTTCAAAAAAATCTTTTTCTGCCGGTGAAGTTGTCGACGGCTGATTTCTTGTCCTGTGATAGAAAGCCTTCTGTTTCGACCGCCAAACCTTTCAGGGGAGCATTTGCACCCGTTTGGCACCATTTTTGAGTGATTTACCGAAAATCAGATTTTTGAGGAAATTGTGGCCCCGGGACTTAGGGATTTTTTCAAAAAAATATTTTTCTGCCGGTTAAGTTGTCGAGGGCTGATTTCTTGTCCTGTGATAGAAAGCCTTCTGTTTCGACCGCCAAACCTTTCAGGGGAGCATTTGCACCCGTTTGGCACCATTTTTGAGTGAATTGCCGAAAGTCAGATTTTTGATGAAATTGTGACCCCGGGGCTTACGGATTTTTTCAAAAAAAAAATTTCTGCCGGTTAAGTTGTTGAGGGCTTATTTCTTGTCATGTGATAAAAAAACTTCTGTTTCGACCGCTAAACCTTTCAGGGTAGCATTTGCAAGCATTTAGCACCATTTTTGAGTGAATTCCCGAAAGTCAGATTTTTGATGAATTTGTGACCCCGTGGGCTTAGGGTTTTTTTTTAAAAAAAATTCTGCCGGTTAAGTTGTTGAGGGCTGATTTCTTGTCATGTGATAAAAAAACTTCTGTTTTGACCGCTAAACCTTTCAGGGGAGCATTTGCAACCGTTTGGCACCATTTTTGAGTGAATTCACGAAAGTCAGATTTTTGATGAAATTGTGACCCCGGGGCTTAGGGATTTTTTCAAAAAAAAAATTCTGCCGGTTAAGTTGTCGACGGCTGATTTCATTTCCTGTGATAAAAAGCCTTCTGTTTCGACCGTGAAACTATTCAGGGGAGCATTTCCACCCGTTTGGCACCATTTTTGAGTGAATTGCCTAAAGTCAGATTTTTGATGAAATTGTGACCCCGATGCTTACGGATTTTTTTTTAAAAAAAAATTCTGCCGGTTAAGGTGTCGAGGGCTGATTTCTTTTCCTGTGATAAAAAGACTTCTGTTTCGACCGCCAAACGTTTCAGGGGAGCATTTGCAACCGTTTGGCACCATTTTTGAGTGAATTGCCGAAAATCAGATTTTTGATGAAATGGTGACCTCGGGGCTTAGGGATTTTTTCAAAAACAATTTTTCTGCCGGTTTAGGTGTCGAGGGCTGATTTCTTTTCCTGTGATAAAAAGCCTTCTGTTTCAACCGTCAAACCATTCAGGGGAGTATTTGCACCCCTTTGGCACCATTTTTGAGTGAATTGCCGAAAGTCAGATTTTTGATGAAATTGTGACCCCGGGGCTTAGGGTTTTTTTTCAAAAAAATCTTTTTCTGCCGGTTAAGTTGTCGACGGCTGATTTCTTTTCCTGTGATAAAAAAGCTTTCTGTTTCAACCGCCAAACCTTTCAGGGGATCTTTTGCACCCGTTTGGCACCATTTTTGAGTGCATTGCCGAAAGTCAGATTTTTTATGAAATTGTGACCCCGGGGCTTAGGGTTTTTTTCAAAAAAACATTTTTCTGCCGGTTAAGTTGTTGAGGGCTGATTTCTTGTCATGTGATAAAAAAACTTCTGTTTCGACCACTAAACCTTTCAGGGGAGCATTTGCAACCGTTTGGCACCATTTTTGAGTGAATTGCCGAAAGTCAGATTTTTGATGAAATTGTGACCCCGGGGCTTAGGGATTTTTTCAAAAAAAAAATTCTGCCGGTTAAGTTGTCGACGGCTGATTTATTTTCCTGTGATAAAAAAGCTTTCTGTTTCGACCGCCAAACCTTTCAGGGGAGCATTTCCACCCGTTTGGCACCATTTTTGAGTGAATTACTGAAAGTCAGATTTTTGATGAAATTGTGGCCCCGGGACTTAGGGATATTTTCAAAAAAAAAAATTTCTGCCGGTTAAGTTGTCGTGGGCTGATTTCTTGTCCTGTGATAAAAAGACTTCTGTTTCGACCGCCAAACGTTTCAGGGGAGCATTTGCACCCGTTCGGCACCATTTTTGAGTGAATTGCCGAAAGTCAGATTTTTGAGGAAATTGTGACCCCGGGGCTTAGGGTTTTTTTCAAAAAAATCTTTTTCTGCCGGTTAAGTTGCTGAGGGCTGATTTCTTGTCATGTGATAAAAAAACGTCTGTTTTGAACGCTAAACCTTTCAGGGGAGCATTTGCAGCCGTTTGGCACCATTCTTGAGTGAATTGCCGAAAGTCAGATTTTTGATGAAATTGTGACCCCGTGGGCTTAGGGTTTTTTTCGAAGAAATATTTTTCTATCGGTTAAGTTGTTGAGGGCTGATTTCTTGTCATGTGATAAAAAAACTTCTGTTTCGACCGCTAAACCTTTCAGGGGAGCACTTGCAACCGTTTGGCACCATTTTTGAGTGAATTGCCGAAAGTCAGATTTTTGATGAAATTGTGACCCCGGGGCTTACGGATTTTTTCAAAAAAATATTTTCCTGCCGGTTAAGTTGTCGAGGGCAGATTTCTTGTCCTGTGATAAAAAGCCTTCTGTTTCGTCCTCTAAACCTTTCAGGGGAGCATTTGCAAGCATTTGGCACCATTTTTGAGTGAATTGCCGAAAGTCAGATTTTTGATGAAATTGTGACCCCGGGGCTTACGGATTTTTTCAAAAAAATCTTTTTCTGCCGGTTAAGTTGTCGACGGCTGATTTCTTTTCCTGTGATAAAAAAGCTTTCTGTTTCAACCGCCAAACCTTACAGGGGATCATTTGCACCCGTTTGGCACCATTTTTGAGTGAATTGCCGAAAGTCAGATTTTTGATGAAATTGTGACCCCGGGGCTTAGGGATTTTTTCAAAAAAAAAATTCTGCCGGTTAAGTTGTCGACGGCTGATTTATTTTCCTGTGATAAAAAAGCTTTCTGTTTCGACCGCCAAACCTTTCAGGGGAGCATTTCCACCCGTTTGGCACCATTTTTGAGTGAATTACCGAAAGACAGATTTTTGAGGAAATTGTGGCCCCGGGACTTAGGGATATTTTCAAAAAAAAAATTTTCTGCCGGTTAAGTTGTCGTGGGCTGATTTCTAGTCCTGTGATAAAAAAACTTCTGTTTCGACCGCTAAACCTTTCAGGGGAGCATTTGCAAGCATTTGGCACCATTTTTGAGTGAATTCCCGAAAGTCAGATTTTTGATGAATTTGTGACCCCGGGGCATAGGGATTTTTTTTTTTAAAAATTCTGCCGGTTAAGTTGTTGAGGGCTGATTTCTTGTCATGTGATAAAAAAACTTCTGTTTCGACCGCTACACCTTTCAGGGGAGCATTTGCAACCGTTTGGCACCATTTTTGAGTGAATTGCCGAAAGTCAGATTTTTGATGAAATTGTGACCCCGGGGCTTAGGGATTTTTTCAAAAAAAAAATTCTGCCTGTTAAGTTGTCGACGGCTGATTTATTTTCCTGTGATAAAAAAGCTTTCTGTTTCGACCGCCAAACCTTTCAGGGGAGCATTTCCACCCGTTTGGCACCATTTTTGAGTGATTTACCGAAAATCAGATTTTTGAGGAAATTGTGGCCCCGGGACTTAGGGATTTTTTCAAAAAAATATTTTTCTGCCGGTTAAGTTGTCGAGGGCTGATTTCTTGTCCTGTGATAGAAAGCCTTCTGTTTCGACCGCCAAACCTTTCAGAGGAGCATTTGCAAGCATTTGGCACCATTTTTCAGTGAATTGCCGAAAGTCAGATTTTTGATGAAATTGTGACCCCGATGCTTACGGATTTTTTCAAAAAAAAAAATTCTGCCGGTTGAGGTGTTGAGGGCTGATTTCTTTTCCTGTGATAAAAAGACTTCTGTTTCGACCGCCAAACGTTTCAGGGGAGCATTTGCAACCGTTTGGCACCATTTTTTAGTGAATTGCCGAAAGTCAGATTTTTGATGAAATTGTGACCCCGATGCTTACGGATTTTTTCAAAAAAATATTTTTCTGCCGGTTAAGTTGTCGAGGTCAGATTTCTTGTCCTGTGATAAAAAGCCTTCTGTTTCGTCCTCTAAACCTTTCAGAGGAGCATTTGCAAGCATTTGGCACCATTTTTGAGTGAATTGCCGAAAGTCAGATTTTTGATGAAATTGTGACCCCGGGGCTTAGGGTTTTTTTTTCAAAAAAATCTTTTTGTGCCGGTTAAGCTGTTGACGGCTGATTTCTTTTCCTGTGATAAAAAAGCTTTCTGTTTCAACCGTCAAACCTTTCAGGGGAGCATTTGCACCCGTTTGGCACCATTTTTGAGTGATATACCGAAAATCAGATTTTTGAGGAAATTGTGACCCCGGGGCTTACGGATTTTTTCAAAAAAAAAAAATTCTGCCGGTTACGTTGTTGAGGGCTTATTTCTTTTCCTGTGATAAAAAAGCTTTGTGTTTCGACCGCCAAACCTTTCAGGGGAGCATTTCCACCCGTTTGGCACCATTTTTGAGTGAATTGCCAAAAGTCAGATTTTTGATGAAATTGTGACCGCGATGCTTACGGATTTTTTCAGAAATTTTTTTTCTGCCGGTTAAGGTGTCGAGGGCTGATTTGTTTTCCTGTGATTAAAAGCCTTCTGTTTCGACCGTCAAACCTCTCAGGGGAGCATTTGCACCCGTTTGGCACCATTTTTTAGTGAATTGCCAAAAGTCAGATTTTTGATGAAATTGTGACCCCGGGGCTTACGGATTTTTTCAAAAAAAAAAAAAAAATCTGCCGGTTAAGTTGTCGAGGGCTGATTTCTTGTCATCTGATAAAAAAACTTCTGTTTCGACAGCCAAACCTTTCAGGGGAGCATTTGCAACCGTTTGGAACCATTTTTGAGTGAATTGCCGAAAGTCAGATTTTTGATGAAATTGTGACCCCGGGGCATAGAGATTTTTTCAAAAAAATATTTTTCTGCTGGTTAAGTTGTCGAGGGCTGATTTCTTGTCCTGTCATAGAAAGCCTTCTGTTTTGACCGCCAAACCTTTCAGGGGAGCATTTGCAAGCATTTGGCACCATTTTTGAGTGAATTGCCGAAAGTCAGATTTTTGATGAAATTGTGACCCCGGGGCATAGGGATTTTTTCAAAAATTGTTTTTCTGCCGGTTAAGGTGTCGAGGGCTGTTTTCTTTTCCTGTGATAAAAAGCCTTCTGTTTCGACCATCAAACCATTCAGGAGAGCATTTGCACCCGTTTGGCACCATTTTTGAGTGAATTGCCGAAAGTCAGATTTTTTATGAAATTGTGACCCCGGGGCTTAGGGTTTTTTTCAAAAAAGTATTTTACTGCCAGTTAAGTTGTTGAGGGCTGATTTCTTGTCATGTGATAAAAAAACTTCTGTTTCGACCGCTAAACCTTTCAGGGAAGCATTTGCAACCGTTTGGCACCATTTTTGAGTGAATTGCCGAAAGTCAGATTTTTGATGAAATTGTGACCCCGGGGCTTACGGATTTTTTCAAAAAAATATTTTCCTGCCGGTTAAGTTGTCGAGGGCAGATTTCTTGTCCTGTGATAAAAAGCCTTCTGTTTCGTCCTCTAAAACTTTCAGGGGAGCATTTGCAAGCAATTGGCACCATTTTTGAGTGAATTGCTGAAAGTCAGATTTTTGATGAAATTGTGACCCCGGGGCTTAGGGTTTTTTTCAAAAAAACATTTTTCTGCCGGTTAAGTTGTTGAGGGCTGATTTCTTGTCATGTGATAAAAAAAGTTCTGTTTCGACCGCTAAACCTTTCAGGGGAGCATTTCCACCCGTTTGGCACCATTTTTGAGTGAATTACCGAAAGTCAGATTTTTGAGGAAATTGTGGCCCCGGGACTTAGGGATTTTTTCAAAAAAAAATATTCTGCCGGTTAAGTTGTCGACGGCTGATTTATTTTCCTGTGATAAAAAAGCTTTCTGTTTCGACCGCCAAACCTTTCAGGGGAGCATTTCCACCCGTTTGGCACCATTTTTGTGTGAATTACCGAAAGTCAGATTTTTGAGGAAATTGTGGCCCCGGGACTTAGGGATTTTTTCATAAATTTTTTTTCTACCGGTTAAGTTATCGAGGGCTGATTTCTTGTCCTGTGATAGAAAGCCTTCTGTTTCGACCGCCAAACCTTTCAGGGGAGCATTTGCAAGCATTTGGCACCATTTTTGAGTGAATTGCCGAAAGTCAGATTTTTGATGAAATTGTGACCCCGATGCTTACGGATTTTTTCAAAAAAAAAAAAAATTCTGCCGGTTAAGTTGTCGAGGGCTGATTTCTTGTCCTGTGATAGAAAGCCTTCTGTTTCGACCGCCAAACCTTTCAGGGGAGCATTTGCAACCGTTTGGCACCATTTTTGAGTGAATTCCCGAAAGTCAGATTTTTGATGAAATTGTGACCCCGGGGCTTAGGGATTTTTTTAGAAAAAAAATTTCTGCTGGTTGAGGTGTCGAGGGCAGATTTGTTTTCCTGTGATTAAAAGCCTTCTGTTTCGACCGTCAAACCTCTCAGGGGAGCATTTGCACCTGTTTGGCACCATTTTTGAGTGAATTGCCGAAAGTCAGATTTTTGATGAAATTGTGACCCCGGGGCTTAGGGATTTTTTCAAAAAAAAAATTCTGCCGGTTAAGTTGTCGACGGCTGATTTCTTTTCCTGTGATAAAAAAGCTTTGTGTTTCGACCGCCAAACCTTTCAGGGGTGCATTTCCACCCGTTTGGCACCATTTTTGAGTGAATTGCCTAAAGTCAGATTTTTGATGAAATTGTGACCCCGATGCTTACGGATTTTTTTTTTTAAAAAAATTCTGCCGGTTAAGGTGTCGAGGGCTGATTTCTTTTCCTGTGATAAAAAGACTTCTGTTTCGACCGCCAAACGTTTCAGGGGAGCATTTGCAACCGTTTGGCACCATTTTTGAGTGAATTGCCGAAAATCAGATTTTTGATGAAATGCTTACGGATTTTTTTAAAAAAAAAAATTCTGCCGGTTGAGGTGTTGAGGGCTGATTTCTTTTCCTGTGATAAAAAGACTTCTGTTTCGACCGCCAAACGTTTCAGGGGAGCATTTGCAACCGTTTGGCACCATTTTTTAGTGAATTGCCGAAAGTCAGATTTTTTATGATATTGTGACCCCGGGGCTTACGGATTTTTTCAAAAAAAAAAATTCTGCCGGTTGAGGTGTTGAGGGCTGATTTCTTTTCCTGTGATAAAAAGATTTCTGTTTCGACCGCCAAACGTTTCAGGGGACAATTTCCAACCGTATGGCACCATTTTTGAGTGAATTGCCGAAAGTCAGATTTTTGATGAAATTGTGACCCCAGGGCTTACGGATTTTTTCAAAAAAATATTTTTCTGCCGGTTAAGTTGTCGAGGGCAGATTTCTTGTCCTGTGATAAAAAGCCTTCTGTTTCGTCCTCTACACCTTTCAGGGGAGCATTTGCAAGCATTTGGCCCCATTTTTGAGTGAATTGCCGAAAGTCAGATTTTTGATGAAATTGTGACCCCGGGGCTTAGGGTTTTTTTTCCAAAAAAATCTTTTTCTGCCGGTTAAGTTGTCGACAGCTGATTTCTTTTCCTGTGATAAAAAAGCTTTCTGTTTCAACCGCCTAACCTTTCAGGGGATCATTTGCACCCGTTGGGCACCATTTTTGAGTGAATTGCCGAAAGTCAGATTTTTGATGAAATTGTGACCCCGGGGCTTAGGGATTTTTTCAAAAAAAAAATTCTGCCGGTTAAGTTGTCGAGGGCTGATTTCTTGTCCTGTGATTAAAAGCCTTCTGTTTCGACCGCCAAACGTTTCAGGGGAGCATTTGCACCCGTTTGGCACCATTTTTTAATGAATTGCCAAAAGTCAGATTTTTGATGAAATTGTGACCCCGGGGCTTAGGGTTTTTTTTCAAAAAAATCTTTTTCTGCCGGTTAAGTTGTCGAGGGCTGATTTCTTGTCATCTGATAAAAAAACTTCTGTTTCGACAGCCAAACCTCTCAGGGGAGCATTTGCAACCGTTTGGAACCATTTTTGAGTGAATTGCCGAAAGTCAGATTTTTGATGAAATTGTGACCCCGGGGCTTAGGGTTTTTTTTCAAAAAAATCTTTTTCTGCCGGTTAAGTTGTCGACGGCTGATTTCTTGTCCTGTGATAGAAAGCCTTCTGTTTCGACCGCCAAACCTTTCAGGGGAGCATTTGCACCCGTTTGGCACCATTTTTGAGTGATTTACCGAAAATCAGATTTTTGAGGAAATTGTGGCCCCGGGACTTAGGGATTTTTTCAAAAAAATATTTTTCTGCCGGTTAAGTTGTCGAGGGCTGATTTCTTGTCCTGTGATAGAAAGCCTTCTGTTTCGACCGCCAAACCTTTCAGGGGAGCATTTGCACCCGTTTGGCACCATTTTTGAGTGAATTGCCGAAAGTCAGATTTTTGATGAAATTGTGACCCCGGGGCTTACGGATTTTTTCAAAAAAAAAATTTCTGCCGGTTAAGTTGTTGAGGGCTTATTTCTTGTCATGTGATAAAAAAACTTCTGTTTCGACCGCTAAACCTTTCAGGGTAGCATTTGCAAGCATTTAGCACCATTTTTGAGTGAATTCCCGAAAGTCAGATTTTTGATGAATTTGTGACCCCGTGGGCTTAGGGTTTTTTTTTAAAAAAAATTCTGCCGGTTAAGTTGTTGAGGGCTGATTTCTTGTCATGTGATAAAAAAACTTCTGTTTTGACCGCTAAACCTTTCAGGGGAGCATTTGCAACCGTTTGGCACCATTTTTGAGTGAATTCACGAAAGTCAGATTTTTGATGAAATTGTGACCCCGGGGCTTAGGGATTTTTTTTTTAAAAAAATTCTGCCGGTTAAGTTGTCGACGGTTGATTTCTTTTCCTGTGATAAAAAAGCTTTGTGTTTCGACCGCCAAACCTTTCAGGGGTGCATTTCCACCCGTTTGGCACCATTTTTGAGTGAATTGCCGAAAGTCAGATTTTTGATGAAATTGTGACCCCGATGCTTACGGATTTTTTCAAAAAAAAAAATTCTGCCGGTTGAGGTGTTGAGGGCTGATTTCTTTTCCTGTGATAAAAAGACTTCTGTTTCGACCGCCAAACGTTTCAGGGGAGCATTTGCAACCGTTTGGCACCATTTTTTAGTGAATTGCCGAAAGTCAGATTTTTGATGAAATTGTGACCCCGATGCTTACGGATTTTTTCAAAAAAATATTTTTCTGCCGGTTAAGTGTTCGAGGTCAGATTTCTTGTCCTGTGATAAAAAGCCTTCTGTTTCGTCCTCTAAACCTTTCAGAGGAGCATTTGCAAGCATTTGGCACCATTTTTGAGTGAATTGCCGAAAGTCAGATTTTTGATGAAATTGTGACCCCGGGGCTTAGGGTTTTTTTTTCAAAAAAATCTTTTTGTGCCGGTTAAGTTGTCGACGGCTGATTTCTTTTCCTGTGATAAAAAAGCTTTCTGTTTCAACTGTCAAACCTTTCAGGGGAGCATTTGCACCCGTTTGGCACCATTTTTGAGTGATATACCGAAAATCAGATTTTTGAGGAAATTGTGACCCCGGGGCTTACGGATTTTTTCAAAAAAAAAAATTCTGCCGGTTACGTTGTTGAGGGCTTATTTCTTTTCCTGTGATAAAAAAGCTTTGTGTTTCGACCGCCAAACCTTTCAGGGGAGCATTTCCACCCGTTTGGCACCATTTTTGAGTGAATTGCCAAAAGTCAGATTTTTGATGAAATTGTGACCGCGATGCTTACGGATTTTTTCAGAAAATTTTTTTTCTGCCGGTTAAGGTGTCGAGGGCTGATTTGTTTTCCTGTGATTAAAAGCCTTCTGTTTCGACCGTCAAACCTCTCAGGGGAGCATTTGCACCCGTTTGGCACCATTTTTAGTGAATTGCCAAAAGTCAGATTTTTGATGAAATTGTGATTTTTTCAAAAAAAAAAAAAAAATCTGCCGGTTAAGTTGTCGAGGTCTGATTTCTTGTCATCTGATAAAAAAACTTCTGTTTCGACAGCCAAACCTCTCAGGGGAGCATTTGCAACCGTTTGGAACCATTTTTGAGTGAATTGCCGAAAGTCAGATTTTTGATGAAATTGTGACCCCGGGGCATAGGGATTTTTTCAAAAATTTTTTTTCTGCCGGTTAAGGTGTCGAGGGCTGTTTTCTTTTCTTGTGATAAAAAGCCTTCTGTTTCGACCATCAAACCATTCAGGAGAGCATTTGCACCCGTTTGGCACCATTTTTGAGTGAATTGCCGAAAGTCAGATTTTTTATGAAATTGTGACCCCGGGGCTTAGGGTTTTTTTCAAAAAAGTATTTTACTGCCAGTTAAGTTGTTGAGGGCTGATTTCTTGTCATGTGATAAAAAAACTTCTGTTTCGACCGCTAAACCTTTCAGGGCAGCATTTGCAACCGTTTGGCACCATTTTTGAGTGAATTGCCGAAAGTCAGCTTTTTGATGAAATTGTGACCACGGGGCTTACGGATTTTTTCAAAAAAATATTTTCCTGCCGGTTAAGTTGTCGAGGGCAGATTTCTTGTCCTGTGATAAAAAGCCTTCTGTTTCGTCCTCTAAAACTTTCAGGGGAGCATTTGCAAGCAATTGGCACCATTTTTGAGTGAATTGCTGAAAGTCAGATTTTTGATGAAATTGTGACCCCGGGGCTTAGGGTTTTTTTCAAAAAAACATTTTTCTGCCGGTTAAGTTGTTGAGGGCTGATTTCTTGTCATGTGATAAAAAAAGTTCTGTTTCGACCGCTAAACCTTTCAGGGGAGCATTTCCACCCGTTTGGCACCATTTTTGAGTGAATTACCGAAAGTCAGATTTTTGAGGAAATTGTGGCCCCGGGACTTAGGGATTTTTTCAAAAAAAAATATTCTGCCGGTTAAGTTGTCGACGGCTGATTTATTTTCCTGTGATAAAAAAGCTTTCTGTTTCGACCGCCAAACCTTTCAGGGGAGCATTTCCACCCGTTTGGCACCATTTTTGTGTGAATTACCGAAAGTCAGATTTTTGAGGAAATTGTGGCCCCGGGACTTAGGGATTTTTTCATAAAATTTTTTTCTACCGGTTAAGTTGTCGAGGGCTGATTTCTTGTCCTGTGATAGAAAGCCTTCTGTTTCGACCGCCAAACCTTTCAGGGGAGCATTTGCAAGCATTTGGCACCATTTTTGAGTGAATTGCCGAAAGTCAGATTTTTGATGAAATTGTGACCCCGATGCTTACGGATTTCTTCAAAAAAAAAAAAAAATTCTGCCGGTTAAGTTGTCGAGGGCTGATTTCTTGTCCTGTGATAGAAAGCCTTCTGTTTCGACCGCCAAACCTTTCAGGGGAGCATTTGCAACCGTTTGGCACCATTTTTGAGTGAATTCCCGAAAGTCAGATTTTTGATGAAATTGTGACCCCGGGGCTTAGGGATTTTTTTAGAAAAAAAATTTCTGCTGGTTAAGGTGTCGAGGGCTGATTTGTTTTCCTGTGATTAAAAGCCTTCTGTTTCGACCGTCAAACCTCTCAGGGGAGCATTTGCACCCGTTTGGCACCATTTTTTAGTGAATTGCCAAAAGTCAGATTTTTGATGAAATTGTGACCCCGGGGATTACGGATTTTTTCCAAAAAATATTTTTCTGCCGGTTAAGTTGTCGAGGGCAGATTTCTTTTCCTGTGATAAAAAAGCTTTCTGTTTCAACCGCCTAACCTTTCAGGGGATCATTTGCACCCGTTTGGCACCATTTTTGAGTGAATTGCCGAAAGTCAGATTTTTGATGAAATTGTGACCCCGGGGCTTAGGGATTTTTTCAAAAAAAAAATTCTGCCGGTTAAGTTGTCGACGGCTGATTTCTTTTCCTGTGATAAAAAAGCTTTGTGTTTCGACCGCCAAACCTTTCAGGGGTGCATTTCCACCCGTTTGGCACCATTTTTGAGTGAATTGCCTAAAGTCAGATTTTTGATGAAATTGTGACCCCGATGCTTACGGATTTTTTTTTTTAAAAAAATTCTGCCGGTTAAGGTGTCGAGGGCTGATTTCTTTTCCTGTGATAAAAAGACTTCTGTTTCGACCGCCAAACGTTTCAGGGGAGCATTTGCAACCGTTTGGCACCATTTTTGAGTGAATTGCCGAAAATCAGATTTTTGATGAAATGGTGACCTCGGGGCTTAGGGATTTTTTCAAAAACAATTTTTCTGCCGGTTTAGGTGTCGAGGGCTGATTTCTTTTCCTGTGATAAAAAGCCTTCTGTTTCGACCGTCAAACCATTCAGGGGAGCATTTGCACCCGTTTGGCACCATTTTTGAGTGAATTGCCGAAAGTCAGATTTTTGATGAAATTGTGACCCCGGGGCTTAGGGTTTTTTTTCAAAAAAATCTTTTTCTGCCGGTTAAGTTGTCGACGGCTGATTTCTTTTCCTGTGATAAAAAAGCTTTCTGTTTCAACCGCCAAACCTTTCAGGGGATCTTTTGCACCCGTTTGGCACCATTTTTGAGTGCATTGCCGAAAGTCAGATTTTTTATGAAATTGTGACCCCGGGGCTTAGGGTTTTTTTCAAAAAAAACATTTTTCTGCCGGTTAAGTTGTTGAGGGCTGATTTCTTGTCATGTGATAAAAAAACTTCTGTTTCGACCACTAAACCTTTCAGGGGAGCATTTGCAACCGTTTGGCACCATTTTTGAGTGAATTGCCGAAAGTCAGATTTTTGATGAAATTGTGACCCCGGGGCTTAGGGGTTTTTTCAAAAAAAAAATTCTGCCGGTTAAGTTGTCGACGGCTGATTTATTTTCCTGTGATAAAAAAGCTTTCTGTTTCGACCGCCAAACCTTTCAGGGGAGCATTTCCACCCGTTTGGCACCATTTTTGAGTGATTTACCGAAAATCAGATTTCTGAGGAAATTGTGGCCCCGGGACTTAGGGATTTTTTCAAAAAAATATTTTTCTGCCGGTTAAGTTGTCGAGGGCTGATTACTTGTCCTGTGATAGAAAGCCTTCTGTTTCGACCGCCAAACCTTTCAGGGGAGCATTTGCACCCGTTTGGCACCATTTTTGAGTGATATACCGAAAATCAGATTTTTGAGGAAATTGTGACCCCGGGGCTTACGGATTTTTTCAAAAAAAAAAATTCTGCCGGTTACGTTGTTGAGGGCTTATTTCTTTTCCTGTGATAAAAAAGCTTTGTGTTTCGACCGCCAAACCTTTCAGGGGAGCATTTCCACCCGTTTGGCACCATTTTTGAGTGAATTGCCGAAAGTCAGATTTTTGATGAAATTGTGACCGCGATGCTTACGGATTTTTTCAGAAAATTTTTTTCTGCCGGTTAAGGTGTCGAGGGCTGATTTGTTTTCCTGTGATTAAAAGCCTTCTGTTTCGACCGCCAAACCTCTCAGGGGAGCATTTGCACCCGTTTGGCAACATTTTTTAGTGAATTGCCGAAAGTCAGATTTTTGATGAAATTGTGACCGCGATGCTTACGGATTTTTTCAGAAAATTTTTTTCTGCCGGTTAAGGTGTCGAGGGCTGATTTGTTTTCCTGTGATTAAAAGCCTTCTGTTTCGACCGTCAAACCTCTCAGGGGAGCATTTGCACCCGTTTGGCACCATTTTTGAGTGAATTGCCGAAAGTCAGATTTTTGATGAAATTGTGACCCCGGGGCTTACAGATTTTTTTTAAAAAAATCTTTTTCTGCCGGTTAAGTTGTCGACGGCTGATTTCTTGTCCTGTGATAGAAAGCCTTCTGTTTCGACCGCCAAACCTTTCAGGGGAGCATTTGCACCCGTTTGGCACCATTTTTGAGTGAATTGCCGAAAGTCAGATTTTTGATGAAATTGTGACCCCGGGGCTTAGGGATTTTTTTAAAAAAAAAATTCTGCCGGTTAAGTTGTCGACGGCTGATTTCTTTTCCTGTGATAAAAAAGCTTTGTGTTTCGACCGCCAAACCTTTCAGGGGTGCATTTCCACCCGTTTGGCACCATTTTTGAGTGAATTGCCGAAAGTCAGATTTTTGATGAAATTGTGACCCCGATGCTTACGGATTTTTTCAAAAAAAAAAATTCTGCCGGTTGAGGTGTTGAGGGCTGATTTCTTTTCCTGTGATAAAAAGACTTCTGTTTCGACCGCCAAACGTTTCAGGGGAGCATTTGCAACCGTTTGGCACCATTTTTTAGTGAATTGCCGAAAGTCAGATTTTTGATGAAATTGTGACCCCGATGCTTACGGATTTTTTCAAAAAAATATTTTTCTGCCGGTTAAGTTGTCGAGGTCAGATTTCTTGTCCTGTGATAAAAAGCCTTCTGTTTCGTCCTCTAAACCTTTCAGAGGAGCATTTGCAAGCATTTGGCACCATTTTTGAGTGAATTGCCGAAAGTCAGATTTTTGATGAAATTGTGACCCCGGGGCTTAGGGTTTTTTTTTCAAAAAAATCTTTTTGTGCCGGTTAAGTTGTCGACGGTTGATTTCTTTTCCTGTGATAAAAAAGCTTTCTGTTTCAACCGTCAAACCTTTCAGGGGAGCATTTGCACCCGTTTGGCACCATTTTTGAGTGATATACCGAAAATCAGATTTTTGAGGAAATTGTGACCCCGGGGCTTACGGATTTTTTCAAAAAAAAAAAATTCTGCCGGTTACGTTGTTGAGGGCTTATTTCTTTTCCTGTGATAAAAAAGCTTTGTGTTTCGACCGCCAAACCTTTCAGGGGAGCATTTCCACCCGTTTGGCACCATTTTTGAGTGAATTGCCAAAAGTCAGATTTTTGATGAAATTGTGACCGCGATGCTTACGGATTTTTTCAGAAATTTTTTTTCTGCCGGTTAAGGTGTCGAGGGCTGATTTGTTTTCCTGTGATTAAAAGCCTTCTGTTTCGACCGTCAAACCTCTCAGGGGAGCATTTGCACCCGTTTGGCACCATTTTTTAGTGAATTGCCAAAAGTCAGATTTTTGATGAAATTGTGACCCCGGGGCTTACGGATTTTTTCAAAAAAAAAAAAAATCTGCCGGTTAAGTTGTCGAGGGCTGATTTCTTGTCATCTGATAAAAAAACTTCTGTTTCGACAGCCAAACCTCTCAGGGGAGTATTTGCAACCGTTTGGAACCATTTTTGAGTGAATTGCCGAAAGTCAGATTTTTGATGAAATTGTGACCCCGGGGCATAGAGATTTTTTCAAAAAAATATTTTTCTGCTGGTTAAGTTGTCGAGGGCTGATTTCTTGTCCTGTCATAGAAAGCCTTCTGTTTTGACCGCCAAACCTTTCAGGGGAGCATTTGCAAGCATTTGGCACCATTTTTGAGTGAATTGCCGAAAATCAGATTTTTGATGAAATTGTGACCCCGGGGCATAGGGATTTTTTCAAAAAAAATTTTTCTGCCGGTTAAGGTGTCGAGGGCTGTTTTCTTTTCCTGTGATAAAAAGCCTTCTGTTTCGACCATCAAACCATTCAGGAGAGCATTTGCACCCGTTTGGCACCATTTTTGAGTGAATTGCCGAAAGTCAGATTTTTTATGAAATTGTGACCCCGGGGCATAGGGATTTTTTCAAAAAATTTTTTTCTGCCGGTTAAGGTGTCGAGGGCTGTTTTCTTTTCCTGTGATAAAAAGCCTTCTGTTTCGACCATCAAACCATTCAGGAGAGCATTTGCACCCGTTTGGCACCATTTTTGAGTGAATTGCCGAAAGTCAGATTTTTTATGAAATTGTGACCCCGGGGCTTACGGATTTTTTCAAAAAAATATTTTCCTGCCGGTTAAGTTGTCGAGGGCAGATTTCTTGTCCTGTGATAAAAAGCCTTCTGTTTCGTCCTCTAAAACTTTCAGGGGAGCATTTGCAAGCAATTGGCACCATTTTTGAGTGAATTGCTGAAAGTCAGATTTTTGATGAAATTGTGACCCCGGGGCTTAGGGTTTTTTTCAAAAAAACATTTTTCTGCCGGTTAAGTTGTTGAGGGCTGATTTCTTGTCATGTGATAAAAAAAGTTCTGTTTCGACCGCTAAACCTTTCAGGGGAGCATTTCCACCCGTTTGGCACCATTTTTGAGTGAATTACCGAAAGTCAGATTTTTGAGGAAATTGTGGCCCCGGGACTTAGGGATTCTTTCAAAAAAAAATATTCTGCCGGTTAAGTTGTCGATGGCTGATTTATTTTCCTGTGATAAAAAAGCTTTCTGTTTCGACCGCCAAACCTTTCAGGGGAGCATTTCCACCCGTTTGGCACCATTTTTGTGTGAATTACCGAAAGTCAGATTTTTGAGGAAATTGTGGCCCCGGGACTTAGGGATTTTTTCATAAAATTTTTTTCTACCGGTTAAGTTGTCGAGGGCTGATTTCTTGTCCTGTGATAGAAAGCCTTCTGTTTCGACCGCCAAACCTTTCAGGGGAGCATTTGCAAGCATTTGGCACCATTTTTTAGTGAATTGCCGAAAGTCAGATTTTTGATGAAATTGTGACCCCGATGCTTACGGATTTTTTCAAAAAAAAAAAAAATTCTGCCGGTTAAGTTGTCGAGGGCTGATTTCTTGTCCTGTGATAGAAAGCCTTCTGTTTCGACCGCCAAACCTTTCAGGGGAGCATTTGCAACCGTTTGGCACCATTTTTGAGTGAATTCCCGAAAGTCAGATTTTTGATGAAATTGTGACCCCGGGGCTTAGGGATTTTTTTAGAAAAAAAATTTCTGCTGGTTAAGGTGTCGAGGGCAGATTTGTTTTCCTGTGATTAAAAGCCTTCTGTTTCGACCGTCAAACCTCTCAGGGGAGCATTTGCACCTGTTTGGCACCATTTTTTAGTGAATTGCCAAAAGTCAGATTTTTGATGAAATTGTGACACCGGGGATTACGGATTTTTTCCAAAAAATATTTTTCTGCCGGTTAAGTTGTCGAGGGCAGATTTCTTTTCCTGTGATAAAAAAGCTTTCTGTTTCAACCGCCTAACCTTTCAGGGGATCATTTGCACCCGTTTGGCACCATTTTTGAGTGAATTGCCGAAAGTCAGATTTTTGATGAAATTGTGACCCCGGGGCTTAGGGATTTTTTCAAAAAAAAAATTCTGCCGGTTAAGTTGTCGACGGCTGATTTCTTTTCCTGTGATAAAAAAGCTTTGTGTTTCGACCGCCAAACCTTTCAGGGGTGCATTTCCACCCGTTTGGCACCATTTTTGAGTGAATTGCCTAAAGTCAGATTTTTGATGAAATTGTGACCCCGATGCTTACGGATTTTTTTTTTTAAAAAATTCTGCCGGTTAAGGTGTCGAGGGCTGATTTCTTTTCCTGTGATAAAAAGACTTCTGTTTCGACCGCCAAACGTTTCAGGGGAGCATTTGCAACCGTTTGGCACCATTTTTGAGTGAATTGCCGAAAATCAGATTTTTGATGAAATGGTGACCTCGGGGCTTAGGGATTTTTTCAAAAACAATTTTTCTGCCGGTTTAGGTGTCGAGGGCTGATTTCTTTTCCTGTGATAAAAAGCCTTCTGTTTCGACCGTCAAACCATTCAGGGGAGCATTTGCACCCGTTTGGCACCATTTTTGAGTGAATTGCCGAAAGTCAGATTTTTGATGAAATTGTGACCCCGGGGCTTAGGGTTTTTTTTCAAAAAAATATTTTTCTGCCGGTTAAGTTGTCGACGGCTGATTTCTTTTCCTGTGATAAAAAAGCTTTCTGTTTCAACCGCCAAACCTTTCAGGGGATCTTTTGCACCCGTTTGGCACCATTTTTGAGTGCATTGCCGAAAGTCAGATTTTTTATGAAATTGTGAACCCGGGGCTTAGGGTTTTTTTCAAAAAAACATTTTTCTGCCGGTTAAGTTGTTGAGGGCTGATTTCTTGTCATGTGATAAAAAAACTTCTGTTTCGACCACTAAACCTTTCAGGGGAGCATTTGCAACCGTTTGGCACCATTTTTGAGTGAATTGCCGAAAGTCAGATTTTTGATGAAATTGTGACCCCGGGGCTTAGGGATTTTTTCAAAAAAAAAATTCTGCCGGTTAAGTTGTCGACGGCTGATTTATTTTCCTGTGATAAAAAAGCTTTCTGTTTCGACCGCCAAACCTTTCAGGGGAGCATTTCCACCCGTTTGGCACCATTTTTGAGTGATTTACCGAAAATCAGATTTTTGAGGAAATTGTGGCCCCGGGGCTTACGGATTTTTTCAAAAAAATATTTTTCTACCGGTTAAGTTGTCGAGGGCTGATTTCTTGTCCTGTGATAAAAAAGCTTTGTGTTTCGACCGCCAAACCTTTCAGGGGAGCATTTCCACCCGTTTGGCACCATTTTTGAGTGAATTGCCGAAAGTCAGATTTTTGATGAAATTGTGACCGCGATGCTTACGGATTTTTTCAGAAAATTTTTTTCTGCCGGTTAAGGTGTCGAGGGCTGATTTGTTTTCCTGTGATTAAAAGCCTTCTGTTTCGACCGTCAAACCTCTCAGGGGAGCATTTGCACCCGTTTGGCACCATTTTTTAGTGAATTGCCAAAAGTCAGATTTTTGATGAAATTGTGACCCCGGGGCTTACGGATTTTTTCAAAAAAAAAAAAAATCTGCCGGTTAAGTTGTCGAGGGCTGATTTCTTGTCATCTGATAAAAAAACTTCTGTTTCGACAGCCAAACCTCTCAGGGGAGCATTTGCAACCGTTTGGAACCATTTTTGAGTGAATTGCCGAAAGTCAGATTTTTGATGAAATTGTGACCCCGGGGCTTAGGGTTTTTTTCAAAAAAGTATTTTACTGCCAGTTAAGTTGTTGAGGGCTGATTTCTTGTCATGTGATAAAAAAACTTCTGTTTCGACCGCTAAACCTTTCAGGGCAGCATTTGCAACCGTTTGGCACCATTTTTGAGTGAATTGCCGAAAGTCAGATTTTTGATGAAATTGTGACCCCGGGGCTTACGGATTTTTTCAAAAAAATATTTTCCTGCCGGTTAAGTTGTCGAGGGCAGATTTCTTGTCCTGTGATAAAAAAAGTTCTGTTTCGACCGCTAAACCTTTCAGGGGAGCATTTCCACCCGTTTGGCACCATTTTTGAGTGAATTACCGAAAGTCAGATTTTTGAGGAAATTGTGGCCCCGGGACTTAGGGATTTTTTCAAAAAAAAATATTCTGCCGGTTAAGTTGTCGACGGCTGATTTATTTTCCTGTGATAAAAAAGCTTTCTGTTTCGACCGCCAAACCTTTCAGGGGAGCATTTCCACCCGTTTGGCACCATTTTTGTGTGAATTACCGAAAGTCAGATTTTTGAGGAAATTGTGGCCCCGGGACTTAGGGATTTTTTCATAAAAATTTTTTCTACCGGTTAAGTTGTCGAGGGCTGATTTCTTGTCCTGTGATAGAAAGCCTTCCGTTTCGACCGCCAAACCTTTCAGGGGAGCATTTGCAACCGTTTGGCACCATTTTTGAGTGAATTCCCGAAAGTCAGATTTTTGATGAAATTGTGACCCCGGGGCTTAGGGATTTTTTTAGAAAAAAAATTTCTGCTGGTTAAGGTGTCGAGGGCTGATTTGTTTTCCTGTGATTAAAAGCCTTCTGTTTCGACAGTCAAACCTCTCAGGGGAGCATTTGCACCCGTTTGGCACCATTTTTTAGTGAATTGCCAAAAGTCAGATTTTTGATGAAATTGTGACCCCGGGGATTACGGATTTTTTCCAAAAAATATTTTTCTGCCGGTTAAGTTGTCGAGGGCAGATTTCTTTTCCTGTGATAAAAAAGCTTTCTGTTTCAACCGCCTAACCTTTCAGGGGATCATTTGCACCCGTTTGGCACCATTTTTGAGTGAATTGCCGAAAGTCAGATTTTTGATGAAATTGTGACCCCGGGGCTTAGGGATTTTTTCAAAAAAAAAATTCTGCCGGTTAAGTTGTCGACGGCTGATTTCTTTTCCTGTGATAAAAAAGCTTTGTGTTTCGACCGCCAAACCTTTCAGGGGAGCATTTCCACCCGTTTGGCACCATTTTTGAGTGAATTGCCGAAAGTCAGATTTTTGATGAAATTGTGACCCCGATGCTTACGGATTTTTTTTTTTTTAAAAAATTCTGCCGGTTAAGGTGTCGAGGGCTGATTTCTTTTCCTGTGATAAAAAGACTTCTGTTTCGACCGCCAAACGTTTCAGGGGAGCATTTGCAACCGTTTGGCACCATTTTTGAGTGAATTGCCGAAAGTCAGATTTTTTATGAAATTGTGACCCCGGGGCTTAGAGTTTTTTTCAAAAAAACATTTTTCTGCCGGTTAAGTTGTTGAGGGCTGATTTCTTGTCATGTGATAAAAAAACTTCTGTTTCGACCACTAAACCTTTCAGGGGAGCATTTGCAACCGTTTGGCACCATTTTTGAGTGAATTGCCGAAAGTCAGATTTTTGATGAAATTGTGACCCCGGGGCTTAGGGATTTTTTCAAAAAAAAAATTCTGCCGGTTAAGTTGTCGACGGCTGATTTATTTTCCTGTGATAAAAAAGCTTTCTGTTTCGACCGCCAAACCTTTCAGGGGAGCATTTCCACCCGTTTGGCACCATTTTTGAGTGATTTACCGAAAATCAGATTTTTGAGGAAATTGTGGCCCCGGGACTTAGGGATTTTTTCAAAAAAATATTTTTCTGCCGGTTAAGTTGTCGAGGGCTGATTTCTTGTCCTGTGATAGAAAGCCTTCTGTTTCGACCGCCAAACCTTTCAGGGGAGCATTTGCAACCGTTTGGCACCATTTTTTAGTGATATACCGAAAATCAGATTTTTGAGGAAATTGTGACCCCGGGGCTTACGGATTTTTTCAAAAAAAAAAATTCTGCCGGTTACGTTGTTGAGGGCTTATTTCTTGTCATGTGATAAAAAAACTTCTGTTTCGACCGCTAAACCTTTCAGGGGAGCATTTGCAACCGTTTGGCACCATTTTTGAGTGAATTCACGAAAGTCAGATTTTTGAGGAAATTGTGACCGCGATGCTTACGGATTTTTTCAGAAAATTTTTTTCTGCCGGTTAAGGTGTCGAGGGCTGATTTGTTTTCCTGTGATTAAAAGCCTTCTGTTTCGACCGTCAAACCTCTCAGGGGAGCATTTGCACCCGTTTGGCACCATTTTTGAGTGATATACCGAAAATCAGATTTTTGATGAAATTGTGACCCCGGGACTTACAGATTTTTTCAAAAAAAAATAATCTGCCGGTTAAGTTGTCGAGGGCTGATTTCTTGTCATCTGATAAAAAAACTTCTGTTTCGACAGCCAAACCTCTCAGGGGAGCATTTGCAACCGTTTGGAACCATTTTTGAGTGAATTGCCGAAAGTCAGATTTTTGATGAAATTGTGACCCCGGGGCATAGAGATTTTTTCAAAAAAATATTTTTCTGCTGGTTAAGTTGTCGAGGGCTGATTTCTTGTCCTGTCATAGAAAGCCTTCTGTTTTGACCGCCAAACCTTTCAGGGGAGCATTTGCAATCATTTGGCACCATTTTTGAGTGAATTGCCGAAAGTCAGATTTTTGATGAAATTGTGACCCCGGGGCATAGGGATTTTTTCAAAAAAATTTTTTCTGCCGGTTAAGGTGTCGAGGGCTGTTTTCTTTTCCTGTGATAAAAAGCGTTCTGTTTCGACCATCAAACCATTCAGGAGAGCATTTGCACCCGTTTGGCACCATTTTTGAGTGAATTGCCGAAAGTCAGATTTTTGATGAAATTGTGACCCCGGGGCATAGGGATTTTTTCAAAAATTTTTTTTCTGCCGGTTAAGGTGTCGAGGGCTGTTTTCTTTTCCTGTGATAAAAAGCCTTCTGTTTCGACCATCAAACCATTCAGGAGAGCATTTGCACCCGTTTGGCACCATTTTTGAGTGAATTGCCGAAAGTCAGATTTTTTATGAAATTGTGACCCCGGGGCTTAGGGTTTTTTTCAAAAAAGTATTTTACTGCCAGTTAAGTTGTTGAGGGGTGATTTCTTGTCATGTGATAAAAAAACTTCTGTTTCGACCGCTAAACCTTTCAGGGGAGCATTTGCAACCGTTTGGCACCATTTTTGAGTGAATTGCCAAAAGTCAGATTTTGGATGAAATTGTGACCCCGGGGCTTACGGATTTTTTCAAAAAAATATTTTCCTGCCGGTTAAGTTGTCGAGGGCAGATTTCTTGTCCTGTGATAAAAAGCCTTCTGTTTCGTCCTCTAAAACTTTCAGGGGAGCATTTGCAAGAAATTGGCACCATTTTTGAGTGAATTGCTGAAAGTCAGATTTTTGATGAAATTGTGACCCCGGGGCTTAGGGTTTTTTTCAAAAAAACATTTTTCTGCCGGTTAAGTTGTTGAGGGCTGATTTCTTGTCATGTGATAAAAAAAGTTCTGTTTCGACCGCTAAACCTTTCAGGGGAGCATTTCCACCCGTTTGGCACCATTTTTGAGTGAATTACCGAAAGTCAGATTTTTGAGGAAATTGTGGCCCCGGGACTTAGGGATTTTTTCAAAAAAAAATATTCTGCCGGTTAAGTTGTCGACGGCTGATTTATTTTCCTGTGATAAAAAAGCTTTCTGTTTCGACCGCCAAACCTTTCAGGGGAGCATTTCCACCCGTTTGGCACCATTTTTGTGTGAATTACCGAAAGTCAGATTTTTGAGGAAATTGTGGCCCCGGGACTTAGGGATTTTTTCATAAAATTTTTTTCTACCGGTTAAGTTGTCGAGGGCTGATTTCTTGTCCTGTGATAGAAAGCCTTCTGTTTCGACCGCCAAACCTTTCAGGGGAGCATTTGCAAGCATTTGGCACCATTTTTGAGTGAATTGCCGAAAGTCAGATTTTTGATGAAATTGTGACCCCGATGCTTACGGATTTTTTCAAAAAAAAAAAATAATTCTGCCGGTTAAGTTGTCGAGGGCTGATTTCTTGTCCTGTGATAGAAAGCCTTCTGTTTCGACCGCCAAACCTTTCAGGGGAGCATTTGCAACCGTTTGGCACCATTTTTGAGTGAATTGCGAAAGTCAGATTTTTGATGAAATTGTGACCCCGGGGCTTTGAGATTTTTTCAAAAAAATATTTTTCTGCTGGATAAGTTGTTGAGGGCTGATTTCTTGTCCTGTGTTAGAAAGCCTTCTGTTTCGACCGCAAAACCTTTCAGGGGAGCATTGGCATGCTTGCATTTGGCACCATTTTTGAGTGAATTCCCGAAAGTCAGATTTTTGATGAAATTGTGACCCCGATGCTTACGGATTTTTTTTAAAAAAATTTCTGCCGGTTAAGGTGTCGAGGGCTGATATCTTTTCCTGTGATAAAAAGCCTTCAGTTTTGATCGCCAAACATTTCAGGGGAGCATTTGCACCCGTTTGGCACCATTTTTGAGTGAGTTGCCGAAAGTCAGATTTTTGATGAAATTGTGACCCCGGGGTTTACGGATTTTTTCAAAAAAAAAAAAATTCTGCCGGTTAAGTTGTTGAGGGGTGATTTCTTTTCATGTGATAAATAGCGTTCTGTTTCGACCGCCAAACCTTTCAGGGGAGCATTTGCACCCGTTTGGCACCATTTTTTAGTGAATTGCCAAAAGTCAGATTTTTGATGAAATTGTGACCCCGGGGATTACGGATTTTTTCAAAAAAATCTTTTTCTGCCGGTTAAGTTGTCGACGGCTGATTTCTTTTCCTGTGATAAAAAAGCTTTCTGTTTCAACCGCCTAACCTTTCAGGGGATCATTTGCACCCGTTTGGCACCATTTTTGAGTGAATTGCCGAAAGTCAGATTTTTGATGAAATTGTGACCCCGGGGCTTAGGGATTTTTTTGAAAATTTTTTTTCTGCCGGTTAAGTTGTCGACGGCTGATTTCTTGTCCTGTGATTAAAAGCCTTCTGATTCTACCGCCAAACGTTTCAGGGGAGCATTTGCACCCGTTTGGCACCATTTTTTAGTGAATTGCCAAAAGTCAGATTTTTGATGCAATTGTGACCCCGGGGCTTACAGATTTTTTCAAAAAAAAATAATCTGCCGGTTAAGTTGTCGAGGGCTGATTTCTTGTCATCTGATAAAAAAACATCTGTTTCGACAGCCAAACCTCTCAGGGGAGCATTTGCAACCGTTTGGAACCATTTTTGAGTGGATTGCCGAAAGTCAGATTTTTGATGAAATTGTGACCCCGGGGCTTAGGGATTTTTTTTCAAAAAAATCTTTTTCTGCCGGTTAAGCTGTTGAGGGCTGATTTCTTGTCCTGTGATAGAAAGCCTTCTGTTTCGACCGCCAAACCTTTCAGGGGAGCATTTGCACCCGTTTGGCACCATTTTTGATTGAATTGCCGAAAGTCAGATTTTTGATGAAATTGTGACCCCGGGGCTTAGGGATTTTTTCAAAAAAAAAAAATTCTGCCGGTTAAGCTGTTGAGGGCTGATTTCTTGTCCTGTGATAGAAAGCCTTCTGTTTCGAACGCCAAACCTTTCAGGGGAGCATTTGCACCCGTTTGGCACCATTTTTGAGTGAATTGCCGAAAGTCAGATTTTTGATGAAATTGTGACCCCGATGCTTACGGATTTTTTTAGAAAAAAATTTTCTGCCGGTTAAGGTGTCGAGGGCTGATTTGTTTTCCTGTGATTAAAAGCCTTCTGTTTCGACCGTCAAACCTCTCAGGGGAGCATTTGCACCCGTTTGGCACCATTTTTTAGTGAATTGCCAAAAGTCAGATTTTTGATGAAATTGTGACCCCGGGGCTTACAGATTTTTTCAAAAAAAAAAAATCTGCCGGTTAAGTTGTCGAGGGCTGATTTCTTGTCATCTGATAAAAAAACTTCTGTTTCGACAGCCAAACCTTTCAGGGGAGCATTTGCAAGCATTTGGCACCATTTTTGAGTGAATTGCCGAAAGTAAGATTTTTGATGAAATTGTGACCCCGGGGCTTAGGGTTTTTTTCAAAAAAATCTTTTTCTGCCGGTTAAGTTGTTGAGGGCTGATTTCTTGTCATGTGATAAAAAAACTTCTGTTTCGACCGCTAAACCTTTCAGGGGAGCATTTGCAACCGTTTGGCACCATTTTTGAGTGAATTGCCGAAAGTAAGATTTTTGATGAAATTGTGACCCCGGGGCTTAGGGTTTTTTTCAAAAAAATCTTTTTCTGCCGGTTAAGTTGTTGAGGGCTGATTTCTTGTCATGTGATAAAAAAACTTCTGTTTCGACCGCTAAACCTTTCAGGGGAGCATTTGCAACCGTTTGGCACCATTTTTGAGTGAATTCCCGAAAGTCAGATTTTTGATGAAATTGTGACCCCGGGGCTTAGGGATTTTTTCAAAAAAAAAATTCTGCCGGTTAAGTTGTCGACGGCTGATTTCTTTTCCTGTGATAAAAAAGCTTTGTGTTTCGACCGCCAAACCTTTCAGGGGTGCATTTCCACCCGTTTGTCACCATTTTTGAGTGAATTGCCTAAAGTCAGATTTTTGATGAAATTGTGACCCCGATGCTTACGGATTTTTTTTTTTTTTAAATTCTGCCGGTTAAGGTGTCGAGGGCTGATTTCTTTTCCTGTGATAAAAAGACTTCTGTTTCGACCGTCAAACGTTTCAGGGGAGCATTTGCAACCGTTTGGCACCATTTTTGAGTGAATTGCCGAAAGTCAGATTTTTGATGAAATTGTGACCCCGGGGCTTAGGGTTTTTTTTCAAAAAAATCTTTTTCTGCCGGTTAAGTTGTCGACGGCTGATTTCTTTTCCTGTGATATAAAAGCTTTCTGTTTCAACCGCCAAACCTTTCAGGGGATCTTTTGCACCCGTTTGGCACCATTTTTGAGTGCATTGCCGAAAGTCAGATTTTTTATGAAATTGTGACCCCGGGGCTTAGGGTTTTTTTCAAAAAAACATTTTTCTGCCGGTTAAGTTGTTGAGGGCTGATTTCTTGTCATGTGATAAAAAAACTTCTGTTTCGACCGCTAAACCTTTCAGGGGAGCATTTGCAACCGTTTGGCACCATTTTTGAGTGAATTGCCGAAAGTCAGATTTTTGATGAAATTGTGACCCCGGGGCTTAGGGATTTTTTCAAAAAAAAAAATTCTGCCGGTTAAGTTGTCGACGGCTGATTTATTTTCCTGTGATAAAAAAGCTTTCTGTTTCGACCGCCAAACCTTTCAGGGGAGCATTTCCACCCGTTTGGCACCATTTTTGAGTGATTTACCGAAAATCAGATTTTTGAGGAAATTGTGGCCCCGTGACTTAGGGATTTTTTCAAAAAAATATTTTTCTGCCGGTTAAGTTGTCGAGGGCTGATTTCTTGTCCTGTGATAGAAAGCCTTCTGTTTCGACCGCCAAACTTTTCAGGGGAGCATTTGCACCCGTTTGGCACCATTTTTGAGTGAATTGCCGAAAGTCAGATTTTTGATGAAATTGTGACCCCGATGCTTACGGATTTTTTCAAAAAAATATTTTTCTGCCGGTTAAGTTGTCGAGGTCAGATTTCTTGTCATGTGATAAAAAAACTTCTGTTTCGACCGCTAAACCTTTCAGAGGAGCATTTGCAAGCATTTGGCACCATTTTTGAGTGAATTGCCGAAAGTCAGATTTTTGATGAAATTGTGACCCCGGGGCTTAGGGTTTTTTTTTCAAAAAAATCTTTTTGTGCCGGTTAAGTTGTCGACGGCTGATTTATTTTCCTGTGATAAAAAAGCTTTCTGTTTCAACCGTCAAACCTTTCAGGGGAGCATTTGCACCCGTTTGGCACCATTTTTGAGTGATATACCGAAAATCAGATTTTTGAGGAAATTGTGACCCCGGGGCTTACGGATTTTTTCAAAAAAAAAAATTCTGCCGGTTACGTTGTTGAGGGCTTATTTCTTGTCATGTGATAAAAAAACTTCTGTTTCGACCGCTAAACCTTTCAGGGGAGCATTTGCAACCGTTTGGCACCATTTTTGAGTGAATTCACGAAAGTCAGATTTTTGAGGAAATTGTGACCGCGATGCTTACGGATTTTTTCAGAAAATTTTTTTCTGCCGGTTAAGGTGTCGAGGGCTGATTTGTTTTCCTGTGATTAAAAGCCTTCTGTTTCGACCGTCAAACCTCTCAGGGGAGCATTTGCACCCGTTTGGCACCATTTTTGAGTGATATACCGAAAATCAGATTTTTGATGAAATTGTGACCCCGGGACTTACAGATTTTTTCAAAAAAAAATAATCTGCCGGTTAAGTTGTCGAGGGCTGATTTCTTGTCATCTGATAAAAAAACTTCTGTTTCGACAGCCAAACCTCTCAGGGGAGCATTTGCAACCGTTTGGAACCATTTTTGAGTGAATTGCCGAAAGTCAGATTTTTGATGAAATTGTGACCCCGGGGCTTAGGGTTTTTTTCAAAAAAATCTTTTTCTGCCGGTTAAGTTGTCGAGGGCTGATTTCTTGTCCTGTGATAGAAAGCCTTTTGTTTCGACCGCCAAACCTTTCAGAGGAGCATTTGCAAGCATTTGGCACCATTTTTCAGTGAATTGCCGAAAGTCAGATTTTTGATGAAATTGTGACCCCGATGCTTACGGATTTTTTCAAAAAAAAAAATTCTGCCGGTTGAGGTGTTGAGGGCTGATTTCTTTTCCTGTGATAAAAAGACTTCTGTTTTGACCGCCAAACGTTTCAGGGGAGCATTTGCAACCGTTTGGCACCATTTTTGAGTGAATTGCCGAAAGTCAGATTTTTGATGAAATTGTGACCCCGATGCTTACGGATTTTTTCAAAAAAATATTTTTCTGCCGGTAAAGTTGTCGAGGTCAGATTTCTTGTCCTGTGATAAAAAGCCTTCTGTTTCGTCCTCTAAACCTTTCAGAGGAGCATTTGCAAGCATTTGGCACCATTTTTGAGTGAATTGCCGAAAGTCAGATTTTTGATGAAATTGTGACCCCGGGGCTTAGGGTTTTTTTTTCAAAAAAATCTTTTTGTGCCGGTTAAGTTGTCGACGGCTGATTTATTTTCCTGTGATAAAAAAGCTTTCTGTTTCAACCGTCAAACCTTTCAGGGGAGCATTTGCACCCGTTTGGCACCATTTTTGAGTGATATACCGAAAATCAGATTTTTGAGGAAATTGTGACCCCGGGGCTTACGGATTTTTTCAAAAAAAAAAATTCTGCCGGTTACGTTGTTGAGGGCTTATTTCTTGTCATGTGATAAAAAAACTTCTGTTTCGACCGCTAAACCTTTCAGGGGAGCATTTGCAACCGTTTGGCACCATTTTTGAGTGAATTGCCGAAAGTCAGATTTTTGATGAAATTGTGACCCCGATGCTTACGGATTTTTTCAAAAAAATATTTTTCTGCCGGTAAAGTTGTCGAGGTCAGATTTCTTGTCCTGTGATAAAAAGCCTTCTGTTTCGTCCTCTAAACCTTTCAGAGGAGCATTTGCAAGCATTTGGCACCATTTTTGAGTGAATTGCCGAAAGTCAGATTTTTGATGAAATTGTGACCCCGGGGCTTAGGGATTTTTTCAAAAAAAAAATTCTGCCGGTTAAGTTGTCGACGGCTGATTTCTTTTCCTGTGATAAAAAAGCTTTGTGTTTCGACCGCCAAACCTTTCAGGGGTGCATTTCCACCCGTTTGTCACCATTTTTGAGTGAATTGCCTAAAGTCAGATTTTTGATGAAATTGTGACCCCGATGCTTACGGATTTTTTTTTTTTTTAAATTCTGCCGGTTAAGGTGTCGAGGGCTGATTTCTTTTCCTGTGATAAAAAGACTTCTGTTTCGACCGTCAAACGTTTCAGGGGAGCATTTGCAACCGTTTGGCACCATTTTTGAGTGAATTGCCGAAAGTCAGATTTTTGATGAAATTGTGACCCCGGGGCTTAGGGTTTTTTTTTCAAAAAAATCTTTTTCTGCCGGTTAAGTTGTCGACGGCTGATTTCTTTTCCTGTGATATAAAAGCTTTCTGTTTCAACCGCCAAACCTTTCAGGGGATCTTTTGCACCCGTTTGGCACCATTTTTGAGTGCATTGCCGAAAGTCAGATTTTTTATGAAATTGTGACCCCGGGGCTTAGGGTTTTTTTCAAAAAAACATTTTTCTGCCGGTTAAGTTGTTGAGGGCTGATTTCTTGTCATGTGATAAAAAAACTTCTGTTTCGACCGCTAAACCTTTCAGGGGAGCATTTGCAACCGTTTGGCACCATTTTTGAGTGAATTGCCGAAAGTCAGATTTTTGATGAAATTGTGACCCCGGGGCTTAGGGATTTTTTCAAAAAAAAAAATTCTGCCGGTTAAGTTGTCGACGGCTGATTTATTTTCCTGTGATAAAAAAGCTTTCTGTTTCGACCGCCAAACCTTTCAGGGGAGCATTTCCACCCGTTTGGCACCATTTTTGAGTGATTTACCGAAAATCAGATTTTTGAGGAAATTGTGGCCCCGTGACTTAGGGATTTTTTCAAAAAAATATTTTTCTGCCGGTTAAGTTGTCGAGGGCTGATTTCTTGTCCTGTGATAGAAAGCCTTCTGTTTCGACCGCCAAACTTTTCAGGGGAGCATTTGCACCCGTTTGGCACCATTTTTGAGTGAATTGCCGAAAGTCAGATTTTTGATGAAATTGTGACCCCGATGCTTACGGATTTTTTTCAAAAAAATATTTTTCTGCCGGTTAAGTTGTCGAGGTCAGATTTCTTGTCATGTGATAAAAAAACTTCTGTTTCGACCGCTAAACCTTTCAGAGGAGCATTTGCAAGCATTTGGCACCATTTTTGAGTGAATTGCCGAAAGTCAGATTTTTGATGAAATTGTGACCCCGGGGCTTAGGGTTTTTTTTTCAAAAAAATCTTTTTGTGCCGGTTAAGTTGTCGACGGCTGATTTATTTTCCTGTGATAAAAAAGCTTTCTGTTTCAACCGTCAAACCTTTCAGGGGAGCATTTGCACCCGTTTGGCACCATTTTTGAGTGATATACCGAAAATCAGATTTTTGAGGAAATTGTGACCCCGGGGCTTACGGATTTTTTCAAAAAAAAAAATTCTGCCGGTTACGTTGTTGAGGGCTTATTTCTTGTCATGTGATAAAAAAAACTTCTGTTTCGACCGCTAAACCTTTCAGGGGAGCATTTGCAACCGTTTGGCACCATTTTTGAGTGAATTCACGAAAGTCAGATTTTTGAGGAAATTGTGACCGCGATGCTTACGGATTTTTTCAGAAAATTTTTTTCTGCCGGTTAAGGTGTCGAGGGCTGATTTGTTTTCCTGTGATTAAAAGCCTTCTGTTTCGACCGTCAAACCTCTCAGG